>NC_133326.1:82730947-83077614 GCF_042186555.1 Aquarana catesbeiana | reverse complement strand
TAGGGATCAAAGTGATGAATGATCGTTGCATATGTGAAGGGATGGGAGAGTCTTGATAAAAGGCATTAAAAAGTTTGCACATATGTGGTAATAGGATGGGGAGGAAAGCCTTATAGTATTCATAGGGTAATCCATCCGGGCCTGGAGCTTTGTGGGATGGGAGAGTTTTACTGGTCTGTTCTATTTCTTTTTCGGTGATTGGCATATTTAAGGTTGCTAGATCGGAGGTTTGGAGCTGTGGGACTCCACTCTGTGTGAGGTAATGTTGCATGCGCTGGTGCAGGTCGGGAGGGAGGGGGTTACTAGGAATATTAGGATTATTATAGAGGTCCTGGTAGTAGTCTGCAAAAGTATTGGCAATGTCTTTGGGGTGGGATAATAGGGAGCCTAGTTTATTCTTAATCTGGTGTGGCGTGGACATATGTGAGTTATCTCGTAGTTTTTTCGCTAGTAGGGAATGTGCCTTATTGCCCTTATCATAGTACATTTGTCTTAGTCTAATGATGGCCTTTTCTACCCGCCCCATAGCTAAGTCGCTCAGAGTAGTTCGCAAGTGTATGATTTTCTTAAGAAGGGATAGGGTGGGAGACCTTTGCAGTTGGCATTCTAATGCTCTTAGCTCTTTTTCAGTTTGGAGTTTTGTGGTCAGGGCATCTTTTTTCATAGCAGATGATAATGCCATACACCTGCTTCGAAGTACTGCCTTGTGGGCTTCCCAGAGTGTGGGAGGGGATATGCCGGGAGTATTGTTTTCTGCAAAATAATAATTTAAGGTGGATACTAGTTCCATTTTCCATGGGAGGTGCTAGAGAAGAAATGTATTTAACTTCCAGTTGTAAGGTCTACAGTTGGGGGGTCCTAGTTCCAGCTCAAGTAAAATAGGTGCATGGTCAGACCATTAGATTGGGAGTATCAGTGCCTCTCGTGTAATTCTAAGGGTGCAGTTATTTACAAAGAAGTAATCAATGCGTGAATGTGTTTGGTGGGGTGCTGAATAAAACGTGTATTGCCGATCGCCAGGGTGGAGAGCCCTCCAGGCATCGAAGAGAGCGTATCGTCTAGAGAGTTTGCGAAAAAGCTTCGAGTCTCGTAGGGCTCGAGCCGATGTCGCCCTGGGGCTCACCGCCTGGTGATCCATAGTTGTTGAATGGGTTAAATTAAAGTCGCCCCCCACCACTAGCATCTCATGCTCAGACTTAAAGAGGCGAGTGAATACTTTAGACAGGAAGTTGTATTGTTTAATGTTGGGGGCATAGAGGGCACAAAGAGTGATTGCTTGTTTTTGCCATTGTCCTTGAAAGATAACAAAGTGGCCGTGTGGGTCACTGTATTGGGCTGCACAAGTAAAGGGAGACCCTCTTTTAATGAGGATGGCAACCTCTGCTCTTTTATGCGGACCTGAGGAGTGGTATATTTGGGGGAATTGTTTAGAGGCGAATGCAAATGAACCCCCTTGTCAAAGTGTGTCTCTTGAACCAAAATAATGTCCGTTCCAGATTGTCTAAACTCCCTCAGCGCCAAATGTCTTTTTTTGTTGGAATTTAGGCAGTGGACGTTTAAGGATAGGATCTTAGCCATGATACCAAGTGAAAGGGGGAAAATGCCTTACCTGATGTGGAGGAGAGGTTTCGGAAGTTGTGGATCAGCAGTGTACATACTTCAAGAGGAGAGCCAGTCAGACTCCACGGATTGTGAAGCGAGTCACATGATGGTGAAGAAGCGGAGGGGAGAAAGAGAAGTGAGAGGGAAAGTGAAAAGAAAGGAAGGTAGTTAGTACATATTAAACATTTATAAATTCGTACAACTATTATCTCTCGACCTTGAGAGGCTAAAAGGCCTAGGTCGGTACGGGATTCCAGGGATCCTCCCAACAAGGGTCCCGAAAGGGTCAGTCGGTCGGATGCAGGGGAGCCCAAACTTGGTCATATAAAACATGAACTGCAAAACACCTATAACTGTTAACATTTAACCAGGAGGGGGGTGGGTAGGTATGGGATTTCCTACTCTCTCGAGTCTCTGCAGAGACATGCTCATTTTGTAGATTGAAATGCAAAACTAAGGCGCAAGGCTGGGGGGACTAAGTATGTTATAATGTCCAGGGTTAAGTCACCAGTGTTATCTGATGGGAGAGTAGTCCATCAACAAGTAGCTGAAGGTGTAGTTACTACAGCCAAGGTCAGCCATTTCTGTGCTTGGTACTCTTGCTAGACGCATCCCTGTTCCGGGGTCTGTTGGATGAGGGAACCTTCTGCCAAGTTGTGGGTGGTGTTGGTGGGGTGGTAACAAGGTCCCAATCCGGGAGTCGGGGAACGGAGATTCCTATGGTGTCGCAGAAGGCTTCTATGTCCTCTGGGTATCGTAGAATGGCAGATTTGCCTTGGTTTTTAGCTGTAAGGCTGAAGGGGAACCCCCAACGGTAGGGGATATTTTCGTCTTGTAAGATGCGCAGCAGTGGTTGAAGGAGTCTGCGTTTTTGTAATGTGATCCATGAGAGATCCGGATATAGTTGTACATGAGCATCTTTATAAGTCACTTTGCGTGCTAAGCGAGCTTGCCGCATAATGTCCTCTTTCAAGGGGTAGGAGTTAATCCTACAGATAATGTCCCTCGGTTGCGAGGTGGCGCTCTTGGGACGCAGGGCTCGGTGGGCTCTGTCCATTTCTATGAACTTGGTGGCGGGTTCGCCCAGAAGATTGTTAAACACGTCCTTGTATTTCCGAGCGACACGTGGACTTTACGTCTTCTATCAGTTGTCTAAAATCCTCTTTGGTGGGGATCGCCTGCAAGTATGTTTGCCATTGTGGGGGTGCTGGTTGGGGTTGGGCTGGCACTGGGGTCCACTGCACTGAAGCTGTGCGGGGTGGTAGAGGTTGAGGGCTAAGGGTAGTGAGGCCTGGGGCCTGATGTGCAGGTCTTGGTGGAGAGTCCCGTGGTTCACTCCAGGATGGAGTCTGAGCGAGCGGGGGGGCCCCTATTGTACCCATCCTCTGGAGGTGGGGGTCAGGTAGGCACACTTTTTGAGCATAAGTAGCCTGTGATACTGTCCTTTCTGTGGGTGAGCCGATGGCTTGAGAGAGGGCTAGTCTCTGGGTCTTTGAGGGTGGTGAGTCAGGCTCCGTGTGGTTGGAGGGTGCTGGGCTCAGTGTAGGCTCTGGTGGGATCCGGCTAGCTGGGTGCATAGGATCTGGCAGGGCCGGAAAGTCCACAGAAAAGTCTGAGGGGGTTGGGGAGCCTGGTTCAGTGCCCTGAATGCAGGGATCCAATGCCGTTCTCAGCAGGCGAGGAAACGCCTCTGAGCACTGTGTGTATTGCTGGGGGGGAGGCCCATCATGGCGCCCTGTGAGACTTGTGGTGCTGCCTCGTGGGAAGTGGATCCGGGATGGGGACTCACCGTTCCAGGTAGATAGGGCTTGGCTGTGGTGCCCGTCGGAGCTGACTCGCGATCCGAGAGCTTCTGATGGGGTGAGTGAGACGGCGGGGAGATCCGAGCGGGGCTCCAGGAGTAGGCCGCGGGAGTGTCTGCCGCCATCTTGGCCACTCCAGTGTGAGGCATGTCCGTCGGCGGAAAGAAGGACCGGAGGTCCGTTGAGGTTCCTGGCGGGGGTAGGGATGATCCCCTGGCTGCTGCGGATCTAGTGGTCCTGGATCTGCCCATGTGGAAGCGGCTAAACGTCCCCTATGTGCTGGATTATCACGGGCCGATAGAGAGCAGGGGAATCAGGCTGCCATCTAGAGCGGCTTCCGGTCACGCCCGAAACATCATCTTTTATATTTTTCCTACACGCTTGGCTTGCAAACATCAGGCTTGATCTGTTTATTCCAGTATACTTCCTGGCCTTCAGGAAAAAGGCAGAATGGGGGGTAGTGGGGGGTGGACTATGATCTGGGCATGTTAGGCAAAAATGCCCAGATCAAGCCCATGCTAAACATTGGCAAAAATTACTTTGGATGGGGATAAATGTGACTGACCCAACCAGGACAGGTGCTTTTGGAGGGGACTTGGGGACTGCAGGGTAGTCTCTTGCCTACTGACTATGGGCCCTGGCTTTTTAGGTGGCTATATTCGTGGAAGGTGTATACCGGGGGGGCCCTTGGAGTGGACTTGCTTCGGATTCAAGTCCATGTCTCCCCGAAACACACAGACTCTCTGAATCTAGGCCCAGCTACAGATTTTGGGTCCTTTGTGCCCAAACCAGCGATGACTGCTTTAGACTGTGAGACTCAGAGCAGATGTTAATATAATAAGTTCAAACCAGCCTGATACTGGGGTCTTATGCCACAATCTGTTTAAGGTGTTATGCGTGCCTTTGTCCCATTGTCTGCCACTTTGGTGTGAAGTCCCATTGCTAATTGAGTCACCCATTGTTTCTCTCTGCTCTGCTTGTGTCCACTTTACCTTTTTTTTCAAACCATTGTGGAATGTTATGTGTTTATGCTTATGATAATGTGTAATGCACTTTATGTATCCAGGATTGTGGGCTTGTTGCCAGTCTGGACACCTAGGCTTGTTTAATTGACTATTTGTTAATTGGTTCATGTTAACTAGATCACTGTCAGCTATTAGATTTTAGATGTGGATTAGCATACTGTTTATTTTGGCTTTTCTTTAGATGTGCTAATTGTCTAGGATAAGGTGATCAAGCTATTACCTGATCTTGTGTGCTATATATTCTGTGTGCATTTTCAATAAAGAGTTCCAGGTCCAGTTTGCACCTAAGCTAGTGTCGTCTAAGTTGACCAACACTGATGAACCACTAAAGCCATACTATTGCTTTATAAATATCCCCCTAAGTTGGTTCTGATTTTCTGGACAAGACAGGAGCACAAACATTGTTATGACATAATAGGAGGATGGTATGTATGGTCATTTTTGGAGGGTCACTCCACTCAAAACATTCAGTAAAAGCTGGAGGAGCATTATATTACCTAACTGTTTCTCATATGGTGTAATGAGATGTCCAGAAGTGAGATCCCAGATCTTCACATTTACTCCAGCCATTACAAGGGTGGTTGACTCTCCCGAATTTAGTTCATTGGATGGTGCATGCAACAGGAGAAGTGGGAACACCTCATTGTGGGCAGGAACAGAGCAAGAAACAATTGTAAGGTGATGACACTACGAAAGACTTAAAAGGCCAGGGGGAGACTAAGCCCAACAGACTTCACTGAACTTAAATATCAATTTTACGTGGACCTACCCTTTAACTTTACAGGTGACACAAAGTACATGACAGTGGTAGTGTGTGTAACCCCCCTCCCACACACACACACACACACACACTGCTACCGACATATGACATACATTAGTGGATTAAAAGGTATGTAAACCCTAATAATGAACTTCCACTTATTGGTCCCATTAAAAAATACCAGCCAGAAATCCAGTAAGCTTGTAAGTTCCTGCTGCACTGAAACCTCAAGCAATATTATCGGCCCTGCTGACTTCTTCCCTGTGGACTACAGAACACCTGCCCCTTATCTTATGAAGATTGGGAGGGGGTGTCCTATAGTCCTAATACACTTGGTGACTATGAAGTGTCTGCAACATGAGTCCTGGCAATTTGAACGTATCCATTGTCGACAATGGGGTGTGAATTTTGAACATACACACCTGTATTATTATACCCGGAAAGGGACGATTTTACATCTAAATTGGAAGGCAATACCATATTGTGAAATGGGTGCCAACAGCTACTTCCTCAATGATGGAATAGCAAAATGATGTTTAAAAAGGAGATGTGTTTTCTTGCCCCCTCCATTCTCCTCCCCGATTCCTCAACCATATCATCCTAGCTGGTCTTTCCTGAATTAAAGCCCTTCAAAAAAGGGACATATGAAATACACTCATTAAGACCTGAATATGTGGTGGCCCCAAGTCTATATATCCATTTTTTCTTGATTTGTAATAGTCTTTTGTTCCAATCGCCGCCTCTTCCCGGAATATAGATCCAGTCTATGGTGGTGAAAGCAATTTTTGGCATTTTGTAGTGATGTTGGATAGCCACATGTCTTCCTAAGGGGAGATAGATGTTGCCCATTTCCATGCTATAGACATGTTTAGACGTTCTTTTCTGCCTGGTTTTACCCACATAAAATGTGCCACATTCGCAGGTCATCAAATAGACTACTGCGGGAGTCTGGCAATTTACAAAATGTTTGGGTTTAAAAACCTGGCCGTTGGGAAGCATAAATATTTTTTCTTTTCTTATCCACGGGCAATGGGCACAATGTCCACAAGGAAAGGTCCCATATATGGAACAATGTTTTTTGTTGGATTTGCGAAATTTGCGTTTTCACCAATTTATCTTTTAAGGACGCAGCCCGTTTAAAAGTGATGGAGGGGACCGGAGGGACAAAATGCTTGACTTTGTCATCATCAGTGAGAATGGATCAATGTTTAGCAATGATATTGTTAATTTGTTGATGTTGGCGTGAGTATCGTATGATGATACGTGAAGGATCTACTTCCTTCTTACTTCTTGTCTGTGGTCTGAACAACAATGTTTCATGAGCCTGTGCAATAGTTAGATTATATGCTTTTTTTAGGCAGCGACGACTGTAGCCTCTATCCAATAATCGATTCTGGAGTTTGCCAGCCTCGATTTTGAAAAGTGTCTTGTTTGAACAATTCCTCCTCAACCGGAGGTACTGTCCATATGGAATAGAATTTTTGAGGGGGATTGGATAGAAACTTTCCGCACGGTATTTCCCGCTGTACTTTTTCTGTATAATGTACTGGTTAAATGTCCCTGTGTGCCACACTCAACTTTTACATCCAGAAAAGTTACGGATCCGGCATCAAAGTTCATAGTGAATTTTAGATTCAAACTATTCGTATTTATATGGTTGAAGAATTGAGTCAATGTTTCCTCAGGGCCTTCCCAGATGACGAAGATGTCATCAATGTACCCGAGCCACGTGGTAACGTGGCCCAGGTACACGACGAGATCCTCATCACTGAAAAGTGACCGCTCCCACTCCCCCAGGTACAAATTGGCGTAGGATGGGGCACAACATGTCCCCATTGCTACGCCTTGCACCTGGAGGTAGTGGGAGCCGTCAAAGCAAAAATAATTGTTATAAACAGGAATTAATTCTGGACAGCCGCACTCTTGAAAAAATAGCTATGAGTAAGTACTAATGTTAGTGCGAAACGTCAGCTCTCTTTTGTCTGCTGTTATCTTTGATTTTGATGTGAATTTTTCCAAATAAACAAAGCTGTTTTTTCAAGAGTGCGGCTGTCCAGAATTAATTCCTGTTTATTGCTATTAGCAATTGCCAGCACCTACGGCTTCTGACCCGAGAGGAATTCTACTTCCTGTCTGTCAAATACTCCTGGAGCGGTGATATTTCTCCCTCAAAAATAGAACAGATCCAATCTGCTCAGGATAAAATCATTCAGAGCCTTGTCATACCGTGACCCTTGCAATACATTATGAATGGCTTGAAGTCCTTTCCCATGTGGGATTGAGCAATATAGGGCTTCCACATCTATTGTGACTAAAATTGAATTTTGAGAGAGTTTAAGTCCGTTTATCATCTGCAAAAAATGGATAGTATCTTTTGTAAAAGAGGGTAACGCTGCCACAAAGGGCTGAAGATACGAATCAATTACCCTACTCAGGTTTTCCGAGATCCCGCCATTACCTGAAATGTAATTTGAGTGGAACTTTTGTGAATTTTTGGGAGGCTGTAGAATGTAGATGTTCGAGGATGTTTAATCCTAATGAAGTCATATAGGTCTTTATTAATTGTACCATTACGGTATGCATTGTCAATTAGAATGTGGAAGGCCTGATTGGATTTCACAATGTGTCTAGTATGGATGGTTTTGTAACATTCTCTGTTGTTCCATATATTACGACACATTGTTCTATACATTGTGTTGTCCATAAGGACAACATTGCCTCCTTTATCCGATGGCTTCACAACGATTGAATGGTTCATGCGTAAAGATTCCAATGCTTAATTTTTCTCAACCGACAAGTTTTGTGGGGTGTTAGTACCACAAGATATTTTAGCAGCATCCTTAAGTGTCTGTCTAATGAATGTAGCTACACTTGGGTTTGTTTGTAGTGGCGGGAATTTAGTAGATGGTTTTTTAAAGAGAGTCACTGGGTTAAGGGTGGATTTATTCACCTCTTCAAATAATTTGTCAAGATCTAATTGATCTATCAAATCATCTGAGTTACTCTCTTGAAGTAGTAGAGTCAGATCTCGTAGGGATTTAAACTCTGTCATGGTGTATTTAGACCAATCTGTCGTGTCTCTCTCATTGGGTATTTGTTCATACTGGCACTTTAACAATAGTTTGTGAGCAAACAAATGCAGGGTCCGTAACCAATTAGAACATATCAAAATTTTGTTGTGGACAGAAGCTTAGGCCCTTCGATAGTAGGCGGGTCTCTGCTTCTGTAATCGGGTGTGAAGATAGATTAATGACATTTAGGGGTTGTGTTGTAATCGGATTACATGCGGGTCCATGCCTCTCCCGGTTTTGTTGGATTGTGGGGAGCTCACTTCCCTTGTGGAGTTTAAAGATCTCTGAGATGCTGGACGTTCAAACAAATTTACAGGTCGATTGATAGCAGTGGTGACATCTGATAAAGATGAATTGGATTCACCAGGAGCTGTGTGGGAGGATTCTCCTACTCTTAGCGGCATAGGGAATCACTCATTGAGACTACTTTGCTGGGTGCAGTCCGAATCAGTGTCCACCGAATGTTTTTTATGGTCTTGTTCCAGAGAACCCTGTTGGTTCTACTCCTCTTTTGGCGTCCTCACCCTCTATTATTAATATTCCTGTCCTGATTGTAACTGGACGGGGAGGAGTTAGATTTCGAATGGGTAGCCAATTTATTTGTTTGGGGACGGTCTCTTGCTCGTCCTCTCGAATATGATTTATTACTTTGCCATGTATAGGCTTTGCCCTCTAAAAAGGATGTCTTATCCCTCCAAAATTTTGTTTCTTTATTCTGGAGGATATTTTTGTTGTAGGCTGCCAGATGCTCTTTCAACTGAGTCTGCAGCTTGAGGTACAATGCATGGCCTTTAAATTGGGCTAGCTGTGCCTTCCATCCAATCCCCCTCAAGAATTCTATTCCATATGGACAGTACCTCCGGTTGAGGAGGAATTTTTCAAATGAGACACTATTCAAAATCGAGGCTGGCAAACTCCAGAATCGATTATTGGATAGAGGCTACAGTCGTCGCTGCCTAAAAAAATCATATGATTGAACTATTGCACAGGCTCATGAAACATTGTTGTTCAGACCACAGACAAGAAGTAAGAAGGAAGTAGATCCTTCACGTATCATCATACGATACTCACGCCAACATCAACAAATTCACAATATCACTGCTAAACATTGGTCCATTCTCACTGATCATGACAAAGTCAAGCATTTTGTCCCTCTGGGCCCCTCCATCACTTTTAAACAGGCTGCGTCCTTAAAAGACTAATTGGTGAAAAGCGAGTTTCGCAAATCCAACAAAAAACATTGTTCCATATATGGGACCTTTCCTTGTGGACATTGTGCCCATTGCCCATGGATAAGAAAAGAAAAAATATTTACTCTTCCCAACGGCCAGGTTTTTAAACCCAAACATTTCGTAAATTGCCAGACTCCCGCAGTAGTCTATTTGATGACCTGCGAGTATGGTGCATTTTATGTGGGTAAAACCAGGCAGAAATTTTGGTGCAGAACGTCTAAACATGTCTATAGCATGGAAATAGGCAACATCTATCTCCCCTTAGGAAGACATGTGGCTATCCAACATCACTACAAAATGCCAAAAATTGCTTTCGCCGCCGTAGACCGGATCCATATTCACTTGCCGGTGTTAATATATGAGCATTATATTAGTGGATTCATAAGATGTATTATTCTAATATGTTTTGTTTGGAGGTCTTGGCATTTGCTGACACACATATACTGAGACATGCTTTTATATGAGCCACCCGAGATGGATCACATACTAACATATTTTAACTTAATTGTCTGTCCGGATAATTTTTACGATCTCAGTCTGGTAACATTCTCGTCCAGCCTGTAGTATCTTACTTGTTTTTGATTTGTTCTTTTTTGTGACCCCTTAAATTCGGGTGATTGGCCGAGACCACCCCCAACTTCATTACCATCATTATAATTCCATCTAGACATTTAGTGTGACATAGATTAGCGGCGCTCTATTATCTTGAACACCGCTGCTTCATTCCTGAAATTCCACACACACCCTGCTCACGGCCAGGCTCATCATTTAGAATCACTACGCTACAAGTCAGTCTACTGGGACCCTGCATATATCACTGCCATTTGACCAGATCAGGGCAACCCTGATCAGCGTGATTTTATGTCTTTGTATCCCAGCCTATAGTACCTTACTTGTTTTTCATTTGTCCCTTTTTGTGATCCCTTAAACTTGGGTGACTGGCCGAGACCTCTACCAACTTTATTACCATCACTATAATTCCATCTAGACATTTAGTGTGACACAGACTAGCGGCGTTCTATTATCTTGAACACCGCTGCTTCATTCCTGAAATTCTACACACACCTTGCTCTCGGCCAGGCTCATCATTTAGAATCACTACGTTACAAGTCAGTCTACTGGGACTCTGCATATATCACTGCCATTTGACCAGATCAGGGCAACCCTTATCAGCGTGATTTTATGTCTTTGAATCCCATAGTTTATTTCTATTATTATAGAGCCCTATATGTACCTTGTTATCAACCGCGGGCATATCACGCATTATTTCAGGTCACATTGCTCTATATTTCACCTGTATTATTCCGGCTTATTATAAAGAGCTTCATCCACTTCACCGGCATATTATAGAGAGTTTCATCATATTTATATATTTTGTTCACATATAGTTTTATTACATTCACTCTTCACATTTACTTTGCACGTTGTCTGAATATTTTTATCAATATATTTTCTCTTTTTTTAATGAGAAATATTTTTTACACATTTTTTCCTTTCACCTAATAGTAATTTCTTTTTTTGATACTTATCACCTTTCATATATACACGTTATAGAAGTACATTCATTATTATATACACGTTTATTGATAGGATTCACCATATATATATACACACATATATATTTTTTGCTTTCACATGTACATATACACATCTTTTTTCACATTCTTTGTCATCTATTTACATGTCACAGTTTTGAAAACATTTCTCAATCAGTTAACACACTAAATAGCCAGCAGATGCCGAGACCTCATTAAATTGGCTTCCAGCTGAGACTCAATGACCATCTAATTGGGCAATCATGTGATACTCCATTGAGCTATATAAGAGTTTGTCTTTTTAATATTTGTTAGCTATGAGTAAGCACTCAGTCCTGAGTGCGAAACACGCCAGCTTACCTGTACTTTCTGCATGACAGTCTTGTTATTTTGATGATCCCATTTTTTCAATAAAGTGAAGTTTTTTGACTACATCCGGTGTGCGGCATCCAAATCTTCTCCTCCATTCAAGCCTCCATATTCCGGGAAGAGGCGGCGATTGGAACAAAAGACTATTACAAATCGAGCAAAAATGGATATATAGACTTGGGGCCACCACATATCCAGGTCTTAATGAGTGTATTTCATATGTCCCTTTTTTGAAGGGCTTTAATTCAGGAAAGACCAGCTAGGATGATATGGTTGAGGAATCGGGGAGGAGAATGGAGGGGGCAAGAAAACACATCTCCTTTTTAAACATCATTTTGCTATTCCATCATTGAGGAAGTAGCTGTTGGCACCCATTTCACAATATGGTATTGCCTTCCAATTTAGATGTAAAATCGGCCCTCTCCGTGTATAATAATACACGTGTGTGTGTGTATATATATATATATATATATATATATATACACACACACACACACACACGTCTACATATTACTAATTAATACATTTCTATGATGACAATCATTGGAATATTCCTATACCCTTTACTGCTCTCCCATGAACACCCATCCATCCATCCTCTCTGGTAATTATTCTCCTGGAAATAGTCTTTGGGGAATTTTTATGCATCCCCTTTGATCGATACTTTTCTAGGTCATAGTTTTCACAGTGTATCCTTTCTTTCTTTTCTTGCTCATTATATAACATATAACAAAAACAAAATAATGTATATTCATAGTTTTTTCTTCTCTCTCCCCCAGATACTGGACTGCTGGTTTTGTCCTCCCCCTGTATCTTGGGGTGTCAATGCTTGATCTGGTGGCTTCCCAGAAGGGTGGGGGGATGCAACTATAGGCATCTCCCCATCTTAGCAACACCCGTGGTTTTAACATCCACCACTGGGTGGAGCTCTAACCCTGCCGGCGTCGTTCTGTGTCCATCTTCGGACGGAAAGCCGGTGTTGCGCGCATGCGCGGATCGGTCTCCTGTGCTTTGTGAGGGTGCCTGCTCAGCACGTGCACAAGGCCCGTCTTCAGTCACGTAGTTTTGTCGGAGGTGACGGAGGTGTCCGGAGCATCCAGCTTACTGGAACGCCAAGGTGGCCACGGTAGGGACGCACTCTGCTTCCCGATGGCCCCTCCCCTTGGGGGATGGACTGGGGTGATGCTTTGAGTACCTGTCAGTAATTACTCACTTATTCAGGGATTATATTAAGAGACGCTCTATGTCGGGATTGTTTAGCTGATCCCTGACACGATCATGGCAACACATAACGCTATTAGGTAAGGTGTATTATTGCAAATGCATTTACAAAGCCTTTGTCACTAATATGACCCATTCATTTTCTTTCCTATTTAGAGCTTTCATGCATATGTCCTTTGATTCCGATAATTAGACACTGTGCATCTCCTCTTGAATGCTACAGTGGTCTAACAATTTCAACATAGAAATCAGGTATTAACCTTTGTGATTTTTTTTTTCTCTCACTTTCTCAGTATCTAGTATCCCTAGCAGCATTCCTTATAACCTGCTGAGGGATTACATTCCAGCACTTCAGCACTTTAACCCACACTGACACCTCACTTCACTATGGTGTTTATTTTATTCACTTTTTCAGCATTTAGCATTTTTGACAACTTTGTTTATGTCTGCTGAGGCATTATATTATATCACCAGCACTTAATTCAGTGGCACCTTCTGTCCACCTGTATATTCACTTCCTTTTATGAATATTTTATTTTATTCATCAAGCTTAATGCACTTCTGGTGTTTTTTATGTTTTGGTATATGTTTTGATTTCACTTTCTTTGCATGCAATCCTTCATCACTAGTATTCATTCTGCATTCTTTATTGATTTTTGCACATTTACTTTTTATGCACTACTGTGTTTCCGTAATTCTTTAGGGGATGAAGGTCCATGCATACTGCATGAACCCCCCCTTTCTCACTTTTTTGTTACTTTGCACTCTTATCACTTTTTATCACTTCCCTCACTTTTTCTGGGCATAGACACTTATAGCCCAGATAAAGTCATACTCTGATGGCACATTTATTATTATTTTCTCTAAATACAATTTAGATGTATAGTGATATACGCACTTTTAGTAATCCATATGAAATACACTAACACATACACTTTTGCAGTAATTGTTATTAAAAAAATACTAATTACTAATACTAATTATATACTAATTTTCATCTTTATGGGGGGGGCGTGGCCAACGACCGGGATGTGAAGACGTGCAAAGCCTGAGCTCCGTCCGTCTCACTCAGATCCTCCATCCATCCTGCTAGCCCGGCCGCCATCCACAACCATCCTTCAGCTCACTAACCTCCCAGGACTCCAGAGCACCTCTGACCATGGTGAAATACGGTCCGGCCATGGAGGAAACCTCGGGACTCGGTCCGCCATCACAGCCATGCCCGCCGCAGCAAAATGGCGCCGGCCGGCTCCACGCTCAGAAGCAAGGTCAGCCATCCACTTCTTTGACAATCCAGCAGCATCGAGGGAAGGGTGAGTCACAAAATATCCCTGGCAGCAGCCCTGAAGACCCCCTGCTATCCCCCTCCCCAGAGGACATAGACCCAGTGCCTGATCCTAATGCTGATGCGGCTGCAGGCCCTGCAGAACCCTCTCTCTCACAAATCATGGAGGCCATACAGCACAGCCATGCTTCCCTTACCACACAGATGGACTCAATTAAAACTGATCTATCATTCCTGAAACATGATGTACAAAACCTGAGACATAGAGTGCACAATGCGGAACAGCGCATAGGAGATTTAGAGGATGACACGCGCCCTTTGCAGGGATCTGTAAGGGAGTTGCGCCAGGCCCAAGATTATATGGCTGATAAGCTTACAGATAAGACGCAACAATCTCCGCTTCCTAGGCTTTCCAGAAGGGGCAGAGGGCAAGGCCCCAGAAAAGTTTATGGAGCAATGGCTGATGTCAGTATTTGGCGCCAATGTATTTTCCACCATGTTTGCCATCGAGAGGGCCCATAGGGTTCCATTGCGCCCCTTACCCCCTGGCTATGCTCATTAAGATGCTGCATTTCAGGGATAGAGAAGCCATCATCAGAGCGGCCAGGGAGAAGGGGAATATACTCTTCAACGGTAACGGCATCACCATCTTCCCTGACTTCTCGGTAGCCACACAGAAACAGCGTGCCACTTTCCTAGCGGTCAAGAAGCGTTTACGTGATCTACAACTACCATACAGCATGCTGTATCCTGCACGCCTTCGGGTCATTCGTCAGGGCAAAGCCCATTTCTTCACTGATCCGAAAGAAGCGGCTCACTGGGCAGACGCCCTGGGACCTTTTGAACAAAGGAACCTGCCGCGGAGATCACCTCCCCGATGATCAATACATCCCCCTATTGTTCAATGACAGCAAAGCTCTTTGTTCATCGACATCCTTTGAGCTACTGATCTTTAATATTCACAATGAAGATTGCAAATAAACCCCAGGACATTGACATTCCCATACTAACACTTATCCACCTGAAGGAAGACAAATGTTCAATGCTGTACGTCCCATTAGTATCCTTCTACAGGCTGACCAATCTGGTTACAGCTAGGCGGGCCGGAACTGAAACATTTCTATCATCATCCAAAGGAATATTTTGTTAAGGCCGGGCTGATGAATATTCTGCCCGGGAAGTATGCACGGGTGGTAGCTCATGTTCACAATCTCCCCCTGATTAGCGCTATCCCGGGAGGTTGACCACGAGACTGTTCTAAACACCCCCTGCTACGCAGTTCCAATTTAGGGCACAAAGCTCTCATGAGTTGGGGTATGGGAGCCGGGAGGGTTAGGGTGGGATGGGAGGGTTGGAAAACCTTTTGGGTGTTGGCATCGTTTATGCCATGGTTACATGCTTATTACTACTCTGTGATACATGTTTGCAGGTTCATGGATCAGACAAATTATCAAGGTGCTCAGGTATACGTGCTGAATAGCATGCAAATTTTTCAAACAAGCTTTCGGAATTGCGCCCCCGCCTCTCGGGGAGCCTGGAGTCCCACACGATGGGTGGCTCTGGGGTGCCTCGGAAGGTGGTCGCGCAATCTTATGTATTACACTCAGAAATGAATACTTTACGCCTGATATCATGGAATGTTCGGGGGCTTAATTCTAAGATAAAGCATTCAGTGATGTTTGATTACTTAGCACGCCACAGGCCGCATGTGATCCTTCTCCAGGAGACCCATCTCCAGGGCTCCAGAGTTATGGCCCTTAAAAGAGCTAAAATAGCTTATGCTCTACATTCCACCTAGTCTTCCTTTGCCAGGGGGACGTCTATTCTCATTGCCAAATCAGCACCAATCTCCATTAAACGCATTAAAATTGACCCAAATGGCTGCTTTGTCATCTTGGTAATGGAACTTCTAGGTAAACCATATACGATGATAAATATCTATATCCCGCCACCCTTTACGAAGAAATTTTTTGAGAAGGTGATGGGAACAATACTCGAAATTGCTGAAGGCCCACTAATCATAGCGGGGGATTATAATACGGTGCTAGATAACTCTATGGACAGATTCCGATGTTCTACAATGCCCCCCAACGCCCTTAGGATCCTATCTAACTCAATTTGACCTGGTGGAGGCCTGGAGATGGAAACATGCTGGTGTGAGGGAGTATTCGTGTCAATCTGATTCCCATAATACCCTATCACGAATTGATCTCTGTCTGGTTTCTTCTAATATACTTCATTTAATAACAGGAATTAAGTATCTACCTAGGGCATTGTCGGACCACTCACCTCTGATGGTGGACCTGGCCTTTGACGCACCCTCCTCGTACAGAGTGTGGAGGCTAAGCCCGCTCTGGCTGGAGGATGAGGCCGTGGTGGACCAAAGTACAGCTGACATGAAAATTTACTGGGTAAATAACAAACATAGTGCAGACACCCTGATGGTCTGGGATGCCTTTAAGGCCACCACTCGTGGTTCCTTTGCAGCTGCGATTGGGCAGGCCCGCAAGGATCACAGTCCAGACTAATGGACGCGGAGGGTGGGCTCAGGGACGCTGAGATTGCGTACTCTGATAACCCTACCTCTGCGACACACGCCACTTGGCGACACAGGGCTAGAGAGCTAGACTTGGTATTAGTGGAACGTACACAAAAAAAACTCCTATACCAGAGCAAACATATATTCGAATTCGGAGATAAAAATAGTCGGTTATTAGCATACCTAGCCAGGCCAGAATACCAACCATGCAATATTCCCAGAATTAAAAATTCAGCGGGCATAGTGGTGGAACAGAGCAAAGATATTATGGAAGCGTTTGTCGAGTTCTATTCCACCCTATACACAACTAGAGCTCACTATACAATAGTGGAACTAGACGATTACCTCTCGGAAATCTCACTCCCCAAATTAACAGAGCTTCAGACAGTCACACTTGACGCCCCATTGACGGTAGATGAAATAGGAGATGCAATACAATCCTTTGCTAGACACAAAACTCCAGGCCTTGATGGATTTCCTATTGAGTGGTACATGCACTTTAGGGACCTACTAATACCTCATTTGTTAAGGATGTATAATTTTGCCATTAAAACAGGTCGATTGCCACCCTCCATGTCAGAAGCACTGATAGTGTTAATCCCCAAGCCACATAAAGACCACCTCTTATGCGAATCATACCGACCAATCCCACCTATTAAAACTGACGTAAAAATTTTAGCTAAAGTACTTGCTAAACGATTAAATGCGGTGATTACAACCATTGTGGGGGCGGATCAAACAGGATTCATACCTGGAAGGTCAACCTCTATCAATCTACGTAGACTGTATACTAATCTGCAAGCAAGATAAAACTGGTACCCAAGCTGTCCTGGCCTTAGATGCTCACAAGGCCTTTGATTCAGTTGAATGGCCATATCTTTTTGAAGTTCTAGCCAAATTTGGGTTTGGCTCTACTTTTATAAAGTGGGTACGCCTCCTATACTCCGAGCCTATTGCTAGACTGAGAGTAAATGCATCCGTATCAAAAGCTTTTCAGATAAAGAGAGGTACAAGACAAGGGTGTCCACTGTCACCACTCCTGTTCGCAATAGCAATAGAACCCCTGGCAGCATTGGTGAGATCCAGTGGGGAAGTTAAGGGACTGACGACTGGGGGCCTAGAAGAAAAAGTGTCCTTGTATGCGGACGACATGTTGATATATTTGGAGGACCCCCAGTCGTCACTCCCAACCCTGCTGGAAATCATCCGGCGGTTTGGCCATTTCTCAGGCTTTCAGGTCAACTGGGATAAATCCTTATTGTTCCAGATCGATCGAGAGACTCCAGTAAGACTACCTCACGATTGCCCAGTACAAATAGTCCACAGCTTTAGATACTTAGGGGTTTTGATTGAACAACCTATCTCTTCCTATGCCAAGATTAATCTAGATCCCCTCATTAGTAGATTAAAAAACACATTAAAAACCTGGAATAATCTTCCACTGACGCTCCTAGGAAGAATAAATATCTTTAAAATGATTTACCTCCCGAGATTCCTTTACGTTCTAGGCAACTCACCAATCTATATAACAAAAGCCAAATTTAAGGAAATAGACTCTATAATCACCCAATTTATATGGAGGGGCGGTGTGGTGAGGATTGCCAAACATATCCTACAATTGCCCACCCTAGAGGGGGGACTGGCGCTACCATGTCTCCAAACTTATTATATTGCCTCACAATTGGCACATGCCCATTGGTGGTTCTTCCCAGAGGCCAACAATGCGGCTACTGCCCTTGAGGCAGCCATCCTCACTTCATATGAATCCCTTCAAAATCTAATACATCGCATGTCACTAAGGGGGAGAGAGGGAGTAAAGGTTCTAGCCATGACACTACAGATTTTTAAAATATCTAAACTACTACCCCCTAGCTCTAGAGCTGTCTTGTCTCCTAACGCTCCATTATGGGGAAACCCAAGTTTACCAGAATTTAACCAGAGAACTGACAGGGGATATTGGGCGAAGAAAGGGGTTAAAACTATAGCACACCTGTTTTTAGATAACACATTCCGATCTTTTGTGGAATTTCAGAGGGATTTTGGGCTCCCACACATGGCATATTTCCATTATTTACAGATCAGACATACTGCAGCGGCACAATTTGGGCTTCGCAATACAGAGATGCAACCCTCACAACTTGAGCTTCTACTGACCGACCCTTCTCATGACAAACTTATATTGTCCTATTATAAGACTTTGCTGCACTCCACTACTGCCAGGCTTAATGCTACTCAACATAAGTGGAAATTGGACATACCCGAGCTGACGGAGGAGATTTGGGGGGAAATTTTACCCGTACAGGTCCCCTCTGTCATCTCTTCTAGAGATAAAGTGATCCAGACCAAGTTAATATACAGAGCTTACTTCACACCACAAATATTGTTTAAACTGAAGAGAGCACCCGATTCCTTATGCCCTTGATGCGGGGCGGCTGAGGGCACGTTCTTCCATTTAATATGGGAATGCGCGCCGATACGGCAATTTTGGTCAGAGGTTACGGCCTTTATCAGCACTATAGCCAATATACCAAATATCTGTAATCCTCTCAGATGTCTGTTGGGATATATTGAACATGAAGAATTATCCAAATATGTTCAATCATTCATACGTATAGTGATGTTCTATGCTAAAAAAACAATAACCATGCATTGGAAATCTAGTGTGGTCCCGACCATGAAACTCTGGCTCACTATTGTCAACCAAGCTATACCATTATATAAGCTGACATATGAGGCAAGGGGATGCCCCAAAAAATTCACTAAAATCTGGAACTCATGGGTGAGTTCAGAGAGTACCATACCCCCTGCTTAATGAGAGAACACAACACTGGTTGTGATACTGTAATTCCCAGCACCTAACATTTGATACCGACAATGTAATGTATTGTGAAATGTGTTATATGTGCTACTGCATGATGTCTACCTGTCCACTGTATTGAACCTTGAATAATGCAACATTTGCTGTGCTCTGTAAACCTGCATAACAATTATTGTTACTGTTTATAAAAACAATAAAAAAGTTACCTTTAAAAAAAATTTTCATCTTTATGGTAACTTTCAGGTGCTCTGTCTCTCCTTTTCCCTCCTCCGACCGGGGCACTCATGGAGCCTCACGGGTCGGTTTTGCCTCCCTATTGAGGGTGCAAACAGGGATGACTTTCCAGCAGAATCCGGGATCATAAGCGGGGGAATCTTCTGTTTTCTTTTATGATCTTTTAAAGAAGTCTCCGGATAAACTAGTTTACACGATATAGAGGGTAAATACAAAGTGACTACTTCAGACGAACATATGTATAGGATATACTAAATAATATTAAAATGTTGTTTTCTTCTGATGTATTTGTAGAAATTTAAGGACCCCCTGAGGAAGACCATGACCCAATAAGGTTTAAATGCATTGGGGTTTTCTTTCCAACATCAGATAGTATAACCATGTTCAATATTGCAGGTAGCATCGTCGGATGCATACCCCCATTTGTTTTCATACATTATTAATTGTCTGATTTGTTATCCAATCCATCGTGTCTCGCATTATGTAAACCGAAGCTCATGTTTTAAATCTTTATACTGTTTGATCTATGTCCAGAGTATTTTGTTAATAAAATCCACTTTTTAAAAAAAAAACTTTTTTTTTAATTTATATTTGCTGCTAAAAAAAACCCCATGGAGAATTTCCAAGCTTTTTTGCCAATATATGTTTCGGGGTGTGCAGTTTTATCAGACTCTTTATAGGTGTCATTCCATGTTACAGCAAACAGTTTATTTTCCTTTTTACATAAATAAATAAGAGCTGATCATTGTACACACCCCTCCTTCTGTTAAATGGTTTGTCTCATCCATGTAACTGATATATTCTGCTGGAGAGAAACCGACATACTGGCTGGATCACCAGATGAAATAAAAGAAAGCCTAAAAAAAAGACAATGAAAGCAGCAATCACATCTAAGTGGCTCTTGGCTCTGAGAAAGTATGAATGTCCCTTCGAAACCTGTCAGCCATCTGGAAGGTCCTCCAGCTTGCTGGGCCTAGTCTCGGTGACCAGATTGCTTTGTGCATAATTTGGACTCTGATATGCTTTTACCATTGAGTTGTTTGTGAGTATATTTCCTTTAATTACATTATTAAAGATTTAGGAGTGTGTCTATAGGAATATTTGACCATTCTTCCAGAAGCGCATTTGTGAGGTCAGGCACTTTATTGCATTATTAAATATACCACTTGGGTAATGCGCAGGGCTGGTGCGCCCCCTGTTCTTTGTTTTGTTGTATTGTATGGTATCATTACTTTCTGCTAAACCCTGTAGTGATTGTCTATGGGGCTGCCATTTGTAAGTAGCCAGTGCACAGAATGGAAATATTGCGTTAATTACAAATGGCAGAGTTTTAACCACTAGCCGACCAGTGCACGACGATGTATCAGCTGGGCAAATGGGCGTACAGGTATGTACCCTTTAAATCACAGCATTGTGGGCATGCTGCATACTCCGTGACCGTGTCCGCAGGTCCCGCAGACTCGATGTCCGCCGGGGGCCCGCGATCGTGCCACGGAGCGGAAGAACGGGGAGATGCCTTTGTAAACAAGGCATTTCCTCCATTCTGCCTAGTGACATGACAGAGATCTACTGCTCCCTGTGATCGGGAGCAGTGATCGCTGTCATGTCAGTGGTAGCCCACCCCCCCAGTTAGAACACCTCCCTAGGACACACTTAACCCCTAGTGTGTAACCCCTTCCCTGCCAGTGTCATTTACACAGTAATCAGTGTATTTTTATAGCATTGATCACTGTATAAATGACAATGGTCCCAAATGGTGTCAAAAGTGTCCAATGTGTCTGCCATAATGTCACAGTCATGATACAAATCGCAGATCGCCACCATTACTAACAAAAAAATTAATAATAAAAATGCCATAAATCTATCCCCTATTTTGTAGATGCTATAACTTTTGCGCAAATCAATCAATATACACTTATTGTGATTTTTTTTACCAAAAATATGTAGGAGAATACATATCGGCCTAAACTGAGAAAGAATTTTTTTTTATATATTTTTTGGGATATTTATTATAGCAAAAAGTAAAAAATATTGTTTTTTTTTTTAAATTGTTGCTCTTTTTTTGTTTATAGCTCAAATAAAAACCAAAGAGGTGATCAAATTCCACCAAATTCCACCAAAAGGAAGCTCTATTTGTGGGAAAAAAAGGACGTCAATTTTGTTTGGGTACAACGTCGCACGACCGTGCAATTTTCAGTTAAATCGATACAGTGCCGTATTGCAAAAAGTGCTCTGGTCAGGAAGGGGGTAAATCCTTCCGGGGCTGAAGTGGTTAAGACCCATGTGCTACAGCTTTAGGTGCTACAGCTCTAAAAATAGCGCCTGCATAGTGCCTGTAAAGAGACGCTCCTGTCTCTCCAGTGTGAGAACCTGAGGGCTTTCAAACTGGAGCGGTGCGCTTGCAGGACGTTAAAAAAACTCCTGCAAGCAGCATCATTGGAGCAGTGAAGGAGCGGTGTATACACCGCTCCTTCACCGTTCCTGCCCATTGAAATCAGTGGGGGAGCAGGGCTATAATGCCGGCATAGCACTGCTGCAGCAGCGCTTTGCAGTGGTTGTAACCCTCTCTCGGCCGCTAGTGGAGGGGTAAAAGCGCACCGTTAGAGGCCGAATAGCACCGCAAAACTGACGGTAAAGCGCCGCTAAAAATAGCGGCACTTTACCACCAACGCACCCACCACCCCAGTGTAAAAGAGGCCTAAGAGAGTCATGTCTCTAAAAAGGACAGCCAGGTGTTACTGTAATTAACACTTTACACTTACCGCCTGCTGTCCTTTGGAGTTAAATTTCCTGGAGCTCTACTTTAAGATTTTCGAGCATCATATATGCAGTACACATTTTTTAAGTATTCATCTATTACTATTGTTGTATTAAATGTATAGCTAATGCCACGACTGGTTTTGCCGTCAGAATAAACTCTGAAGGTTTCTCCGACGGAACTCCGATGGAATTCCGCTCAAGCGGTCTTACCTACACACAGTCACATCAAAGTCCGACCGTCCAGAATGCGGTGATGTACAACATGTAGGACGGGACTAGAAAAAGGAAGTGCAATAGCCGGTAACCAATAGCTTCCGTCTCGTACTTGCTTCAGAGCATGCGTCATTTTTGGTCCATCGGAACAGCACACAGACAAACGGTTTTCCCGATAGGAATTGGTTCCATCGGAAATATTTAGAACATAGTCCATATCTAGGTCCGAGATGAGGCACACACACGATCGGAATAGACGATGAAAAGCTTCCGTCTGACCTTCCGCTCGTGTGTATGCGGCATAACGCCCCGCACACACGGTCGGATTTTGCGATGGAAAATGTCCGATCGGAGCGTGTTGTCGGAAATTCCGACCGTGTGTGGGCTCCATTGGACATTTTCCATCGGATTTTCCGACACACAAAGTTTGAGAGCAGGATATAAAATTTTCCGACAACAAAATCCGTTGTCGGAAATTCCGATCGTGTGTACACAAATCCGACGGACAAAGTGCCACGCATGCTCAGAATAAATAAAGAGATGAAAGCTATTGGCCACTGCCCCGTTTATAGTCCCGACGTACGTGTTTTACGTCACCGCGTTCAGAACGATCGGATTTTCCGACAACTTTGTGTGACCGTGTGTATGCAAGACAAGTTTGAGCCAACATCCATCGGAAAAAATCCATGGATTTTGTTGTCGGAATGTCCGAACAAAGTCCGACCGTGTGTACGGGGCATAAAAGTTATATTCTGTGCACAATTTAAATCCTAAAGACAAATTTGGCTCATACTGCTACATGAGAAAGCTAGTCCCTCTCAATCATTGTGATTTATTAGACACAGAACGACATTCTCGGCTTGAGGCCCTTTAAAATATAATTTATAAAATATAAATAATTCTTCATTGTCAAACTTGGCAACAACTGAGACTAGCCAGCTCTGCTGGATAACTTAAATATGACATACTATATTTTAAGGCATGGCTAAAACACATTGCAAGGTATATGCAAGTGCTTAACATTTTTGTTATCTCAATCAGTGCTTTTCAATTTTTTTCTTATAATTGAAGCTGATGAAGTAGAGAGGCTGATATGAATAATTTAACTGGTGGTCACAAAAATGAACACCAAATTTTAATATTTTAATAAATATGGGATCAAACCATAAATGAATAAAAGCTAGAATACATATATTTGTTTAGTGCATTTTGCAAAAATAAAAAGCATCATGATGTAACTAAATAAATAAACAGTTTTAACAATAATGCTGCGTACACACGATCGGAAATTCATCCAGCAAAAGACCGATGAGAGCTTTTGGTCAGAAAATGCGACCGTGTGTATGCTCCATCAGACTTTTGCTGGCCAAATTCCTGCCAGCAAAAGATTGAGAGCAGGTTCTCAATTTTTCGGTCGGAAAAAGTTTCGATCGGAAATACCGATCGTCTGTACCAATTCCAATGCTTAAAATTCCTACGCATGCTTGGAAACAATTCAACGCATGCTCAGAAGTATTGAACTTCATTTTCTCGGCTTGTCGTAGTGTTGTACGTCACAGCTTTCTTGACGGTTGAAAGTTCAGCGAACTTTTGTGTGACCGTGTGTATGCAAGCCTTGAGCAGAATTCCGTTGGAAAAACAATCCTACATTTTTCCGACGGAAAATCCGCTCGCGTGTACACGGCATAAGACTTAAAAAACAATGCTTGGAATTTAATAGGGTGTTGAGAGATTATCTTGATTGCAGGTATCTGCCACAGATGTATATACAGAGATTAAGTACAGTGCTGCGCTAAAGATGACAAACAGCAGCCAACACACCCGTAGACTGGCAATTTCTCTCTCTGGGTGGTTTGACTCTCTTGCAGCTCTCACTTGACTGTCAACTCCGTTTGGATGAGTGTCCACTGAGCCTGACAAACCCTGTGGCCAATCCCGGGTCGGGTCACATTTGGGTCTAAATGTAAAGGGCAGCACAGTGCACTTTCACATTTTGCTTGCACATTGATATAAGGAAGCCGTGCTGATCCTCTTCCCTCCTTACCTGATGACATCCGACCAGATTATATGCCTAGACCTGTTGGTCATCAAGCCTTTTTGACCTGTATGGCATGCGCCATTTCAGGCCACATCTTCTGGTAAGCCTCCTTGGTTTCTGGTGATGGTCCTGACACCGACATCAATCCTCTGTGCACTTCCGGTTTCTCTACGGTTTATTTACATACCAAGGTGCCGGCTCTGAACCATCCCCCTGCATGCTCAGGAGACACCTGGTTACTATTATCTTTTCACCATTATTACAGACTTTTTTTGCCTATTTGCACATATATTGGGACTTTATATTTCACGTTTTTTATATATTTTGTTCAATACATGTATATTGATTGTCATTATATATTCACTAATCTGTATACTCACGTATCTTTTTCGGTTCATACCGTATTATCTGATTTGTAGTCACTGCATTTGTATATTTATTTTTCACGTAAAATTTAGCGCCACACTTTTGTATTTTATCTGCCACAGATGTGATGTAACCACTGTTACGTAAAAAACAGTTCAGAAGTGCAGTGACCCCATGGACATTCTCCCATATGGCGATAGTGAACTGCATGGTGATTGTGTTAGTATACATTCCTTGGAGTGTTTTAGATGCTCATTAGAAATCAGTATTCCAACTGTGCGACAAATGGTGCAACTGTAATTATTAGTAAGGTGTATAATAATCTGTTGCAGGATTACCTCAGACAGAATTTTTTCTCAGATACAATACAAAATACACAATACAAAAATGTTCAACACAATTTACTCCAATATGGACGTTGTCTTATTTGCCTCCATTTTTGTTATCACTGATATGACAATATTACTTAAATAATTTGTCCCAGTCATAGCACAAGAATTTAAAAGTGTCACATTAATTACCTGAATTTGTGAGAAAAAGCAAAAAATCGTTGGACAGCTTTCAAGAATTGGGTGCATGCCTTTTGAATACAGCCAGTAAAGTGCCCCAAATGCTTTTATGAATTGCCCCCATAATGTTTTGATGCATACATCTATCACAGGTAAAGCAAGATCAAAGTGTTTCTGAACAAAGTTAAACTTTAAGTTAAAGTTTCTTGGTGCCAGTACTGGATAATCTGGGGTTTTGTCACATTCAATTTAAATCCCCTGGCTCTATAGCTGTGTTTATATGGGAGTTTTGGAAAACACTCAACTGCTGTACACTGCAGATAATTATCTGGTGACCACACTGAATTTACTATCAAATTGCATCAATAATTTAGACATTGACAGCCTTCGCAGAAACATGTTTTTTTTTTTTTGTTCCAATAATCTTTTGAAGAATAACAAAACATAAAACAAAATGGTATTGCCATCATTTGCTCCACACAGTAATGACCAAGACATAGCGTGACAATGAAAAAAACACATTAGGTGATGGTCAGTTGTACAACAAATGTCAATCTCAGCACCCATTACTGCAGAAATTATTAATGGTAATAATATTAAGGAAAACAAGAAACCGGATTAGCAAGATAAAAAAAAAAAAAAGAGTAGGGAAAAAAATTAAATTGGTTAGGGAATAAAACAAACAAACAGGTTTCCATGCACCATGAATATGAATTGTCCATAGCAACCAAAACCATCCCTTTACATCAAAATTGGTTTTAGACCAGCTAGAAAACAGCGATAATAAATTAGTATCACTTGCAGAATTGAGCGATAGTGATTTGTGGGGAATTTCGTCATCAAACACTGAAAGTAATGACAGCGACAATTCTGCAACTGAGCAAATTTCAGTGTTTTTGATTTGATTACATTATTGAATAATTTTTATTATTATTATATTGTTATTTGTTATAATTATTTTTAGTTATCTATTATATAATAATTTTTGATTTTGTGTTTCAAACTTTATCATACCCGGGATATCTACTAGACTCTTGTTTGGACAGATTTAAGTGAGTTATTGCTAAGAATTACAGGCCTACAATATAAAACGCCAAATTTCTATGCAAAAGAATTGTACCATTTTAAGCATCAAAAATCTTAAATAATCATACTGGCAGGGAGGTTAAGTAGCAGGTCCTGCATACACGTTTTCGGGTAGATTTTCTAAAGGCAAATAAGCTGTTCATTTTGCAAAGGAATTTTTTCTTAGCTGAGTGAATGTGATAGAGCTCTGCTGATTTCCATCATCCAATCATGTGCAGGCTAAAAACCTTTTTTTTTTTACTTTCCCTGCAAATGATTGGGTATTCTTTTCAAAGTGTATTTTCACCATGTTTCACAAGCTAGAGAAGGGAACAGTCTTTAGTAAATCATCTCCTCAGGTTTCTTCTTTACATTGTGATGGCCCCAAAACCCAGTATATAGCGATACCCATAATTGTGACTTCAGTTGCAAACCCAAGCTCCTTCCCACCTCCTCCATTCATGGCAATTGGACAAACAGAGGCCAAAAATTTAGGGAACACCACTTTTCAGCCGAGGTTGCTGTGCTTATGGTTTGGGGCTCCAAAGGCACCCTGGAAGGAAACTGTAGACATAGACAGGTACTATCAGTTTTCTGCTTTTATGGTGGTACTCATAAACAGATACAAATTTAGATTTAAAAAAAATCTGTATAAATGATCAAACTGCTGTGCAAACAGGTACTCCTGGGGACAGATTTCTATGTTACTATTAGATGCTTGAAAAAAGTTTGTGTTATTTGATTAAATGTTCACATAATGTTGGGTATAATAGAAAAAGTATGGCAAGATTTATGGAAAAATTTAGGTATTGTAGTTAGCAGTTCAAAATACACGAAACAATTCTTACACTGTAATGCCACGTACACACGACGATCACACACATTCCAACAACAAAATCCATGTTTTTTTTTTTCCGACGGATGCTGGCTAAAACTTGTCTTGCATACACACGGAGACACAAATGTTGTCGGAAATTCCGAACATCAAGAATGCGGTGACTTACAACACTTATGACGAGCCGAGAAAAATTAAGTTCAATAGCCAGTGCAGCTCTTCTGTTTGATTCCGAGCAGATCCAGATCTCAAATTTTGTTTGTCGGAAATTCCGATGGAAAATGTCCAATGGAGCCTACACACGGTCGAAATTTCTGACAACAAATTCCCACTGAACATTTGTTGTCGGAAATTCCGTCTGTGTATACGCGGCATTACAATGGACACAGTCTGTGTTTTTTGTTTTTGTTTTTTTAAGATGTAAAAAGCACAACTGATAGAAAAGGGCTATAACCAGTCAAATGTCACCTTCTTCAGTTTTGAGTGTCCAAATTAATAAAATGGGATTAATTAGACAAGTCACTGTCAGCAAGAACATCTCAAAATTACTAAATGTGCACTTAGACAAGGGCACTAAACTGAGTGGTTTCAATCAAAACTCTTGGGTTGCATCTAAATATAAGAGCTCATGTTGACCAAGCATCTCTACTTACAGTATGTCTGTAGAGAGGGAGGTGAAGAAATGGAGCTCTGGCATCAATTTATCTCAAAAGGTTTATAAAATGTACTTTCTTTTTCCCTTTGAAATAGATTAGCAGGGACTGTCTGATGCTACCAGATAGAGGAAAAGGTTTCCAGCCTAATAGGAAACATGCTCAAGATTTGAGGTAAGATTACATCACATCTGATAATCTGATCACAAAATTTTGCTAATCAACCCTGAAACATTTTGGGATACGATCAATCAATTTACTAGGAAACTCTTTTTATGGATAGCCCTGCACTAGGACTGGAAACAAAGAAAAAAAAAAGAAAAACAATTGCAAACAGCTATTAAGGAAGGAAAAAGCCATTAAAAAAAAAAAAAAACCTTTTAATTCCTTTAAATTTAATCTAAGCTGCATTGTGCACATTTGGCAATAAATCTTTTGGTAATGATTATTTTTCACGGATGAAATCATTTTTTTCTTTTCACATGTATCTGATATAGTGACATCTCCACCACTGCTGTGATTCATTACATTAGTAAGGGGTTAAAGGAACCAGATGCAGGTCACTGATCTAATACTATGTTTCTTCTCTTTGCCATGACTTTAAAGACATAGAGCTAGCTTACAATTCTAGTGCTATATCAGCCATAACCTCATCTATAACCTTCTAGGACCAATCATCAGAGAGAATTTACAGTGCTCGCTTGGAGCTTTCTTACTTAAAAATCTGCTGGGAGATTATATGTATATATGATAGAGATATACAGTATCTCACAAAAGTGAGTACACCCCTCACATTTTTATAAATATTTTATTATATCTTTTCATGTAACAACACTGAAGAAATGACACTTTGCTACAATCAATGTAAAGTAGTGAGTGTACAGCTTGTATAACAGTGTAAATTTTCTGTTCCCTCAAAATAACTCAACACACAGCCATTAATGTCTAAACCGCTGGCAACAAAAGTGAGTACACCCCTAAGTGAAAATGTCCAAATTGGGCCCAAAGTGTCAATATTTATTGTGGCCACCATTATTTTCCAGCACTGCCTTAACGCTCTTGGGCATGGAGTTCACCAGAGCTTCACATGTTGCCAATGGAGTCCTCTTCCACACCTCCATGATGACATCACAGAGCTAGTGGATGTTAGAGACCTTGTGCTCCTCCACCTTCCATTTTGGGATGCCCCATTGATGCTCAATAGGGTTTAGGTCTGGAGACATGCTTGGCCAGTCCATCACATTTACCCTCAGCTTCTTTACCAAGGCAGTGGTAATCTTGGAGGTGTGTTTGGGGTCATGGTTATCATGTTGGAATACTGCCCTGCGGCCCAGTCTCCGAAGGGAGGGGATCATGCTCTGCTTCAGTATGTCACAGTACATGTTGGCATTCATGGTTCCCTCAATGAACTGTAGCTCCCCAGTGCTGGCAGCACTCATGCAGCCCCAGATCATGACCAGACCATGACACTCCCACCACCATGCTTGACTGTAGGCAATACACACTTGTCTTTGTACTCCTCACATGGTTGCCACCACACACGCTTGACACAATCTGAACCAAATAAGTTTATGTTGGTCTCATAAGACCACAGGGCATGATTCCAGTACTCCATGTCCTTAGTCTGCTTGTCTTCAGTAAACTGTTTGCAGGATTTCTTGTGCATCATCTTTAGAAGAGGCTTCCTTCTGGGATGACAGCCTATGGTCTAAGCACTGGCAGGCTGACCCCCCACCCCTTCAACCTCTGCAACAATGCTGGCCACACTCATACGTCTATTTTCCAAAGACAACCTCTGAGCATGTTCACTCAACTTCTTTGGTAGACCATGGGGAGGCCTGTTCTGAGTGGAACCGCTGTATGGTCTTGGCCACAGCGCTGCAGCTCAGTTTCAGGGTCTTGGCAATCTTCTTATACCCTAGGCCATCTTTTTTTTATTATCAAATTTGTATTTACTTTCCATTATATACATTACTTCATACTTTAAATCTACAATATTCAAGCTTATCTTAACAATTAACAATTCTTAACAATTCTTCCCCCTTTCAAACACAAAAAAAAAAAATCCCAATAAAATTTAAACATTTCCTTCCCCCTTTCCCTTTCCTTTTTTCTCCCATCCCTACACCAATAGTGCTCCCTCCCCCACTTGTCTCATCTCTTCCACTGGATATAGTGTTTCCATTGTGCGCCACACTTCCTTTCCAAATCCACTAAATTTAAAAGACATTCCGTCCTTGTGAGAGAGAGAAAAAAAACTATTGTTTAGCAGGCTACTAAGCCAATTCAAATTACTCTTAAGCGTCAACCTTAAACCCCCCCCCCCAAAAAAAAGAAAACTATATGAGGCTTCTATGAGCCATACATCCTTTATAATCAGTGAGTAAATATACCATATCCCCTTTACTATATCTATTCAGACTATCCCTTCTCTTCTGAGCCCCCCTTCCTACCTAAGTGTTCTATCCCTTCCCATTTCCCCACCCCTTATCCCTTCCCTGTATTCAACCCCACTCAGAAATACAAAAAAAATCAACAAATTTATATATATATCCCCCCCCCCGGACACCCGTGGTCGAACCCAGAGACCACAATACTCTTTACATCATTACTCTATCTAATCTCTTTCAAGCAGCGCACTCATCCTGCCCATGTTTCAATGTTTTTATCATTCTTGTCTTTCACTGCATGCACCCATCTTTCGGCCTCCATTATTAAGTTGACCTCTTTCTTCCAGTCCACCAAGGTTGGACTTCTAGTTTGTTTCCATAACCTAGGTATTAATGATTTGGCAGCATTTAGTAAGTGTGGAATAACACTGTTCTTATAAACTCTAACAGACATTGAAGTTCCATGAAACAAAAAGTTCCAGGGCGTCACTTCTATTAGTATGAGAGAGTGTAAGCGATAACACCCACATTTAACACACCTGCTCCCCATTCACACCTCAGACCTTGTAACACTAACGAGTCACGTGACACTGGGGAGGGAAAATGGCTAACTGGGCCAAATTTGGACATTTTCACTTAGGGGTGTACTCACTTTTGTTGCCAGCAGTTTAGACATTAATGGCTGTATGTTGAGTTATTTTGAGGGGACAGCAATTTTACACTGTTATACAAGCTGTACACTCACTACTTTACATTGTAACAAAGTGTAATTTCTTCAGTGTTGTCACATGAAAAGATATAATAACATATTTGCAAAAATGTGAGGGGTGTACTTACTTTTGTGAGATACTATATATAAAACACACATTGATAATATCTACAGTATCTATATTCTGCACAGTAAAAAAACACAATCTAGAGACAATGCAATACTCATAAAAACTCAGCTTACGTTTAGCAATATATAATAACTGATGCTAAAAGACTCACTTGAGAACAATGAATAAATGAAACACTGTAATAACTATTTTTTCCAAAGTTACGGGAAAACCATGAATTAAAAAATGCTTTGGTTGGAACATTTTTAACGAGTAGGTACAAAACTACTTGAATTTCTTTTTAGTTAACTTTAACGTCAACAATCAACTTGTCATCTGCTTGGTAGATGTGCTTTTCAACCTGTCTCAATTAATAATTTAGCTTTGGAACAAAGAAACAAAATTATGTTTTTTTTTTCCAGAACGCATTTTACAACTGTGTAGATACATTTTTGAGAGGAGTAGATAATATTTTTGAAGGGGAGTAAATTATATTAATAACTCTAAAAACATAGAAAATAGCACTGTCTATTAAAATAACAGTAGTCTTAAAGTAGTAGTAAAGTAGTACTAAAGGCTATACATTTTTTATCCTAGTGTATTCTCAACATTAAAGTAAAAAACGCCCAGTACTTGTGTTATGCCCCCTTCCCTCATGCCCAAACACCTGATGTCCATCTCACCACTCACTGGTCTTTTGTAGCGCAGTACAGCGCAGCTCCCTGAACTTCCTTGTTGCAGAGGGAAAGTGAAGGTAGGCAAGCAATTAACTTCAACAGCTGTCTGTCAGGAGCTGGGAGGAGGGAGCGGAGGTGTGGCTTACCTGGGAGCTGTGTGTGTTTATGGATGCACACATAAGCATCTCCTTTGCAGCTGACCTGGCAAAGGAGACATCCACAAATAGGATCGGGGTGTAATGCTTTGGAGACTGGCCAGGCGTACAAAAAGAATCTTGTTTCAGGGAAGCAGAGTATACAGTATGTTATTTATAAGTCTGTCTTCCCTGAAATGTGATAAAAAAGGGGTTTAGGCAACTGTAGATTAAAATAGAACTCTAGCATTGTTTTGGATGTGTTTTGAGTTTCACTATATAAAGGTAAGAACATCTTTACTAACTAAACTTTCAACTCCTCAGGATATGCGAGTTCCTAACCATAGGATAAATATAGCAATGTATAAGCATTGAGAGTAGGTTACCAGGAGGCAACCCTCTCCTCCTTAAATGTACAGCAACACATCAGATCTGCAACATCACTCAATGGCAGCTAAAAACTCCCAGTGTGTTTCTGCACCAGTTAAACAGGTTAGATTATTTTAAACAGGGCCGATCCTAGGGTCACCGGCGACTGGGTGCAGAAATATTTCTGGTGCCCCCACATGGGCGTGGTCATCTTACCAACATCTCTCCTTTACAAATGTTGCTATGGCAACAACTCAAACACAGAGATGCTCCCCTAAGAAGTCTTTGTTACCCTGGGATCCTCCCATGATCTTTTAACAATAAAATACAGGCAGAGCGTACACTAATGAGACCTGGAGGGGGTCTCTCTGATGCACACAGAGATGGCTTCTGTTAGAGAGTCTGTTAGAAAGAGCCCCCAGACATAGTACAGCAGCTGGTCAGAGACTGAAGACATAGTACAGGAGATGGTCAGAGACTGCAGATATGATAAAAGAGATGGTCAGAGACTGTAGTTATGATACAAGAGGCGGTCAGAGACTGCAATCTAGTACAGGAGATGGTCAGAGACTGGAGACATAATACAGGAGATGGTCAGAGACTGCAGACATAGTACAGGAGATGGTCAGAGACTGTAGTTATGATACAAGAGACAGCCAGAGACTGTAATCATAGAACAGGAGATGGTCAGAGACTGCAATCATAGAACAAATGATGGTCAGAGACTGCAGACATAATACAGAAGATGGCCAGAGACTGCAGACATAGTACAGGAGATGCTCAGAGACTGCAGACATACTACAGGAGATGGTCAGGGATTGCAGACATAGTAGAGGAGAGGGTCAGAGACTGCAGACATAGTACAGGAGATGGTCAGAGACTGCAGACATGCTACAGGAGACGGTCAGGGACTTCAGACATACTACAGGAGACGGTCAGAGACTGCAGACATAGTACAGAGACGGTCAGAGACTGCAGACATAGGACAGACCCCCCTCCATTAGTACAGACCCCCCATGACAGACCCCCCTCCATTAGTACAGACCCCCAGGACAGACCCCCCTCCATTAGTACAGACCCCCCAGGACAGACCCCCCTCCATTAGTACAGACCCCCAAGACAGACCCCCCTCCATTAGTACAGACCCCCAGGACAGACCTACCTCCATTAGTATAGACCCCCCAGGACAGTCCCCCCTCCATTAGTACAGACCCCCAAGACAGATCCCCCTCCATTAATACAGACCCCCAAGACAGACCCCCTCCTTAAGTACAGACCCCCCTCCATTAGTACAGACCCCCCAAGACAGACCCCCAGGATAGACCCCCCGTCCATTGGTACAGACCCCCCAAGACAGACCCCCCTCCATTACTACAGATCCCCAGGACAGACCCCACCTCCATTTGTACAGACCCCCAGGACAGACCCCCTCCATTAGTACAGACCATAACCCCCCTCCATTAGGGTACATAAAAACACCCGGGTGGCAGCTGGAGAGGAGAGGACAGTGTGCAGCCGCGCCGCCCGGGTGCAGAGCAGAGCAGTTCACAGCAGGCAGAAGTGAGAGACACAGGGAGGAGGAGAACGTGTCACGCACAGACTGCCCTGCCCCCCCATGCGACGTCACTGCGCGGCTGGTCTCTCTCCACACAGAGACCAGCCACTCTGCCTCCAATCTCATCTCTGGCTGGCTGCTCTCCTTCTCTGACAGGAGGAGGGAGGGGCTTGAGCAGGAAACACAGTGGCGCCTTTCTCCTTAGAACACTGGTGGAGAGCCGCCGCCACACACGAACAGGAGGAGGAGGGAAGGGAGCACTCTGGCGCTTCAGCCCCCCACCTCTCTGGCACCCAGGTGCACTGCACCCTGTGCACCCCGTCTGGGATCGACCCTGAATTTAAACCTAAAGGGGAAAGGTGCTCAGAGCCTTAGTTATGGCTGAGGCAAAATATGGATGTGTCTTAATGAGGAGCAGGTAAATATTGTCCCTTCAATCTGTATGTATCCACCATCATCCAACCAGGACAGCTCAGCCTACATGCGTCTGCCTTCATCCATCCTTCCAAAACACTCATCCGAGCATAGACTGCTAGGCCTATTCACAGGCAGCATGGGGAGCAAATGGTATTATTTTTGAAATACTCATGATTTCTTCAGTATTTAATACTGAATTAATTCTGCTATTATTAGACTTATTCAACCAGCATTTTTATCCCATTTACTACTGGTGAGTCAGGTTCAATTAAGGACAGATCACCACTGGGGAGAGTAGAAAACCGCAACAAACCAGCAGCTCCTTATGGAATTAATGCTACATAGGCGTGACTAAATGTGTATTAGCAATCAGCAGCATATATCTTCTCGTAACAGCAACATAACTGCACTTCCTCATTGAATATTATATGCTTTGACATGTAGGGGTTTCTGATGTAGAATGAAGTCATGGGAGGGAACCAGGGTGAGGAGAAGACCTTTTATTACCTACCTTTCCAGTGGTAAAAATGCATATAGGATGCTGAAATTTTAGCTTACATCTTTTTCTGTGAACGGCACACCATACAAACACTCAAATGCAGCCAGCACACTGCATTATGCACAATTACAATCAGCACACTGCACCATATAACATTACATCTAGCATACTGCATTATGCACCACTACACTCAGCATGCTGTGTTGCGCATTCCATTTCACTAAATACACTGCACCATGGACCTTCAAAACACTTAATCTACTGCAATATACACCCCAAATATACTTAGTGCACTGGACCATAAAGTTGCATCTTTGTGCACTGCACCAGAGATGCCATCTTTTTCACTTAATGCTACCACAGTCAGGCTGTAGGGAAATGTGAGCCTTCTTGGGCTTTTTACTGACACTAAACTCTGCTCATTTCTTCTTATGAAAATTCCCTCTACATCTAACTTTACTTACCTACATTGCCGTACAGATGGACTATGTGTCAAGTCAGAAATCCCTCTGCATTGCACCCTCTACCCACTGCCATTCTGCATACTCACAGACTCTAAAAATAAAATTGGTGATCTTTCTTCTCAATCACACTGAAGCCAGCTAGACTGGCAGTGGTGTATCATCCATGGGTGCAGGATGTTCACTGCACACGGGTCTCCGAGGGGAGGGGGGCCCAATGTGACCCACCCTGCACACATGGATGATTGTCCCTTGGTTCCCAGCCGGTGATGATTGGTGTGGCAGGAGGGACAGCTGTAAGCACTGATCTCCCTGCATGACAGCCACTTCTCTACCTTTCCCTCCCACGGCTATCAGTGCTAACAGCTGTCCCTCCCGCTGCATCGATCCTCCCAGGCTGTTCTTCATGTCCTCCTCCTCCCGTTCTCCTCCTCTGCTCCCCATGTTCTCTACCAGCCTGCTGTGTCCTTCTTCTCTGCTCCCCCCGTTCTCCTCCTCCTCTGCCCCCCATTTTCCTCTGGCCCACTGTGTCCTCCTTCTCTCCCCCCTCTTTTTGTCACTCGCAGCCAACTTCCCTCCTCTCCTCTCACACAGGCTGCAGGGGGTGTGTGAGGATGGAGAGTGGAGGAAGAGGCCGGTAAATATGTAATTTACTGGCCCCTTCCTTTTCTGAATTTCACACAGACAGCGATCGTTACTGAACGCTCTCTATGACCTGTAATAACTGAGCAGAGTAACCTGTGTGTTACTCTGCTTCTGTTTATGAAAGGACAGGAGACAGTGGTCCATTCACCTTCAATGTTGAGAAAGGGACTGGGGAATCTGTGTCCTCAGTCCCTTTCCCTGTCTCAAAGGGGAGATGTCAGGGGTTTAGACCCCTGATATCTTACCAAAGATCACCGCTGATTTAAAAAAAATATATATTGCAATAAGTATTAAAAAATAAAATTGCAAAAAAAAATAAAATAATAATATAAAATAATAAAATATAGTTGTAAAAAAATAACATTAAAAAACTACTGACACCCCCCCCCCCCCCCCCGCCTACACTGTCCACTGCCCCAACTCCCCCCAACAAAAAAAAAATGAAAAACAAATTAAATTGTAAAAAAAATAAATGAAGGGGTTTTAAAGGTACTCCAGGTACATGACAGACCAGCCAGTGGTTAATACTGCAGACTACCGAAACCCCCCGATACCGGGAGACACTTTCAAATGAACACAAGATACACAAAGTGAGTTCAAAGAAAATGCCTACTTTATTGGGCGTGTACACAGCTTATAGTTGGTTGAGCTTTACCAATCACAATAGGGGAGGGGGAAGTGGTTAGTAGGGATGGGCGAATGGTTTGGCCCGAGCATAAGTTCGGGCCGAACTTTGGTTGTTCGGATGTTCTGGCGAACACCGAACAATATGCAGTGTTCAGGGAAAATTCGAAAGCTGCCAGAACACCGTTAAAGTCTATGGGACAAGAACATGAAAAATCAAAAGGGCTAATTTTAAAGGCTTATATGCAAGTTATTGTCATAAAAAGTGTTTTTGGGACCCGGGTCCTGCCCCAGGGGACATATATCAATACAAAAAATTTTTTTACAAATGGCCGCTTTTTCGGGAGCAGTGATTTTTTTAATGCTTAAAGTGAAACAATAAAAATGAAATATTACTTTAAATATTGTGCCTGGGGGATGGTGTCTATAGTATGCCTGTAAAGTGGCACATTTTTCCCTTGTTTAGAACAGTACCACAGCAAAATAACATTTCTAAAGGAAGAATTGTCATTAAAACTGATCGCGGCTGTAATGAATTGTCGGGCCTCGGTAATATAGATAAAACTCATTGAAAAAAAGAGCATGGGATCCCCAAAGGATTCCACAAAGGAATATTTAATTTTTATTGTTTCACTTTAAGCATTAAAAAAAATCACTGCTCCCAAAAAAATGGTCGTTTAAAAAAAAAATTGCATTGATACATGTCCCCCGGAGCAGGAACCGGGTCCCCAAACACCTTTTTATGACAATAACTTGCATATAAGCCTTTAAAATGAGCAATTTTGATTATTCATGTTCGTGTCCCATAGACTTTAATTGCGTTCGTGTGTTCTGCCGAATGTTTTGCCTGTTCGGTATGTTCTGGTGCGTAACGAACCAGGGGGTGTTTGGCCCATCCCTAGTGGTTAGTAAAGGGATGCGATAATATCATGAATGTAATTAAACAAGTCAGCGATAAATGGTTTATACAAGTCAGTGACCCTCTAAGATACGTCATCATGAGTTAACATGGGTCAACAGGCCATCTGGTTATGAATCATAAGTCATACATCTTGTCCCAGACAAACAAACCCACAATGATATACTGTATATATAGTACAGTGCTTGTGCCAGCATCTTTCCAAACATTATTAAATAGTTGCAGATGTAAGCCATCTTGTATACTAAAATGGCTGAGCATGTTTTGGGCATATTACTACAATCCTCTCTTTTGTCTTTTGTCAAGAACGTTACAATCACAAACCCAATATGCCCCCAACATTCACCTGGACTACTTTCCCACAAATTTACCACCACACTAAGCATGTAAAAATAGAAAACAATAAACACATAATCTCAGCTGCATAGCAATTGTCCATGAAATATAAAGGGGGAAGGGGCGTGAAAGTCCATAAAAGCAAATGGGAGGGGCATGACAGCCTTTAGGCCAAATAAAAATAGTCCCAAAGAAAAGCACAAAAAAGTCTTTTAAATGGCTTCTGAATGTCCATTAAATTCATAAAAAGCAAGGAAAAAGAAATGTCTACATTATAATTCTCATTCTCCTAAACTTTTCCCAAAATGTTTGGTTCGATTCTGTGCTTACCCATATTTTACAGAGATCCTCCACCCCAAAAACCCTGCCTCTCTTCATAAGGATAGAACTCAATATCCACAGACAGACTGGAACTGATGCACTGGGCTAGACTTGGGTCTTTGGGCTGGCGTATCTGGATCTTTCCCTTGTGATGCTCACTGGAATTCTGCAAACATTGGGTGTGCATCATTGGCTAACCCTCAAGGTGTCATTCCCAGGAACATTTTCCAGCAGGACCCTGCCTTTACTCATCTCAGCACCTCCCATGGTATTTTAACAACAAAGATGAACAACGAAGATTTCTATGTTAAAGCCGTAGTCATAGGGCAGGGTATGAATGGGGTGTAGGGTATGAATGGGGTGGGCATTTCTTCATGTGCATGGGGCTAGGGGTGAATGCTGGCTGGCTGTGGCGGATACTCCTCATCCAACATGAATAATCACAGAATCTACCTGATCAATTCAGGCCTTAACCATTGAGGTATTAAAAATAGTATTCCTCGTTGATTCAAACATAAGTAAAGCATGCAGAAAAAAAAATGTTTCTTAGCAAGAGTTTTAATTAAATAGATTCAATATATTTAACTAAACACCTTTTCCCTTCAAATCCAGTATTTCAGCAGGATTTCAACAAAACATAAACACCTTTAGTTCCTTCTAGCCCTGGGACCCAAGTGGACCCGAGGGTCTCCGAACAGAACATTTTACTCAAACACATATTCTGACTCAGAAGTCAGCCTCCCAGCTTTGCAAATATATCTGATCATCAGTGACAAACAAAACATTGATGAATAAACAACATTACATCATTAACACTTCATAATTAACACTCTGGGAATTCAAAAGGTAAATATATCCAGAATGGTCACTCTGTTACTCAAACAAACATTTCCCTCAATATTTTATTATTTCATAGACTCAACATATGCAGCAATTTTTTTTTTGGTCCTGGTTACTTCATTTCAGTAACTCTTCAAGCATTTATAGTTTCACCCTTTTTTACCAAAATCCCATTATCAATTTAATTTAACCCCAAACTTTTAGGGAAATATATATTATCAGGAACATAATAAACTATACTCCCAAAACAAGAAAACACAATATGCATATTTCCCCTCAAACACCTTTGAACACCCTTTTCCATATTTTTAAATCCTTACCCCACCCGAAGTATATATTTTCCCTAGTGTATAGGATTACACAACACAGTTACTTCTCTTTTTCTTTACTAACCACAATTCCTCTGGCATAGCACCTGGAATACATACATATCTTCCTCATTCTTTCCATAACATAGATATATACTTCCCAATTATAATATTCTTAAACTTGTATTTGGTTAAAATCAAACATTTTAAAATCCCCAATCATTGTTAATACAGCTTAAACACAATTAAAACCATTTGCACAAATATAGCACATTTGCTGTTATTGAAAAAAAAAAAAAAACACCTTTTAACTTAAAAATGTAAGGATAGGCAATTACAACTAAAACAGTCCTTAAAGTCAGACTCTAATCTGAAATAATAAAGATTTACATAGTTACATAGTTACATAGGTAGTAGGTGAGGTTGAAAAAAGACACAAGTCCATCAAGTCCAACCTATGTGTGTGATTATGTGTCAGTATTACATTATATATCCCTGTATGTTGCGGTCATTCAGGTGATTATCTAATAGTTTCTTGAAGCTATCAATGCTCCCCGCTGAGACCACCGCCTGTGGAAGGGAATTCCACATCCTTGCCGCTCTTACAGTAAAGAACCCTCTACGTCGTTTAAGGTTAAACCTCTTTTCTTCTAATTTTAATGAGTGGCCGTGAGTCTTGTTAAACTCTCTTCTGCGAAAAAGTTTTATCCCTATTGTGGGGTCTTGTAGATACCCTATACATAAATTGAAATGCTAATTTTAAAAATTTGTATCTGATCAGATTCCTCAAAAAAAAAACATTTGGTACCAGCGCATACATGTAATTTATCAGTGACGTGTCACATTCCTCTTTTAACCACTTCAGCCCTGGAAGGATTTACCCCCTTCCTGACCAGAGCTCTTTTTACAATTTGGCACTGCGTCGTTTTAACTGCTAATTGCACGGTCCTGGAATGCTTTACCCAAACAAAATTTGCGTCCTTTTCTTCCCACAAATAGAGCTTTCTTTTGATGGTATTTGATCACCTCTGCGGTTTTTATTTTTTGCGCTATAAACGGAAAAAGACCGAAAATTTTGAAAAAAAATGATATTTTCAACTTTTTGTTATTAACCACTTGACCACTGGGCACTTAAACCCCCTTCCTAACCAGACCAATTTTCAGCTTTCGGTGCCCTCACACTTTGAATGACAATTACTCAGTCATACAATACTGTACCCATATGAAATTTTTGTCCTTTTTTTCACACAAATAGAGCTTTCTTTTGGTGGTATTTAATCACCGTTGGGTTTTTTATTTTTTGCGCTATAAAAGAAAAAAGACTGAAAAATTGGTAAAAAAATGAATTTTTCTTTGTTTCTGTTATAAAATTTAGCAAATTAGTAATTTTTCTTCGTACATTTTGGCCAAAATTTATACTGCTACATATCTTTGGTACAAATTAGAACAACTTGGTGTATATTATTTGGTCTTTGTGAATGTTAGAGAGTCCAAATGCTATGGTGCCAATATCTGAAAATTGATCACAACTGAAGTACTGACGGCCTATCTAATTTCTTGAGACCCTAACATGCAAGAAAAGTACAAATACCCCCCAAATGACCCCCTTTTGGAAAGAAGACATTCCAAGGTATTTAGAAAGATGCATGGTGAGTTTTTTTGAAATTGTCATCTTTTCCCACAATTCTTTGCAAAATCAAGATTTTTTTTTTCTTTTTTTTTTTTCACAAAATTGTCATATTAGCAGGTTATTTCTCACACACAGCATATGCATACCACAAATTACACCCCAAAACACATTCTGCTATTACTCCCGAGTACGGTTATACCACATGTGTGAGACTTTTACACAGCGTGTCCACATACAGAGGCCCAACATTCACGGAGCACCTCCAGGCGTTCTGGAGCACCCAGGCCAATTCTTATATTTCTCTCCTACATGTAAAAATAATAATTTATTTGCTAGAAAATTACATAGAACCCCAAAACATTATATATATATATTTTTTTTAGCAAAGACCCTAGAGAATACAATGGCGGTTGTTGCAACTTTTTATCTCGCACGGTATTTGCGCAGCAATTTGCGAACGCTTTTTTTGGGAAAAAAACAGTTTTGTGCTTTAAAAAAAAACAAAATAGTAAAGTTAGGCCAATGTTTTTGCATAATGTGAAAGATGAAGTTACGCCGAGTAAATAGATACCTAACATGTCACCCTTCAAAATTGCACACTCTCGTGGAATGGTGCCAAACGTCTCTACTTAAAAATCTCCATAGGTGACGCTTTAAAATTTTTTACTGGTTACATGTTTTGAGTTACAGAGGAGGTCTAGGGCCAAAATTATTGCTCTCGCTCCAACGTTCGCAGTGATACCTCACATGTGTGGTTTGAACACCGTTTTCATATGTAGGCGGGACTTACGTATGTGTTCGCTTCTGCATGCGAGCACACGGACATGGGCGCTTTAAAAAAATTTTTTTTTTTTGTTTATTTTACTTTATTTATTTTAGTTTGACACTTTTCCCCCCCAAAAAAAAATTTTTGATCACTTTTATTTCTATTACAAGGAATGTAAACATCCTTGTAATAGGAATATGGCATGACAGGTCCTCTTTACAGTGAGATATGGGGTCAATAAGACCCCACATCTCACCTCTAGGCTGGGAAGCCTGAAATATAAAAAAAAAAAAAAAAGATCTTGGCTTCGATCGTAGCGGTGAGTCGGTAGAAGCACCGGAGGGTGGCGGGAAGGGGGGGCGTCCCCTCTCGCCTCCCATAAGAATCATCAAGCAGTGGAACAGCCACTATGATCATTCTTATGGTATATCTGAATGATGCCTGTAGCTGCACCCATCATTCAGATATCCCCGCACAAAGTCAAGGACGTCATATGACTGTGGGAGGGAACTGGTTAAAAATTGCGGAGTATTGCGGGGTATTGCAGAGTATTGTGGGTTATTGCAGAGTATTGCGGGGTATTGCGGGGTATTGCGGAGTATTGCGGGGTATTGCAGAGTATTGTGGGGTATTGCAGGGTATTGCGGGGTATTGCAGAATATTGCGGGGTATTGCGGGGTATTGCGGGGTATTGCAGAATATTGCGGGGTATTGCGGGGTATTGCGGAGTATTGCGGGGTATTGCGGAGTACTGCGGGGTATTGCAGAGTATTGCGGGGTATTGCAGAGTATTGCGGGGTATTGCGGGGTAGTGCAGTGTATTGCGGGGTAGTGCAGAGTATTGCGGGGTAGTGCAGGGTATTGCGGGGTATTGCGGGGTAGTGCAGAGTATTGCGGGGTAGTGCAGAGTATTGCGGGGTAGTGCAGAGTAGTGCGGGGCATAATGCAGAGTATTGCGGGGATGGCTGAGCATGGAGGGATGGATGGATGTGACTGCAATTGTCACTGAGCACCGCTGTGAGCACTACACATGCAGCCCACAGCGGTGCTGCCATCCGATCCCTCCCCCTCTCCCCTCGCACTGTACCGATCGGTACAGAGAGGGGAGGGAGGAACCAGCGTCATGACATGACGCCGGTCTGTTGACATGTGATCGCTCCGTCATTTGACGGAGCGATCACATGGTAAACGGCCGCGATCAGCGGCCGTTTACCATGATCCGTGATGCACCGGGTCCTCTGGACCCGGCGGTCATGGAAGTTCTCGGGTGCGCGCCCCAGGGGGAGTGCGAGAGCAGTATTCTGGGAGGACGTCCCACGGACGTCCACCCAGAACTAGCCGACCGCACTGCAGCCGTCTTTCGGCTATGGCCCGGTCGGCAAGTGGTTAAAAAACTCCAATAAACTCAATTTTAGTCATACATTTAGGCCAAAATGTATTTGGCTACATGTCCTTGGTAAAAAAAATGTCAATACGCGTATATTTATTGTTTTGCGCAAAAGTTATAGCGTCTAAAAACTAGGGTACACTTTCTGGAATTTACACAGCTTTTAGTTTATGACTGCCTATCTAATTTCTTGAGGTGTTAAAATGGCAGGGCAGTACAACCCCCCCCCCCCAAATGACCCCATTTTGGAAAGTAGACACCCCAAGGAAATTGCTGAGAGGCATGTTAAGCCTATTGAATATTACGTTTTTTTGTCCCAAGTGATTGAATAATGATAAAAAAAATAAAAATAAAACATTTTTTACAAAAAGTTGTCACTAAATGATATATTGCGCACACATGCCATGGTTATATGTGGAATTGCGTCCCAAAATACATTTAGTTGCTTCTCCTGAGTATGGGGATACCACATGTGTGGGACTTTTTGGAGGCCTAGCCGCGTACGGGGCCTCGAAAACCAAGCACCGCCTTCAGGATTTCGAAGGGCGTAAATTTTTGATTTCACTCCTCACTACCTATCACAGTTTTGAAGGCCATAAAATGCCAAGATGGCACAAAACCCCCCCAAATGACCCCATTTTGGAAAGTAGACACCCCAAGCTATTTGCTGAGAGGCATGTTGAGTCCATGGAATATTTTATATTTTGAAAAAAGTTGCGGGAAAATGACAAACTTTTTTTTGCACAAAGTTGTCACTAAATGATATATTGCTCAAACATGCCATGGGCATATGTAGAATTACACCCCAAAATACATTCTGCTGCTTCTCCTGAGTATGGGGATACCACATGTGTCAGACTTTTTGGGAACCTAGCTGCATACGGGGCCCCCGAAAACCAATCACTACCTTCAGGATTTCTAAGGGCGTAAATTTTTGATTTCACTCCTCACTACCTATCACAGTTGTGTAGGTCATAAAATGCCAAGATAGCACAAAACACCCCCAAATGACCCCATTTTGGAAAGTAGACACCCCAAGCTATTTGCTGAGAGGCATGGTGAGTATTTTGCAGCTCTCATTTGTTTTCGAAAATGAAGAAAGACAAGAAAAATGTATTTTTTTTCTTTTTTCAATATTCAAAACTTTGTTACAAAAAGTGAGGTCTGCAAAATACTCGCCATACCTCTCAGCAAATAGCTTGGGGTGTCTACTTTCCAAAATGTTGTCATTTGGGGAGTTTTGTGCCATCTGGGCATTCCATGGCCTTCGAAACTGTGATAGGCAGTGAAGAGTGAAATCAAAAATTTACACCCTTAGAAAGCCTGAAGGCGGTGCTTGGTTTTCGGGGTCCCGTACGCAGCTAGGCTCCCAAAAAGTCTCACACATGTGGTATCCCTGAACTCAGGAGAAGCAACAGAATGTATTTTATGGTGTAATTTCACATATTCCTATGGCATGTTTGAGCAATATATCATTTAGTGACAACTTTGTGCAAAAAAAAAAAAAAAAATGTTTGTCTTCTTCCCGCAACTTGTGTCACAATATAAATATTCCATGGACTCGACATGCCTCTCAGCAAATAGCTTGGGGTGTCTTCTTTCCAAAATGGGGTCATTTGGGGGGGTTTTGAACTGTCCTGGCATTTTATGCACAACATTTGGAAGCTTATGTCACACATCACCCACTCTTCTAACCACTTGAAGACAAAGCCCTTTCTGACACTTTTTGTTTACATGAAAAAAAATTTTTTTTTGCAAGAAAATTACTTTGAACCCCCAAACATTATATATATTTTTTTAAAGCAAAGGCCTTACAGATTAAAATGGTGGGTGTTTCATTTTTTTTTTCCACACAGTATTTGCGCAGCGATTTTTCAAACGCATTTTTTTGGAAAAAAACACACTTTTTTAAATTTTAATGCACTAAAACACACTATATTGCCCAAATGTTTGATGAAATAAAAAAGATGATCTTAGGCCGAGTACATAGATACCAAACACGACATGCTTTAAAATTGCGCACAAACGTGCAGTGGCGACAAACTAAATATATTTTTAAAAGCTTTTAAAAGCCTTTACAGGTTACCACTTTAGATGTACAGAGGAGGTCTACTGCTAAAATTACTGCCCTCGATCTGAGCTTCACGGTGATACCTCACATGCATGGGGCAATTGCTGTTTACATTTGACGCCAGACCGACGCTTGTGTTCGTCTTTGCGCGAGAGCGGGGGGGACAAACTGTTCCTCTAATCTTTTTTTTTTTTTAGCATTTTTATTGTTATCTCAGGGAATGTAAATATCCCCTATGGTAGCAATAGGTAGTGACAGGTACTCTTTTTTGAAAAAAATTGGGGTCTATTAGACCCTAGATCTCTCCTCTGCCCTCAAAGCATCTGACCACACCAAGATCGGTGTGATAAAATGCTTTCCCAATTTCCCAATGGCACGGTTTACATCCGGCGAAATCTAAGTCATAAAATGCTCATAGCTTCAGGTTTCTTAGGCCATAGAGATGATTGGAGCCATTATGGTCTCTGATCAGCTCTATGGTCAGCTGGCCGAATCAACGGCTGCATTCTCAGGTTCCCTGTTGGGACAGGAGAGCCAGAGAAAAACATGGAAGACCGTGGGAGGGGGGCATTCCCTCCCACTGCTTGTAAAAGCAGTCTAGAGGCTAATTAGCTGCTAGGATTGCTTTTACATGAAAGCCGTCCACTGGCTGAAAAGAATGATACCAAGATGATACCTAAACCTGCAGGCATCATTCTGGTATAACCACTTAAAGTCCAGCAACATACCAGTACCTTGCTGGTCCTTGTTGGGCATATATTGTAAACTTTTTTTTCATGCAGCCTGTGGGCTGCATGAAAAAAAGAGATTGATCGGTGGGTATGCCCACCATTAGAATACCTCCCTTCAGCCACCCACTTCTAATGATGGGCATATATGCACCGTTTATATATGCCGAAGCATGGGGGCATCCTCCCGCAAAAGGTAGGAGGAAATCGCTCCTCCGCCCACTGCTGCCCCCACGCTTCGGCATATATGCTGAAGTATGTAACTGTGGTGGTGAAATCACCTCCGACAGCGCTGGAGTCACGGCTTTATGTATCGTGGGAGCAAACGCTGTTGCTGCCAAGATAAATAAATCCGCGCTGCAACTGAATGGCGTACCTGCTAAGCAAATGATGGTTAAAGTAATATTACAGTATAACAGTAAGACTTACCATACCTGCAAAGCAAATACAAAAAAAACATAGTAAAAAATAAAACATTTAACACAACCTGTGCATGAAATATATATATGCCGAAGTATGGGGGCATCCTCCCACAAAAGGTAGGAACAAATCGCTCCTCCGCCCACTGCTGCCCCCACGCTTCGGCATATATGCTGAAGTATGTAACTGTGGTGGTGAAACCACCTCCGACAGTGCTGGAGTCACGGCTTTATGTATCGTGGGAGCAAACACTGTTGCTGTCAAGATAAATAAATCCGCACTGCAGCTGAATGGCGTACCTGAAAATAAAAAAATGGTTAACAATAAAACACAGTAAACTGTAAAAAAAATTACATACCTGAAAAGCAAACATGATAAAACATAACAATAAAACATTGCAGAATAGAATACAGTAAAAAAGAGCAGAACAATAGAGAGAGAATAGAGAGAGAGAGAGAGAGAGAGAGAACAATAAAACAACAACTATTTTAATTTTTTTTATTTTATATTTTTTTGTTTATTTATTTATTTTTTTACTTTTTTTTTTTTTACATTTTTTTTATAACTGTAACTTTTATAACTGTAACTGGTTCCAGGTTTGGGTCTCTCAAAATGTGATGGCATCTTGGGAGACCCTGTGAAAGTGTGTCCTAGTCTGTTCAATGCTGTACCCTATGCTAAAACTCAACTAGTGTATGGTAGTGCTCAAAACATTCACCAATGCAAAGACCAGGATTGCCAGGACAGGAGGGACAATAATAGCAGGTGTCACGCCTATATCCACGCTTTCTGCAGACACGGCATTTTCTTTGGGGGGCTCGTTGGGTAGGGGTACTCGGGAGGACATAAGGAAAATGCCTCTCATGCAGCCGGCTTACTGCATTTGGTTGGGGAAGGTGAGGTGGAGCACCGTCTGGATACAGAAGGGCTCTGACGATCTCTTCCTGCAATTTAAGGAAGGATCCAGTCTGTCCTGAAGTTCTGTATAGCACATGAGCGTTCAGCAAAGCCAATTGAAATAAGCATACAGACACTTTTTTGTACTAGCGTCTGGCCTTACGGGCAACTAGGTACAGTGCCAACAACTGGTTGTTGAGGTCCACCCCTCCCATATTTTGGTTATATTCATGGACACAGAGGGGTTTCTCCACAACACCAGTCGCCGTAGTAATTTGGACCGTCGTGTCTGCATGAAGGGAGGTAAGAACGAAAACATTCTTATTGTCCCTCCACTTCATAGCGAGCAAATTATTACACCGCAAGCAGGCTCTCTCCCCCAGCCTAAGACAGGAATCTACAAGCCGCTGGGGAAAGCCCCAACGATTAGGTCGCACAGTGCCACATGCTCCAATTTGATGATCAAAAAGGTGACTAAAAAGCGGCACGCTCGTGTAATAATTGTCCACATATAAATGGTACCCCTTTCCAAATAAGGGTGACACCAAGTCCCACACAATCTTGCCAGCACTTCCTATGTAGTCAGGGCAGTTTGTCGGCTCTACGTGACTATCTTTGCCCTCGTAAACCATAAAACTACATGTATAGCCTGTGGCCCTGTCACAGAGCTTATACATCTTGACCCCATATCCGGCACGCTTGCTGGGAAGGTACTGTTAGAATGACAAGCGGCCAAAAAATGTAATCAGGGACTCATCAACGCAGACAACTTGATGGGGAGTAAACAAGTCTGCAAAACGTTGGTTGAAGTGGTTTACGAGAGGCTGAATTTTGTAGGGCCGATTGTATTCAGGGTCTCCACAAGGACGACAGAGTTCATTGTTGTTGAAGTGCATGAACCGCAAGATCTGCTCGTATCGTGCCCTGGTCATGGAGTCAGAGAACAAGGGCATATGGTGAATTGGGTCAGTGAACCAATATGACCTCAACTCACTCTTTTTAGTTATGCCCATGTTGAGGGAAAGGCCCAGAAAGAGCTTAAATTAATTGGTCTCCAATCTCTGGCAAGGGAGGACTGGGTAATAGTGGCGATGTGTTGACCAGCGTATAAATTGCTTTGTTCCACAATAGATCTATAGAGATCTTCGGTGAAAAACAGTGAATAAAAATCAAGTGTTTCCACCTGAATTCCGGGTTGGCCAGTGAATGGGGGAAGTACGGGTGCTGCGGAAGTGGTGGGTTCCAAATTAGGATTGTCGAATGCAGCAGGAAGGGAACTATGGGCACGACGGGCCTGTGTTCGTCTTCTTGGTGGCAGCGGGACACTACTTGTGCTTGCCACCTCACCAGCTTGAACTGCACTTATGGGACTCGCCACGTCACCACGTGATACTGCAGTGCTGGATGTACGACCAGGGTGTACTAGGCCGCTGGTACTTGCCAGTTCACCAGAAGGAATAGTGGCGCTAGTACTGCTCTGCTCCATACGAGAGCCCTGCAGCTCTTGCACATCAAGGACAGAAGAAGAAGTTTGGGGTCTGGTACGCCTGACCTCAACTCCGTCATCAGAGCTATCTGTCATGGAGCTGCTGTCCTCTACAGGATCGTATTCTGAGCCTGAATCTGACAGATGAGTGACTTCCTCTTCACTATTTGTCATGCTCAGAAACGTGTAGGCCTCTTAACTAGTGTACCTTCGATTTGCCATTTTGGGCTCTAAAATTAGTGGTACACTAGTGAGACTCACAGGCAAAAATGCTCCTGACTGTCAGCGACTGTATCAAAACGCTACTAAAAAACTGTTAGCGATCGCAGGGATCAGGCCTGACTCTGCGAACGCTGCAGTTATGTGTGCTTAGTGTTTTGTAAGTGTCAGTGATCGATCAATACTGCACTTGGGTGGGCTGGGCTGGGCCGAGGGGCAAAACGCAGGTGCTAGCAGGTATCTGGGCTGATCCCGATAACACTGCGTTTTTGGGGGACCCTAAACTGCTGGGGATGCTAGTATAGATCTGATTGGATCAGATATTGATCCGTTCAGATAATATACCACTAAGGGAGGTGTATGCTGCATGCATGGGTGTTAGCGGTACTGGCGCTAACCTGACGCTGCCTGGGGCGATGCAGACCTTATCTGACCCTAAAACTTAACTTATATCACCGCCGGGCAATTAGAGGGTTAAACCTTTATTAGGTAATAAACGGCGGGTGCCCTAAAACTATAATAAACAAACTAACTAACCAGCGTCACCCGTAACACTTATACGTTGATCACTGGTGAAAGGGTTAACTAGGGGGCAATCAGGGGGTTAAAACCTTTATTAGGTAGTATATGAGGGTCCCTGTCGCTATAAAACACTGACAGCAAACCTATATACTTACCTCCCTAACTAGAGTCACCTGTGTCACTAATACAGCGATTAGAAAAATGATCGCTTAGTGACACTGGCGACGGGGGGGGTGATCACAGGGTTAAAACTTTATTAGGGGGGGTTAGGGGGGTACCTTAGACCTAAAGGGGGCTAACCCTAACTGCCCTAACACTTATAACTGTCACAAACTGACACCAATGCAATTATCATAAAAAAAAACTGCTTTTGGTGTCACTGTGACAGGGGGTGCAGGGGGGTGATCGGGGGGGTGATGGGGGGTGAAAAGTGTGCCTGCGTGTTCTACTGGAAGTGTAGCGTTGGTGCAAACTTACTTGATGTCTTCTCTCCTCGGCGCCGGAAGGAAAAGACCTGCTCGAGGAGAGATGACATCACTTCCTCTGCTTCTGTTTACATTACAGAAGCCGAGGAAGCATTTCATTCGCCAGGAGCGATTGCGAGGGGGGAGCCATGAATGAGTGGCCTCCCCCTCACCTTTGATTGCCCCTGATGATAATCTGACTGCCGCAGGCACCGGGGGGGGGTCCGATCGGACCCCCCACCCGTGGGTAGGCAAGGACGTACAGGTAAATCCTTATGCCTGCCCGTGCCATTGTGCCGACGTACATCGTACATGTACATACGTACATTTAAGCTATGTTCGGGTTAATCTCTTAACTCTTAGCTTTCTGTCCCAACCTTTATTATTGAATTATCAGAACAAAGATAGCAATGTTATATGTGTTAAAACACTTGGTCTGTATTTGGCTAATCATTTAAAACAAGTAACAATTATTATGCTGAATGGCAAGTTCCCCTTTTTTTTTCTTTTTTTTTCTCTATATTAATAACATGGGCTTACACATATCTCGAAATTTCTCAATATCTACTGTGTAGATTTGAGAAAGGCTGCAAAAAAATTAACTTCCTCGTATTAAACCAGCTATCAATCTATATTATCCTTGACAATTTTATGTAATTCCTGACAATCCTTTGGTTCAAATATTTTCATAATCACTAAATACATGAAAATGAATTTTCCTGCGATGCTGCAGCAAACGTGAACACTTTGCCAGGATTGGTACGCTTCGCCATTAATGTTTCCATTGTCCCTTTAAACCTCTAAAAGCTATGTAATGTTACTTCCTTTTTTAGAACTAAATTTCTCTGCTGCGTATCTTGTCTCCGAACTGTATGGCGGACACATCAGTAGCATACCAATTCACCTTCAATAATGGATTTAACTGCAGACACAGTGTCCCTAAGTCTCTAGATGTGAGCTCTACTTGGCCCCAGAAGTGGTAAGTTCTACCACAGATTGTCCTATACTCTAATCTTATACTTTATGCAATGCGACAGACAAGAAAATCAAGATAGAGCAAGACAGAGTTTGCGGGTCCCAGTAGTAATTGCTTTATTAACACTTTTCCCTCCTTCCCAAAATGAGTGTAGTACTACTTATTAAACTTCTTAACAGGCTTACCAAAAGCCGGGCTTACCAAAAGCCTCTTATAAGGCATGGTCCGTCTCCCTTCTTAATTAAATTTAAGAGACTAAGGTTTTATCAGAGCTGGGGCAAGAAAACAATTCGTCAAGATGAGACAAAAAGGTACCTTACCACAGGTGTTCACTAGGGGTGAGCCAAACACCCCCCTGTTTGGTTCGCACCAGAACATGCGAACAGGCAAAAAATTTGTTAGAACACGCGAACACCGTTAAATACTATGGGACTCGAACATGAATAATCAAAAGTGCTAATTTTAAAGGCTTATATGCAAGTTATTGTCATAAAAAGTGTTTGGGGACCTGGGTCCTGCCCCAGGGGACATGGATCAATGCAAAAAAAGTTTGAAAACGGCCGTTTTTTCGGGAGCAGTGATTTTAACCACTTGACAACTGGGCACTTAAACCCCCTTCCTAACCAGACCAATTTTCAGCTTTTGGTGCTCTCACATTTTGAATGACAATTACTCAGTCATGCAACACTGTAGCTATATGAATTTTTTGTCCTTTTTTTCACACAAATAGAGCTTTCTTTTGGTGGTATTTAATCACTGCTGGGTTCTTTATTTTTTGCGCCGTAAAAGAAAAAAGACCGAAAAATCTGTAAAAAAATACATTTTTCTTCATTTCTGTTATAATATTTTGCAAATTAGTAATTTTTCTTCATATATTTTGGCCAAAATTTATACCGCTACATATCTTTGGTAAAAATAACCCAATTCGGTGGATATTATTTGGTCTTTTTGAAAGTTATAGAGTCCAAAAGCTATGGTGCGAATATCTGAAAATTGATCACACCTGAAGTACTGACGGCCTATCTAATTTCTTGAGACCCTAACATGCCAGAAAAGTACAAATACCCCCCAAATGACCCCTTTTTGGAAAGAAGACATTCCAAGGTATTTAGAAAGATGCATGGTGAGTTTTTTGAAGTTGTCATTTTTTCCCACAATTCTTTGTAAAATCAAGGTTTTTTTTTTACTTTTTTTTTTTTCCACAAAATTGTCACATTAGCAGGGTATTTCTCCCAGACCGCATATGCATACCACAAATTACACCCCAAAACACATTCTGCTATTACTCCCGAGTATGGTGATACCACATGTGTGAGACTTTTACACAGCGTGGCCACATACAGAGGCCCAACATGCAGGGAGCACCTCCAGGCGTTCTGGAGCACCCAGGCCAATTCTGACATTTCTCTCCTACATGTAAAAATCATCATTTATTAGCTAGAAAATTACTTAGAACCCCAAAACATTATATATGTTTTTTTAGCAAAGCCCCTAGAGAATACAATGGCGGTCATTGCAACTTTTTATCTCGCACGGTATTTGCACAGCAATTTTTTTAACGCTTTTTTTTGGAAAAAAAACTGTTTTGTGCTTTACAAAAACCAAAATAGTAAAGTTAGCCCAATGTTTTTGCATAATGTGAAAGATGAAGTTACGCAGAGTAAATAGATACCCAACATGTCACCCTTCAAAATTGCACGCGCTTGTGGAATGGCGCCAAACTTTGCTACTCAAAAATCCCCATAGGCGACGCTTTAAAATGTTTTACTAGTTACATGTTTTGAGTTACAGAGGAGGTCTAGGGCCAAAATTATTGCTCTCGCTCTACCGATCGCAGCGATACCTCACATGTGTGGTTTGAACACCGTTTTCATATGTGGGCAGGATTTACTTATGCGTTCACTTCTGCATGCGAGCACACAGGGACAGGGGCGCTTTAAATTTTTTTTTTTTTTTTTTTTTTACTGTTCATTTTACTTTATTTATTTTAGTTTGATGCTTTTTTCCAAAAAGAAAAATTTTTGACCACTTTTATTCCAATTACAAGGAATATAAACATCCTTGTACTAGGAATATGGCATGACAGGTCCTCTTTACAGTAAGATATGGGGTCAATAAGACCCCATCAATAAGACCTCACCTCTAGGCTGGGAAGCCTGAAATTAAAAAAAAAAAAAAACGATCCTGGCTTCGATCGTAGCTGTGAGTCGGTAGAAGCGCGGGAGGGGGGGACATCCCCTCTCGCCTCCCATAAGAACGATCAAGCAGTGGAACAGCTGCTATGATCGTTCTTATGGTGTAGGGAATCGTCGGCTGAAAAAGCTGATATCTGAATGATGCCTGTAGCTGCAGGCATCATTCAGATATCCCCGCACAAAGTCAAGGACGTTGTATGACGGCCGGCGGGCGGGAAGTGGTTAAAACGCATTTTTTTTTTAACACAAAGTTGTCCAGTTATACAATATTTCTACCACATTACATGTACATACCAAAAATGACACCCCGAAATAGATTCTCCTACTCCTCCTGAGTACGGCGATACCACATGTGTGAGACTTCCACAGCCTGGCCACATACAGGGGCCGAGTATGGCCGAGCATGGCTCAGCATGGCAGGGTATGGCTGGGTATGGCGGGGTATTGCGGAGTATGGCGGGGTATTGCGGAGTATGGCGGGGTATTGCGGAGTATGGCGGGGTATTGCGGGGCATGGTATGGTGGGGTATGGCGGAGTATGGCGGGGTATGGCGGGGTATGGCGGAGTATGGCGGGTATGGCGGGGTATGGCGGGGTATGGCGGAGTATGGCGGGGTATTGCGGAGTATGGCGGGGTATGGCGGGGTATGGCGGAGTATGGCGGGGTATGGCGGGGTATGGCGGGGTATTGCGGAGTATGGCGGGGTATGGCGGAGTATGGCGGAGTATGGCAGGGTATGGCGGGGTATGGTGGGGTATGGCGGGGTATGGCGGGGTATGGCAGGGTAATGCGGGGTATGGCAGGGTAATGTGGGGCTTTGCAGAGTATTATGGGGGCTTTGCAGAGTATTATGGGGGTATTGCAGAGTAATGTGGGGCTTTGCAGAGTATTATGGGGGCTTTGCAGAGTATTGCACAGCAGAAGGGATGGCTGAGCATGGATGGATGGATGGCTGGATGTCTCTGTGCAGCGCTGTGGGCACTACACATCCAGCCCACAGCGCTGCAGACATCCATCCATCCCCCTCTCCGCTCACAGTGTACCGATCGGTACACAGGAGGGGAGGAGAGGAACCGGCGTCATCAGATGACGCCGGTCTGTTTACATGTGATCGCGCCGTCATTTGACGGCGCGATCACATGGTAAACGGCCGCGATGAGCGGCCATTTACCGGGATCCGTGATGCCCTGGGTCCTCTGGATGTGCTCGGGTGCGTGCCCCAGGGGGCGCGCGAGAGGGGAACTCCGGGAGGACGTCATATGACGTCCTCCCAGAGTTAAGCAACCACCCTGCAGCCGTCATTCGGCTATGGGCCGGTTGTTAAGTGGTTAATAATGCTTAAAGTGAAACAATAAAAGTGTAATATTCCTTTAAATTTCGTACCTGGGGGGTGTCTATAGTATGCCTGGAAAGGGGCACATGTTTCCCGTGTTTAGAACAGTCTGACAGCAAAATGACATTTCAAAGGAAAAAAAAAGTCATTTAAAACTACTCACGGCTATAATGAATTGTCAGTCCGACAATACACATGAAAGTTCATTGATAAAAACGGCATGGGATTTCCCCACAGGGGAACCCCGAACCAAAAATTTTAAAAAAAATGGCGTGGGGGTCCCCCTAAATTCCATACCAGGCCCTTCAGGTCTGGTATGGATATTAATGGGAATCCCGCACCAAAATTTAAAAAAAATGGCGCGGGTGTCCCCCTCAAAATCCATACCAAACTCTTCAGGTCTGGTATGGATTTTAAGGGGAACCCTGTGCCAAAATTAAAAAAAAATGGCATGGGGTCCCCCCAAAAATCCATACCAGACCCTTATCCGAGCACGCAACCTGGAAGACCGCAGGAAAAGAGGGGGGGACAAGAGAGCGCCCCCCTCCTGAACTGTACCAGGCCACATGCCCTCATCATTGGGAGGGTGCTTTGGGGTCCCCCCCAAAGCACCTTGTCCCCATGTTGATGGGGACAAGGGCCTCATCCCCACAACCCTTGCCTGGTGGTTGTGGGGGTCTGCGGGCGGGGGGCTTATCGGAATCTGGAAGCCCCCTTTAACAAGGGGACCCCCAGATCCCACCCCCCCGTGTGAAATGGTAAGGGTACCCCTACCATTTCACAAAAAAAGTGTCAAAAATGTTAAAAATGACAAGAGACAGTTTTTGACAATTCCTTTATTTAAAGTCTTCTTCTTTCCATCTTCTTTCTTCTATCTTCTTTCTTCTATCTTCCTTCGGTTTCTTCCTCCATCTTCTTCTTCCTCTGGTTCTTCCTCCGATCCTCTGCTTCTTGCTCCAGTGTTCTCGTCCGACATCTTCCTCCGCGGCGTCTTCCCTTCTTAGTTCTCGGGCCGCTCCGCATCCATGTTGGGAGGCTCCCGCTGTGACGCTTCTCGTCTTCTGACACTTCTTAAATAATGGAGGGCGGGGCCACCCGGTGACCCCGCCCCCTCTGATGCACGGGGACTTCCCTGTGGCATTCCCCGTGACGCCAGAGGGGGGCGGGGTCACCCGTTACGTAATACTGCAGACTACCAAAAAACCCCGGTACTGGGAGACACTTTCAAAGTGAGTTCAAAGAAAATGCCTACTTTATTGGGCGTGTACACAGCTTATATTTGGTTCAGCTTTACCATGCACAATAGGGGAGGGGGAGTGGTTAATAAAGGGATACAATAATATCATTAATATCATGAATATAATTAAACAAGTCAGCGATATATGGTTTATACAAGTCAGTGACCCTCTAAGATACGTCATCATGAGTTAACACGGGTCAACAGGCCATCTGGTTATGAATAAGTCATGCATCTTGTCCCAGACAAACAAACCCACAATTATATATATATATATATATATATATATATATATATATATATATATATTTTACAGTGCTTATGCCAGCATCTTTCCAAACATTATTTGATAGTTGCAGATTTAAGTCTTGTATACTGAAATGGCCGAGCATGTTTTGGGCATATTACTACAATAAATACATAAAAATAAAAAACTGACACCATCCACTGCTCTACTGACACCAACCTCTGCCCTACTGACACCGTCAACTGCCTCATTAACCCCCACCCCCTTCCCCAGAAGCACTGTGAAAAAAAATATTAGGGGAAATATCTAAAAAAATTAAAATAAACAACAAAATTGTAAAAAGTAATAGATTATAAGATAATGAAAACAAAAAAAGTACTGACCATCCACTGCCCTACTGAAACTGTCCAAATCCCCCCCCCCAATCATTGTGAAAAAAATAATAATACAAAAATAAATTGTAAGAAATAAGTTAAAAAATAAAATTGAAAAAAATAATAAAAATTAAAAAAAATTCTGAAACTGTCCATTGCTCTATTGACTCCATCCACTGCTCTAGTGACGCCACCCACTGGCCACCAAAAAGCATTTAAAAAAAATGAAAAATAAAAAAAATTTTATTGTAAAAAATATAATAAAAAAATAAAAATAAAGAACTACTGACACCAACCTCTGTCCTACTGACATCATCCTCTGCCTCATCCCCCCCCACCCCCTTCCCCAGAAGCACTGTAAAAAAAAAATATTAGGGGAAATATCTAAAAAAATAAAAATAAACAACAAAATTGTAAAAAATAATAGATAATAAGATAATAAAAACAAAAAAAACTACTGACCGTCCACTGCCCCACTGAAGCTGTCCAAATCCCCCCCTCAATTATTGTGAAAAAAAAAATAATACAAAAATATATTGTAAGAAATAAGTTAAAAAATAAAATTGTAAAAAATAATAAAAATTTTAAAAAATTCTGACACTGTTCATTGCTTTACTGACTCCATCCACTGCCCTACTAAAACTGTCCAAACCCCCCCAATCATTGTGAAAAAAATAATAATACAAAAATAAATTGTAAGAAATAAAATTCTGACACTGTCCATTGCTCCACTGCTCTAGTGACACCACCCAATGGCCACCAAAAGGCATTTTGAAAAAAATGAAAAATAAAAAAATGTTATTGTAAAAAGTATAAAAAAAAATAAAAATAAAAAACTACTGACATGGTCCACTACCCTACTGACACAATCCTGAACATAATACCCACCACTGTACACTCCGCACTCTTCACCTGCACATTTTACCCACCACCATACACTCTGCACTTTTCCTCTGCACATTCTACCCACCTCCATACAATCTGCACTCCTTACCTGTACATATTACCCACCTCCATACACTCCGCACTCCTCTTCTGCACATAATACCCACCACCATACACTCCGCACTCCTCTTCTGCACATAATACCCACCACCATACACTCCGCATTTTAGTCCAAGAAAAAAAATATGGCATAAATGAGCTTACAAAAACATAGCCACCTCTATTAGAACAATAGAATGAATAGTTAAGTAGTGACACTATTTGTATTTGTCATTATGTGCTAATAACAGTCTGAAAATAAAGCATTAGTTGAGCCTTTGTCTGAATGGCCTCAATTTTTACTTGCAAGGAAGAATTTAGAGAGGAACTTTGTTTCTGCAGCAATGAGATTCACAAAATCCCAAATCAAATTATTCTAGCATCAGACACGGTGCTATAAAACTGCTCTAACAACATTTTTACAAGCTAATTAGGGGATAATAATTTAGAGATAAAAGTCACTGGTACACTACATAGCATTTTCTATTTTAGTTGCATTAATGTACATAAGACAATTCTACCAGCTACCCACCCTCTCATGTAGCAGCCATGCTTGGTAAGCTACAGGATGCTGAAAATAGTTAACACTAATTAGGATTCTTAGAAGTTATTACTATTTCAGCAACACTACTCCTGTGGGTATACAATCTCATTGCAGCAGAATATTATTCCAATATATGCAAGTAAAAAGGCTAATAACTTGACCCAGCATGGTAAATCACCCTTTTATGGTAAATCACATAATACTATGTACAGTACATATTCTGAATCAAAAGTATGTGTTTTATATTTAAAACATATTCATACATGTGATATACTCTAATATGTGAAAGCTAATACAACCTAAGATGTAACAACTCTGGGTCTTTTAACAACTTATAGTAAGAATTAATGATTTTAAAGAATAAGTTCACCTTTTTTGAAAAAATAATAAATGCTTACCTTTTTTGCAGGTAGAAAATTGTGCATTTATTATTATTTTTTTATTAGGAGTCTGTAAAGCATTGCACCTGTGATCAGCAGATCAGGGGTGCAATGCAAGGTTCCTGCAGACTGTCAATGTAGCTGTCCGCATGTACCTCGTACAATCAGGCAGTTACTGAATGACAAGAAGCATAAATGAACTACCAAGAGTGATCATCAGTGCCCTCATATGGAAATGGAGAAACCCCCTAGGGGTGGGACTTTAAAGGCACTATCATTACAAAAAATATATAAAAAAGTATAAAGTTTATTGTACATGAAGAAAACACATAATAAATAAAGAATAAATACATATGGAAGGATGCATAGTATAGTACAAACGTTTAGCGGAAAGACATGATACACAATCCTAAACCCAACAACGTTTCAGAGATGGACTGTAGTCTCCTTCATCAAGGGTTTTCATAGGAAGTACAGTGTATCATAGTGGCTAAGAAAGTACATTACTGCATCCAAACAATCTTTCAAAAGCGAGGAGTAATTAAGGCGAGGGGTCTCCCGCAAATCCCATCCACCGGATAATAGTCAATGTAAATAAAATAAGTAGTGTAGAGGGAGGGGAGAAAAGAAATGTCCCCTTCCTCACACCCAACAGCCCCACTGGGTTCTGAGGTTCAGACCAGCAGCAGGCTGACACATGCACTGGGGCCCAAAAGACGTCTACGTGCGTGTAATCAATTTTTTGTGCAATAAAACTAAATTTCCCTATTCAAGCTGCTTGGTCCACCTGTGACTTTCTTTTCAGGGGGGCTCTACCCCCTGACTTCTTTTTGTGATAGGTAATGAGTCACGGAGAAACGCACCAAATTTGGTGAATCAGCAATTTAAGGGACACTGTACCCTTATAGCACATCCATTAGGTGGTGCAGTGTTTACACTTTAGTGAGTGGATGGGTCTTTTTCTTATGAGAACTCCCAAGAACCATTACATTAGGTGTCGGGGGTTATTAGCAAACTGAGTAACAATATTTACTGGGAGAAGCTGAACCGGGACACGATATAATACGGCAGAGACATCCCTTCAGGAGTAGAGCTCTAAGCTGGCATGTCTGCTCAGTCAGGCTCCGCCCATGCGCCTCTCATGTAATGATTTTTCAATAGCATCATTCAAACTAGGTATCTACTTGTGTTTAGGTGAATTCAGCAAGTCCCGTCAAGTCACCGTGCGTCAGAGGGGGGCGGGGTCACCGGGTGGCCCCGCCCCCCCGTTATTTAAGAACTGTCAGACGAGGAGCGCCGTCACACAGCGGGAGCCTCCCTCCATGCCAGCATGGATTGCGGAGCGGCCCGGAGAAGAAAAGAAGAAGAGAAGAAGAGAAGAAAAGAAGAAGAGAAGAGCGGGAGCCTCCCCCCCATGCCATGGGTGCGGAGCGGCCCGAGGAGAAGAAGATAGAAGACGCCGCGGAGGAGATGCTGGACGAGAACGCCGGAGGAAGAACCAGAAGAGCCAGAAGAACCAGAAGAACCAGAAGATGAAGGAAGATAGAAGAAAGAAGAAGCATTTAAATAAAGGAATTGTCAAAAACTGTCTCTTGTCATTTTTAACATTTTTGACACTTTTTTCGTGAAATGGTAGGGGTACTTATGTACCCCCTTACCATTTCACACGGGGGGGCGGGATCTGGGGGTCACCTTGTTAAAGGGGGCTTCCAGATTCCGATAAGCCCCCCGCCCGCAGACCCCCACAACCACCGGCCAGGGTTGTGGGGATGAGGCCCTTGTCCTCATCAACATGGGGACAAGGTGTTTTGGGGGGCTACCCCAAAGCACCCTCCCAATGTTGAGGGCATGTGGCCTGGTATGGTTCAGGAGGGAGGGGGGGCCGCACTCTCGTCCCCCCCTCTTTTCCTGCAGCCTGCCAGGTTGCGTGCTCGGATAAGGGTCTGGTATGGATTTTTGGGGGGACCCCACGCCGTTTTTTTTTTTTTTTTTTTGGCGCGGGGTTCCCCTTAAAATCCATACCAGACCTGAAGGGTCTGGTATGGAATTTAGGGGGAACCCCACGTCATTTTTTTTTTTTAATTTTGGCCGGGGTTCCCCTTAATATCCATACCAGACCTGAAGGGCCTGGTATGGAATTTAGGGGGACTCCCACGTCATTTTTTTTTTTTAATCTTGGTTCGGGGTTCCCCTTTGGGGAATTCCCATGCCGTTTTTATCAATGAACTTCTATGTGTATTGTCGGCAATGCAATAGCCGCGGGTAGTTTTAAATGAGTTTTTTCCTTCAAAATGTCATTTTGCTGTCAGACTGTTCTAAACACAGGAAACATGCGCCCCTTTACAGGCACACTATAGACACCCCCCAGGTACGAAATTTAAAGGGATATTACACTTTTATTGATTGACTTTAAGCATTATTAAAATCACTGCTCCTGAAAAAACGGCCGTTTTTAAAACTTTTTTTGCATTGATCCATGTCCCCTGGGGCAGGACCCAGGTCCCCAAACACTTTTTATGACAATAACTTGCATATTAGCCTTTAAAATTAGCACTTTTGATTTCTCCCATAGACTTTTAAAGGGTGTTCCGCGGCATTCGAATTTGCCGCGAACACCCCAAATTGTTCGCTGTTCGGTGAACTTGCGAACAGCCAATGTTCGAGTCGAACATGAGTTCGACTCGAACTCGAAGCTCATCCCTAGTCCACACCTAAACCTTGACAAAAGGAAGACCATCTGGACCACGGAAGCCTATAATCCGACCACGTCTTCTTTGCCACCGAATTTCTGAGGCTGGAAAGAATCAGTTCTGAATTAAGACCCAGAGGAAGTCTGGGCAAGGAGAGCCATGCTGATCCGCTGTTGGAGCCAATTCCCGAAATTTCTCAAACTGTGAACGAGACAAAGCGTCGGCAATGTTATTACGTACACCAGCTATGTGTTCAGCCTTCAACCTAATATTAAAATGCATGCAGTGAAGGACAAGAAAACGTAGCAGTTTAATCACAGGTTCAGATTTAGAGGATAACGTATTAATGGCAAAGAAAACACCTTTGTTATCAGTGTGAACTTTGATTCTACGGTTCGTGAATACATCCTTCCAAATTACCAGAGAAACTATGACTGGGAATAATTCCAGGAGGACGAGGTTCTGAAGAACATCCTTCTGCAACCATTCCTCTTGCCATTTGCTAGGACACCAATGACCATTCAGAAATGCTCCAAAGCCAGACAACCCAGCCGCGTCCGTAAAGAATTCCAGTTGATTGTTATCAATAAATTCTTGCTGCCATACTGCTGCACTATTAAAGTTACACAGAAAGGCATCCCAAATCCTAAGGTCTTCCTTAATACCTTTGGAAATACGAATATGGAAATAAGGGTTGCTAAGACCTTTAATGGCCAGGAAGAATCTGCGAGAGAATACTCTAGCCATAGGAATAATTCTAGCTGTGAACGCAAAAAGACCCAGTAACGATTGAGCCTCCTTCAGAAGGACCTTCCTCCTTAATAGAAAAGACGAGATCAACGATCTCATTTTCTGAATCTTGGCCAATGGCAGCCTAAACTCCATAACAGCTGAATCTATGGTAATTCCAAGAAATTTGATAGAAGTCGATGGAAGGACCGTTTTCTCATGTGCAAGAGGAATGCTAAAGTATTCGCACAAATTGAAAAACATCTGTAGAGATTCTAAACAAGAAGGGGAACCATCTGAGCCAATAAATAAAACATCATCCAGATAATGGAGAAAACCTCCTTGGGGTAACATTTCTGACAAAACCCAGTGCAAAAAGGTGGAGAATGCTTTGAAGTAAAAACAAGACAATGAGAACCCCATGGGCAAACATTTGTCAAAGTAAAATTGACCCATAAATTGAAAACCTAATGAGTTGAAACCCTGAGGGTGAACTGGAAGAAGCTGAAAGGCCGATTTAATATCAGCTTTAGCTAACAGTGAACCTTGGCCAAAATGTCTTAACATGACCAAAGCATCATCAAATGAAGAATAGCACACCGGGGCTTCCACATCAGAGACTTCATCATTTAATGACGAGTCTAAGGGATAAGAAAGGTGGTGTATCATACGATAACACCCACTTTCTTTTCTAGAAACTATACCTAGCGGAGAAAGCCGAAAGTCCCAAAATGGAGGAACAGAAAAGGGGCCTGCAATCTGGCCATATGCCAGTTCCTTGGAGATTTTATCCTGAACCACCGAAGCATATGTATGAGCAGATTTCAAATTTTTGACTATAGTGTAACTCACTCCCTTAACCACTTCCCGCCCGGCCTATAGCGGATTGACGTCCAGGAAGTGGTTCCGTTATCCTGACTGGGCATCATATGACGTCCAGCAGGATAACATGCCGCCGCACACCCGTGGTGGCGTGCATCGCGGTGATCAGTGGAGAGGTGTGTTAACCTGACACACCGCTACACCGATCTTGGTAAAGAGCCTCCGGCGGAGGCTCTTTACCACGTGATCAGCCGTGTCCAATCACGGCTGATCACAATGTCAATAGGAAGAGCCGTTGATCGGCTTTTCCTCACTCGCGTCTGACAGACGTGAGTAGAGGAGAGCCGACCGGTGGCTCTCCTGACAGGGGGTTCTGCGCTGATTGTTTATCAGCGCAGCCCCCCTTCAGTTCACCACACTGGACCACCAGGGATCACCACTAGGACCACCAGGGAAGGGACAACATGTGGATGGCCAGGTATGTACCCCATGGCCATCCACATGTCCCCAATGTGCCCAATCTGTGCCAATTAGGGATGAGCTTCGAGTTCGAGTCGAACTCATGTTCGACTCGAACATTGGCTGTTCGCAAGTTCACCGAACAGCGAACAATTTGGGGTGTTCGCGGCAAATTCGAATGCCGCGGAACACCCTTTAAAAGTCTATGGGAGAAATCAAAAGTGCTAATTTTAAAGGCTAATATGCAAGTTATTGTCATAAAAAGTGTTTGGGGACCTGGGTCCTGCCCCAGGGGACATGGATCAATGCAAAAAAAAGTTTTAAAAACGGCCGTTTTTTCAGGAGCAGTGATTTTAATAATGCTTAAAGTCAATCAATAAAAGTGTAATATCCCTTTAAATTTCGTACCTGGGGGGTGTCTATAGTGTGCCTGTAAAGGGGCGCATGTTTCCTGTGTTTAGAACAGTCTGACAGCAAAATGACATTTTGAAGGAAAAAACTCATTTAAAACTACTCGCGGCTATTGCATTGCCGACAATACACATAGAAGTTCATTGATAAAAACGGCATGGGAATTCCCCAAAGGGGAACCCCGAACCAAAATTAAAAAAAAAAAAATGACGTGGGAGTCCCCCTAAATTCCATACCAGGCCCTTCAGGTCTGGTATGGATATTAAGGGGAACCCCGGCCAAAATGTAAAAAAAAAAATGACGTGGGGTTCCCCCTAAGTTCCATACCAGACCCTTCAGGTCTGGTATGGATTTTAAGGGGAACCCCGCGCCAAAAAAAAAAAAAAAAACGGCGTGGGGTCCCCCCAAAAATCCATACCAGACCCTTATCCGAGCACGCAACCTGGCAGGCCGCAGGAAAAGAGGGGGGGACGAGAGTGCGGCCCCCCCTCCCTCCTGAACCGTACCAGGCCACATGCCCTCAACATTGGGAGGGTGCTTTGGGGTAGCCCCCCAAAACACCTTGTCCCCATGTTGATGAGGACAAGGGCCTCATCCCCACAACCCTGGCCGGTGGTTGTGGGGGTCTGCGGGCGGAGGGCTTATCGGAATCTGGAAGCCCCCTTTAACAAGGTGACCCCCAGATCCCGGCCCCCCCCTGTGTGAAATGGTAAGGGGGTACATAAGTACCCCTACCATTTCACGAAAAAAGTGTCAAAAATGTTAAAAATGACAAGAGACAGTTTTTGACAATTCCTTTATTTAAATGCTTCTTCTTTCTTCTATCTTCCTTCATCTTCTGGTTCTTCTGGTTCTTCTGGCTCTTCTGGTTCTTCCTCCGGCGTTCTCGTCCAGCATCTCCTCCGCGGCGTCTTCTATCTTCTTCTCCTCGGGCCGCTCCGCACCCATGGCATGGGGGGGAGGCTCCCGCTCTTCTCTTCTTCTTTTCTTCTCTTCTTCTCTTCTTCTTTTCTTCTTTTCTTCTCCGGGCCGCTCCGCAATCCATGCTGGCATGGAGGGAGGCTCCCGCTGTGTGACGGCGCTCCTCGTCTGACAGTTCTTAAATAACGGGGGTAGGCGGGGCCACCCGGTGACCCCGCCCCCCTCTGACGCACGGTGACTTGACGGGACTTCCCTGTGACGTCACGGGGAATGCCACAGGGAAGTCCCGTCAAGTCACCGTGCGTCAGAGGGGGGCGGGGTCACCGGGTGGCCCCGCCCCCCGTTATTTAAGAACTGTCAGACGAGGAGCGCCGTCACACAGCGGGAGCCTCCCTCCATGCCAGCATGGATTGCGGAGCGGCCCGGAGAAGAAAAGAAGAAAAGAAGAAGAGAAGAAAAGAAGAAGAGAAGAGCGGGAGCCTCCCCCCCATGCCATGGGTGCGGAGCGGCCTGAGGAGAAGAAGACAGAAGACGCTGCGGAGGAGATGCTGGACGAGAACGCCGGAGGAAGAACCAGAAGAGCCAGAAGAACCAGAAGAACCAGAAGATGAAGGAAGATAGAAGAAAGAAGAAGCATTTAAATAAAGGAATTGTCAAAAACTGTCTCTTGTCATTTTTAACATTTTTGACACTTTCTTCCTGAAATGGTAGGGGTAATTATGTACCCCCTTACCATTTCACACAGGGGGGGGGGGGCCGGGATCTGGGGGTCACCTTGTTAAAGGGGGCTTCCAGATTCCGATAAGCCCCCCGCCCGCAGACCCCCACAACCACCGGCCAGGGTTGTGGGGATGAGGCCCTTGTCCTCATCAACATGGGGACAAGGTGTTTTGGGGGGCTACCCCAAAGCACCCTCCCAATGTTGAGGGCATGTGGCCTGGTACGGTTCAGGAGGGAGGGGGGGCCGCACTCTCGTCCCCCCCTCTTTTCCTGCGGCCTGCCAGGTTGCGTGCTCGGATAAGGGTCTGGTATGGATTTTTGGGGGGACCCCACGCCGTTTTTTTTTTTTTTTTTGGCGCGGGGTTCCCCTTAAAATCCATACCAGACCTGAAGGGTCTGGTATGGAATTTAGGGGGAACCCCACGTCATTTTTTTTTTTAAATTTTGGCCGGGGTTCCCCTTAATATCCATACCAGACCTGAAGGGCCTGGTATGGAATTTAGGAGGACTCCCACGTCATTTTTTTTTTTAAATTTTGGTTCGGGGTTCCCCTTTGGGGAATTCCCATGCCGTTTTTATCAATGAACTTCTATGTGTATTGTCGGCAATGCAATAGCCGTGAGTAGTTTTAAATGAGTTTTTTCCTTCAAAATGTCATTTTGCTGTCAGACTGTTCTAAACACAGGAAACATGCGCCCCTTTACAGGCATACTATAGACACCCCCCAGCTACGAAATTTAAAGGGATATTACACTTTTATTGTTTGACTTTAAGCATTATTAAAATCACTGCTCCTGAAAAAACGGCCGTTTTTAAAACTTTTTTTTGCATTGATCCATGTCCCCTGGGGCAGGACCCAGGTCCCCAAACACTTTTTATGACAATAACTTTCATATAAGCCTTTAAAATTAGCACTTTTGATTATTCATGTTCGTGTCCCATAGACTTTAACGGTGTTCGCATGTTCGAACGAACTTTTTTCCTGTTCGCATGTTCTGGTGCGAACCGAACAGGGGGGTGTTCGGCTCATCCCTAGTGCCAATCAGTGCCCACAAATGGGACCATTATGTTTCAGTTATGCCCAGCAATGCCACCAATAAGTTTTATCAGTGCCACCAATCAGTGTCATCAGTGTCACCTGTCATTGCCCATCGGTGCCACCTGTCAGTGCCCATCTGTGCCCACCTATCAGTGCCCATCTGTGCCACCCACAAGGACCCATCAGTGCCACCCATATGTACCAATCAATGCCACCTACGAGTGCCCATCAGTGCTGCCTATGAATGCCCATTGGTTCCACCTATCAGTGCCCATCAGTACCACCTATCAGTGCCCATCAGTGCCGCCTATCAGTGCCCATCATCAGTGCCCATCAGTGCCACCTCATCAGTGCCACCTCATTGGTGCCACCACATCGGTGCCCATCAGTGCCGCCGTATCAGTGCCCATCATTGAAGAAGAAAACATACTTATTTACAAAAAAATTTTAACAGAAACAAAGAAAAACTTGTTTTTTTTCAAAATTTTCTGTCTTTTTTTATTTGTTGCGCAAAAAATAAAAACCACAGAGGTGATCAAATACCACCAAAAGAAAGCTCTGTTTGTGGGAACAAAATGATAAAAAAATTTGTTTGGGTACAGTGTAGCACGACCGCGTAATTGTCATTCAAATTGCGACAGCGCTGAAAGCCGAAAATTGGCCTGGGTGGGAAGGTGTCTAAGTGCCTGGTATTGAAGTGGTTAAATGACGGAACCAAAAAACCCTCCTTGAACCCTTCAATTACCAGAGCCACCATCCTGTAATCGGGATAGCGCTCTAACCATGGAAGCATTCTTGCAAGCTTCACTGGAGTCAGTGCCTTTCCCATGAGCATCTCTGGGAAGTGGCTGAAAAGAGGACGCGGCAGATTTCCGAAAACACCTACTGGCCGCATGGTTCCCATTACAATGGGAGCATTCCTGCTTATACCTGCAATTTAGCAGGTAGGAATCTGCATTGTCCTTAATTAAAGGCAAAGCAAAAGCCTTTCCGTAATGTATTTTGAGGACTAGATGCTAATCTAGGAGTGAACTGGGGTCGAGGTGGTAACATAAGATTTAACCACAAACCCATGTCTTTTGACCCCCAATGTAATGAGGGGTGAACTGCTAATTTTTGATGGAAATTCTCGTCATATGTGTACCATGCAGATCCTCCAAAATGGCGAAAAGCCTCCGCAATTATATCCACATGCTGGAATAAACCCAAAAATTTCCCAGGGAAACATTCTCCCATGACTGCTGCATAAATACAAAAGGCCTGTAACCAATTCTGGAATGTTTTTGGGATAGCCCTCCTCCTATCCTCCGCAGACCTATCGCCTGGTTGTTTGTCTGTTTTAGACAAAAATTCCTTTGAGGCAGGTAAAAGTAATAATATATCAAGAAATTCGCCCCTCCAAATTGTTTCCTTTACTGCCTTAGGCAAGTGAAACCCTAATGGTGATAATACACATGGCAGGGGCTCTTTAAAAGAGGATTCCCCGAACGTTAAAGCTGAGGGTCTAAGAGGCAAGGGGTTTTTAACCAGCAGTGAGGGGTTAATAACCTTAGATCGGGATAGAATTTCCCTATCTTCATCCTGCAAAGTAGGTTCACACAAACCTTGCCAAACGGAACCAACATCATTCATAAATTCTCAGCATTGTATATTATCCACAGCACCATAAGAATGTGCCCCTGAATGTAATATATCCATGTCATCATAAACCGTATTATCAGCACCAGTGACCTGTGCCCTCTGATATTTTTTAATAGCAGCACCACTCAGCTGCAAATCATGTTCTGCACCAATAACTTGTGCCCCTGAAAATTCACCAATATTTATTCTTTTTGATTGCAAAGCATCTCCTGCACCATAAACCTGTGCTCCTTGTGTTTTCATAACCTTATCAGCACCACTAGCGTGTGCTCCCTTAAATTAATGTAACACTGTAGATAACGAATCAACCAAGCATGAAAATTCAGACACATGAGATAACATGTATTTCTCACCATCTGCTGTTATATGCTGACTCGCATCAGCTGAAGGTTGACTAGAGCTGCTCTTCCTCTTACGAGGTGCACTCTGAGAGACAGTACCGTCAGCTCCCTCCCTGCTTGTCGGGCGAGGAGAAGCAGCTGTTCTAAGGCGCTTCTTCTTCCTCCCCGGCTGCCATCTCGTTCCGCCCCCGAATGGGGCCGACCTTTCCTCCGTTTCAGGGGGTGTGGACGAAGGTGGAGCCTAGCCACTCTCCTCCTCCAGGCACCGCATTAGCCATTCCTCACCACCTTTACTCTCCGCCTTCTCTAAAAGGCGGCGTAAGAGAGACTCGCGGCTGCTAGGAGAACGGCGCTTTATGCTGCAGGAGTTCTGCTGCTGCCTGGTCCAACGATCAGTGAGAATACCTCACCAGGCCCTTTTAAAGGCTTCCTCAATGCAGGCTTTAACACGGCCAAATCTGACCAATTAGCTGCTCTACTTTTGCACCAATGGCTGTTGCTGCCCAGGGATACTGCAGCAACCCATTGCAACCTGTAAAATAAAACAAGGACAGGAGACTGCGGATCCCCTTTGAGCTATCCCATGGTGGTCCAGCATATTGCTGTGACCTTTCATTCAGCTGTATGCCCCACTTGCTGGACCTTAGGAGTGGGAAAGCACTAGCAATTTTTTGCTAGGCATATTTTATACCTGTTTGAGTGAGGCCTAAATGTTGTTTATACTTCCTAAATAACTTTTCCTGCTTTTAGAAAAGCTAAATGCAGAAGTGCAAGTGGGAATGTAGCCTTAGCTGTTAGAAACGGACTTAAACATGACTCTAGAGCAATGATGGGGAACCTTGGCACCCCAGATGTTTTGTAAATAAATTTCCCATGATGCTCATGCACTCTGCAGTGTAGTTCGGCATCATGGAAAATGTAGTTCCAAAACATCTGGGGTGCCAAGGTTCCCCATCACTGCTCTAGAGTCTTTAATGGGATCTTAGAGAATAAATAGGCAGCTAAAGAAATCTAAGATTGTGTGTTTTAAAGCTTGTTTACTGTTAGTAAATATGTAGTTTAATATCCTTAGTCTGGGCATACATGCACTTTAACCACTTCAGCCCTGGAATATTTTACCTCCTTCCTGACCAGAGCACTTTTTACAATTTGGCACTGCGCTGTTTTAACTGATAATTGCGCGGTCATGCAATGCTGTACCCAAACAAACGTCCTTTTTTTCCCCAAAAATAGAGTTTTCTTTTAATGGTATTTGATCACCTCTAGGGTTTTTATTTTTTGCGCTATAAACAAAAAATGAGCGACAATTTTGAAAATAAAAAAATATTTTTAACTTTTTGCTATAATAAATATCCCCAAAAATGTTTTTAAAAAACTAATTTCTTCATCAGTTTAGGCCAATATATATTCTTCTACATATTTTTGGTAAAAAAAAAAAAAAAAAATCGCAATAAGCGTATATTGATAGCTTTGCGCAAAAGTTATAGTGTCTACAAACTATGGGAAAGATTTATAGCATTTTTATGGCATTTTTATTTATTTTTATTTTTTTTACTAGTAATGGCGGTGATCTGTGATTTTTAGCGGTATTGCGACAGACAGATCGGACACTTTTGACACCTTTTTGGGACCATTGACATTTATACAGCGATCAGTGCTATAAATATGCACTGATTACTGTGTAAATGTCACTGGAAGGGAAGGGGATAACACTAGGGGGCGATCAAGGGGTAAATGTGTGTTCCCCCAGTGTGTTCTAACTGTATGGGGATAGGACTGACTGGGGGAGGAGACATGTCTCCTCTCTCCTGACAGAACAGGGATTTGTGTGTTTACACACACAAATCCCCGTGCTGGCTCTCATGGCGGGCGGTAATCGCGCCTGTTGGCTACACGCATTGGGTGCCCCTCCGGCGGTACTCGTGAACCCTCTGGCAGCGGTGCCATTGTGCCTCAGTAAACCTACGTGAGCCGGTTGGGAACCGGTCAAAGTGGTGCTAAACCCTGAACATTTTTTACCTTCTCACATTCCCTGCAGTAGTATTGCCTGGCATCTGGCACCTGGCATCATTAGTCAGTGGGAAAAAAACATTGATGTCATTGGGGGGGATGGGAGTATAAACATTGGTGTCAGCGGAGAATAAAAAAAATGATGGATGTTCAGTGAAAACCTAAAGTGGTTGTAAAGGCAGAAGATTTTTTTATCTTAATGCATTCTATGCATTAGGATAAAGCACCTTCCATCCAGCAATGTGCACAAGAGACTCAGCTGTCCAGGACTTTCCCTCCTGATTGGCTGAGATACAGCAGCAGGTGCCATTGGTGTCCGCTGCGGTCAATCAAAGTCAGTGAGCTAATGAGGAGAGAGAGGGGGCTGGGCGGGGCCGAGCCACAGTTCCATGTCACAAAAAGCAGGGACTCGGCTCAGGTGTCCACATACAAAGCTTTTTGCTGTGGGGGCAGGAGGGAGGGGCCAGGAGATCCAGCGAGGGACCTGAAAAGAGGAGGATCCAGGCTAATCTGTGCAAAACCACTGCACAGAGCAGGTAAGTATGACATATTTGTTATTTTTAACCCCCAAAAAATGAGACTTTAGTATCACTTTAAATAAACTTTGTCCCATGCTATTTGCTCCCTCTCCCTTTCCTGTGTGCCAGAATTATACAAACAGTGTCCCATACCTCAGAGGCATGCATGGACTTTTTTAACTGCAGTCCCCATAATCCCCTGTACTCCCATCATTCCCTGGATTCCTAGACTTCCCAAGGGATATATATTCCAGCTGTTCCTCCCTCCAGTGTATATAGGAACTATGCCTCATTGGACAGGCGTTGGGCCTTGCACCGTTGTAGCCAGGTTGTGGGCCACCAGTGAGCACAAAAGTATCCAGCTTTCTTAAAGGCCCCTGTTACAGTGGATAATGTGTTGCTTGGCTTTAGAATATTGCCCTTCCTGCCTTCTAGTAGGGTGGCATTACCCTCAGCCAGACTAACAGCAATATATCCAGACCAAAGGCTCCTACAGGCTTACTATTTTGGAGCCTGCCTGGGGATCCCAGTGACCCACTACCTGCACTAACAGCCACAATCAGCCTCCTAGTAAATGATGTGCTACAACCCCATTTCCAGGGAACTGCAAGTAACTGTATTTATTCTAATCTGCACTACACTATAATGCAAATGAACCTTTCTGATACTTTGTTTTATTGCACTGTGCTGCCACCTAATGATCAAGCGTGGAAACTATTCCTAAGCATCCCTTTTACTGAGATAGCTTCCTTGACTGGTATTCTATACGGTGTAGTGCAGTGTTTTTTTTTCTGTATCAAAAAAGCATGTGAAGTAGGCTGCCTGGGTTCCAATGGTATAGTTCACACCATAGTTCACAAGTCCTACCATGATCCTCTTCTGGTCACATTCACATCTGGACAAGATGGAGAGAAAGCTATATCTGGACAGTGAGAGGCTTGTATTGATGGTTCAGGATCATCCTGAACTATATTATCCTTAGGACCCTCATTACAAAGACAAGGCCAAGGAAAGCAAGATATGGAAAAAGTCATTTACCCAGTTATCCGAAAAAAGAAACAGGATTACTTTGGTAAGGAACTTTTCTCTGTAACCTTCTCTGTGCTTTATGATTGTCCCCTCCTCACCCAACCCTCCCACAGAAGTATTGTGCAGAGTGGAGAAAGTTCTGTCCCTCTGCTAACCAACCCTCCACACTGTCATGTAATCTTCAAAAGTGAAAGTCAAATTTCATATGCACTTTTGATTACTTTGCCATGGGGTTTTTTCTTGTAGTTATAAAGTAAAGGAAAATCCCCTTAGGTATTTTATTAAACATAAAATGTAATATAAACTGTATATCGAAAACAGGCTGTGACAACTTGGTGGTTGTTTAACGTAATGGTGTTTTTTTTCAAAATTGTCTGTCTTTTATTGTTTATCTAATTCATCTCTTTGGGTGTATTATGTATGCTTTTTTTTTTTTCATCATTGGTTTTTTATTGATTTTTGCAAAGAGTATATAACAATACAATGTGCACATTGTATATTAGGTACATTACATTCGTTTAGTTGTGTACAAAGAAACACATTATCTGAATAATGTTATAACATAAAGCAGAGAACTGTCATAGTGCCGCTTCCGATATCGGAGATTAATTATGGCCTGAGTAGCACCGCCCCAGGCGCCCTAATGGGAACACTTTTCACCCGGGGGGGTGGCACTCTGCGTGGACAGTCTCCGGCTTAGATATATCATAGGTAAATTAGAGTCTATAGACAAAAGCAGTAGGAATATTCAAGAGAGGGAAAGAAAAAAAATTTATCAAGAAAAAGCGGTAACGATATGTTGCCTATCATGAAAATAAGAAAGGTTTCTGGATCATCAGGTGAATGGTTATGAAAGGAATGAAGCAGCTCCGGTCCACAACTCCCATGGCCTCCATTTATATTTCACAGTGTGTGTAAGGCTGAACTAGAGGCCATCATCAATTCAAAGCTGTAGTGGAGGTTTACCGTATCTAGAGTATGTTCAACGGAGGGGGTAGCATCCGTTTTCCATAGTCTTGCGATACATAATCTTGCAGCTAACAGAATATGGGTCACTATGTATCTGTAAGGTGTTGGTATTGTTTCAATAGTGAGGTTCAGCACAGCTAGATCGGGTGATGGGTGTAAATTTTGGTGTATAACGTCTGACATTATTTGGAAGATCTTGTTCCAGTAGTTACGCAATCGTGGGCATGTCCAGAAGATGTGGAGTAGATCACCTTTGATTGAACACCCGCGCCAGCATTGATCACCGATAGAAGGATTGAATTTAGCAATTCTGGATGGGGTTAAGTACCACCTGAGATGTATTTTTTGGGTGTTTTCCCAGAGCGTGGCGCATTTTGTAGATTTATAAATTGACTGGATCGCTTTTTGCCATTGGTGTTCCGTGTAGGTCTGACCTAAGTCATGTTCCCAGTGAATATGTGGGGGCTTCTTGTTAAACTGCTGTTTCTGGTGTAGAATATTATAGAATAGGGATATTCCCCTGCGCTTGGGGATGGAGGACGTTAGAAAATCCCATGCTTTAGGATGTATAGTGTATAATTGAAGGTGAGAGTTTTTAAGGCAGTGCGTGACTCGGAGGTAGGTGAAGAGTTCTGTTTGGGGTAAGTTAAATTCTTGTTTCAAGAGGGTAAAAGATTTGGGTTTGTCTTTGAGTAGAATGTGTTGTATGGTTCGGATTCCGTTCTTGGCCCAGTGGTTTAAATTTAAGTCTGGAGAGAGGTGATGGAGAGTTTCAATGGGGATAGGAGTGGGAGGAGTGTCGGGTGTGACACTGCTGTTGTGTATTAGTTTTTTCCATGCTGAGATTGACGCCACCATGGTGGGAGGTGTTGCCGTCGACAGTTTTGGACCCCAGGGTGAGCTCATCAACCAAGATTGTAGGTTTGGGCGAAGCAGGTGGGAATATTCTATTGAGCTCCAGGGTTTGGTAGGTTTTGTGCTGAACCACTCATCGAGCTAGTCTAGTATCGCTGCTGTGTGATAGTCTTCGAAATCTATTGTCCCTGAACCCCCCGCCAATCTGTGATTTCTAAGTGTCGAGTGTGCGCATCTAGGTTTGGTTTCATTCCATATGGTTTTGTTAAGTATGGATTGCAATGATTTAAAGTAGTATTTAGGTAGGGGTACGGGTAGAGTTCTGAATAGGTATAGGATTTGGGGCAGGTGTAGCATTTTGAATGCTGCCAGTCTACCAGACCAAGAAAGGTTGTGTTTGGTTATGGCCTGTGCATCTACTTTTAAGGTGGCGAGGAGAGGTTTGAAATTGGCTGCAAATAGGTGTTTAACTGATTTCGTGAGGTGGATTCCTAAGTATGGGATGCTTTGGTCGGCCCAAGCAAAGGGGAATTGTGCTTGTAGCAGGTTTCGAGAAGTAGCGTCCAGTTTAAGGTCTAGAATATGGGACTTAGTTACGTTAAGCTTGTAGTATGATACGCGACCGAACCAGTCTAATAATTTTTGGGCTTCAGGAAGGGAGGAATTTGGATTGGTGAGCACTAGTATGACATCGTCAGCAAAGAGGCTGATTTTATGTGATGTTTTCCTTATTGTGACTCCTGTGAGTAGGGGGTTTGAGCGAACATGTTCCGCGAGTGGCTCTATGAGCATGTTAAAAATCAGTGGGGACAATGGACAGCCCTGGCGAGTGCCATTTGTGATGTGAAAGGTTTGTGAAAGCATATCTGCGGAGTATACCTTCGCAGTTGGGACAGTATATAGAGCCAAGATAGCGTTGTATATGAGGTCTTTAAATCCAAGTTTAGTTAGTACTGCTCTGAGGTATGACCAGTGTACCCTGTCGAACGCCTTCTCTGCGTCCAAAGAGAGGAGCAGAGAAGGCGTTCCACTGGACTCAATATGGTGTATTATGTTTACCATCCTTCTTGTGGCATCAGGGGCTTGTCTACCTCTAATGAATCCTGATTGGTCTGTGTGAATGAGATCAGGCATAACAACCATAAGGCGTCTGGCAATCGTTTTGGCATATATTTTTACGTCAAGATTCAATAGGGAGATAGGGCGGAAGTTTTGGGGGGAGGTGGGAGCTTTACCTGGTTTCGGGATAGTAATGATAAGAGCGTTTAGTGATTCATCAGGGAATGTTGAGGAGGAGGCAGCAATGTTGAAGAATTCTGTCATTTGGGGAAGTAAGTGTCTAGAAAACCTTTTATAGTATTCCCCCGTGAGACCATCTGGTCCTGGGGCTTTGCCCGTTGGTAAGGAGGATATCGTATCAAGAATTTCCCTGTCTGAAAATGGTTCGTTGAGGGAGGTCAGTTGAGAGTCAGTCAGCTTTGGTAGTTTAATTTGTTGAAGAAAGTTGTTGATATCTTCATGGGATGGTTGGTAAGTAGTGTGGTCATGTTTGATGTTGTAGAGCTTACTATAGTAGTCGCTGAAGGCGTTCGCTATGTCCTGGGGGTTAGTCAAAGTGTCGGTTGAGTGTGGGTAGGATAAAGTCGTGATTTTGGATTTGATCTTTCGTCCTTTGATGCGTTGCGCTAGTCTTTTACCTGCTTTATTGGACGTGGAGTATGTGGTAGCTTTAAGCTTACGCTGGATCAGGTCATAGGAGTGGAGAAGAAGTGAGCGCAGGTCACGTCTTAGGGTCAATAATTGGGCTTGGGTGTTCGGGTCTAGGTTAGTCTTATGTTGGGATTCAAGAGTCGCAATTTGGGAGGTAAGGGTGTCTATTTGCTGCGTCCTCTTCTTTTTACATACAGAGCTCAGTTTCATGACAATACCTCTAATACCTGCTTTGTGCGCGTTCCACACCGTCACGGGATCCCCCACTGACCCTTTGTTTAAATCAAAATAATCACTTATATGTTTTTCTATATCTAAGGAGTAGGTGGGGTGCTGTAAGATATAGTTGTTCGCTCGCCAGAGGAACGTATTCCGCTGGGGCGGCATGTCGGTGATGGAAATAGAGATTGGGGCGTGGTCTGACCACGTCACGGTGTGGATTACAGATGCGCTGATGTTTTGTAGTAGCCATTTGTCTGTGAGGAACAAATCAATCCTAGAATAGGAATTGTGGCGGGGTGAAAAATAGGTAAAATCTTTTTCGGACCCATGATGGCATCTCCACACGTCAAACATGTCGTGTGACGTGAGGAGCCGCCCCAGGGGTGACTCTCTTCTTTTCGCAGGAGAAGTAGTGTCCATGTGGATATCGGGAACTAAATTGAAGTCTCCGCAGACTATCAAATGTCCCTTGCAAACCGCTCGAGCCTTAGTGAAGGCTTTCTTCAGGAAACTGATCTGGCGGGTATTGGGGGCGTAGATATTCATTAAGGTATAACTAACTTTGTTGAGGGTGAAGGATAGAATGAGATATCTACTGTTGGGGTCAGGGGTTTGTTGTAGCAATTGGAAGTCCAGCCCTTGTTTGATCGCTATGAGAACTCCTCTTTTCTTGGAGCTGTAAGCGGCGTGGTATATTTGGGGGTACTGCCGATTATGGCATAGGGTTGTTGCCGCGGGGAGCAGGTGGGTTTCCTGGACACAGAGGATGTCACAGTCCAATTTTGTCGCAGTGTGCCATAGAGAATGCCGTTTTGCCGGGTGGTTGAGGCCCTTGGCATTGAGGGACACAATGTTGCAGGGCATGATCAAGGGATGTTGGGGAAGTGTGTTTAGTGTAGAAGAGTCACTTACAGTTAGTTGCTTGTAGCTTGCGGGAGTTTGGCGATGGTGTCGGTGGTTGAGTTGCTGGATGGATGGTCACTTGCGTTGTGTTGGAGATCTGGACCGGAAGCCGCAGGAGGGAACTGGAGGAAGGCAACAAATTAAAAGGCTGGAAGAGCCAACAGTGAGAACAAGAATTGATAATAGATTTAACTTTCTACTGCAATCTCGCTGTATAGGAAACGTGGCGGCGTAAATAACAGAGAGCTTATGAGAAGCTATGCCGCAGGTGGGGGAAAACAGTTAGTGTTCAAAAGGAAAGAAATAGAACAATTAGGAGCATTGCTCAAGACAGCGAGGGAGAAATGAGCTGTAGAGGTTATGGCCCAACTTATTCAGGCATTCGTGTGGGTATGGTGGATCTTGGGGTTCTGGTTGTTGCGCCTGTGGGAGGAGTTTCGTTGTGGCAGAGGGGAGATCCCGTCCGTTGGGGGTTCCAAAATGATGCCCCAGTCGTGGAGAAGGCGCAGTCCCTTCATTAGGTCGTTGACAGCGTGTGTAGTGCCATTTTTCAGGATGAGGATGGTCGCCGGATATCTCCATTTATATGGGATTTTATGGTTGGAGAGGCCTTTTGTGATGGGATTTAGCTTCCTCCTCATTTGCAGGGTGAACTTGGAAAGATCTGGAAAGATCTGTATTGCCTCGTAGGGTCTGGGCAGGGGAGCTTTGGCTCTGGCTTCTGACATCAATTTTTCTTTTATGTGGAAAAAATGGATTCGCATGAGTACGTCTCTTGGTACTGATGCTGCTAGATGAGACGGTTTGGCAATCCTGTGAATTCTATCGATGACGATATCTCTGGGAGCCGCGTCGGGTAAAATAGTGTGTATGAGGTCCTTGGCATATTTGGGGAGATCATTCGGGGGTATGGACTCAGGGACCCCTCGCAGTTTGACGTTGTTACGTCGAGAGCGATCTTCCAAATCGGCCAGCTTGGCCCGGACCCAGTGTTGCTCATCTTTAATGTCATCTACCGCGTCTATAATGTCATTCACTGTGGCTGAGCATTCTGTCATTCCCCTTTCCATATTAGAGATTCTATTGTCCATAGAGTGCATCTCTGTGGAGATTTTACTGAATAGGGATGATAAATCTGTCATCAGAGAGGTTTGCAGGGACATCAGCATCTCTTTTAGGGTTGTGTCTATTACTGGCTGGCCTGAGGTGGGGAAAGATGCCGTGGAGTTATGCAGCGCCTGGTTAGACTGAAAGGGGTTGAAGGCTTGGGCCTGTACCGCAGCGCTGATATGAGGAGAGTGGGAATGCGGTATATCCATCCGCATCCGAGCTTTAGCAGGGCTGGAAGTAAGGGGATCAGATCCAGGGTCCTGGGTAGGGGATATAGGCAGAGGAGCTGTGCCCATTTCACTGTGGATGGCGTCAGGGAGGTCTGTGTAAGCCTCACTTGTGTCTGTCAGGCCGCCGGCGCCATCTTGGATAGTACTGACCTTGTCCTGAGGAAACAGGAACGTAGTAAGTTTTCTGATTTCCCTTTCTCCCATCCGTTTGCGGGACATTGTCGGTCGGCACTGCGGGAAGCTGTGTAGCGATTTTGGGGTGAATCGCTCCGGTCTGTCAGGCGTATTTCGTTCCGGTGTTCTCCCTCGCTGTGGAGCTATGAGATTAAGCAGCCATCTTCAGCGCCGGCTAGCCACGCCCCCCCTGTATTATGTATGCTTTAATCACAAGCAGTAGCAGCCATCAGCCTGTGTGGGTTAGCCAGGTCTTGGCTTCAAAGTGAAAGTGATGCGGCAGCTCTATAGCTGCTGATCACTTTCACACAGCTGGCAGTACAGTGACTCTGCCCCTCCCCCCGGCGGCCCACCTCCTCCTGCGGTTCCCATGCTGTCTCGTTCTCTCCGGAGCCCGGGAACACAGCCACTGGCTAGGGGAGAGAGATAACTGTGAGACTTGTGCAAAAATATGCCTCGATCTCACTTGCAAACAATCAAACAATCACTTCTGGTTTCAGATGCACCCTTTCCTTGCCAGTACAGCCAGGGGACACATTTAGTTGAGCCAAGCTGGGCTTGGTTAGACGGTGTGAAAGGCAGGGGAGACATTGGGGTCTATTAGACCCCTATTGCCTCCATAAAAAATACCTGTCACCTGCCCAATGCTAACCCATAGGGGTTTATTAACCGCTTATGATAGCAATCAAGTAAAAATAAATATAAAAATGAATTAGTTAAAAAAAAATTATAATAAAATATATTAAAATTTAAAAAAAAAATGCCGAAAACCCCCGTAGCCCTGCACACCTGCACCAATGCAAGCCCAGGGTGTGCATGCACATGTAAACCACAGTCACACCATACGTGTGACATGTCGCCATGGAGTTCAGAGTGAGAACAATAATTCTAGCACAAGAGTTCCTAGTTAACTCTATACTGATGAGCTGTAAAGGCTTTTAAGCGTCACCTATTGGGATTTTTGGGCACCATCATTTTTGGCGATATCGTGGGCGTATGCAATTTTAAAACATGGAATGTTTGGTATCTATTTACTCAATGCAACCTCATCTTTTATATTTTAACCAAAAATTGGTGTTCTATGGTGTGGTTTTGCCCTAAAATTGATTTTATTATCTTTTTTTTCCTGAAAATTTGCGTTTAATAAACAGTTGCGCAAATATCATGTGAAACAAAAATTTGCAACTATCCCCTTTTTATTCTACAGGGCCTCTGCTTTCAGAGAATATATAATGTTCTGGGTGTTTAATTAATTTTGATGGCAAAAATTACGATTTTTACATATATGCGGAAAATAAAAAAATTGTTCTGGAGCCAAACTGGTTAAATAACAAAAAAATAACAAAAAAAAAACAAAAACTCCAGTGGTGATGAAATACCACCAAAAGAAAGTTCCATTTGTGTGAAAAAAAAATGTCATCTGGACACATGCCAGGTAATCTCTCTCACATTTTAAATAAATTTACCAATAAAATTATTAGCGATACTTACCTTTCAGTTGACACCAATGCAAAAATCTTGTCTGGATGTCCACGAAGGTCTACATACAGTGTCAAAAATTGTCCCTTGTTTTCCCTTTCCATCAACAGTGGATGTACCCAATAAGGCCTACTCTTTCGGACATGCAGTGCAATGGCCATCACCATGAATAAGCCCGCAAGTACAGACATCTACTCTACACAGAAGGACACAGCACACAAAGGACACTTCCAAGAGATAAACAGAAGTGATCTGACAGAAATAGTGACCCGGAAGCATTGTCTTGATGAAAATAAAGATTTTGCAATTGAAATGACTCAAAAAAAAATGAGGAAAAAAAGCATTTGGAACGCATAAAAAAAACATAAAAGATGCACTGAAATGCATCAAAAAAGTGTTGAAAAAGCGCATGCAGAAAAACATCCGAAATGGATCTGGAGGACTTTTTTGTGGCCCTCACCATAATGTATACCTTTCTACAGTTATATCTGTATCGTCAATTTACCTTCATTAATTTATTCATTCAATCAATCATTCTAATCTTTAAAGCTAAATCGGGAAATAATACAGCAATCTTAGATGTGTGATTCATACAAATGGTAGACATGTGCAGAACAAAAAAAATGTGTTTCGATGCATTATTTACATAAATTAGTTTAGTTAAATTCATGTAATTTGGTTTTGGAATAAATTTTGTTTATTCTAATTCGATTCGAATTTCCAGAACTCAGTCAAACTGACCTCAATTCGACCAAATTCTGAAATTTTAATGGAATACAAATTAAATTCCATTCAAATTTATTCTATTTGAGATTCAAATTTTGTAATATGATTATATTCTTTATATTGCATTCTGTTCTATTGTTTATTTTATTATTTTCTTTTCTATTATAATATATTCTTTTCTATTATATTCTAATCCAAATTTATTCTATTCTAAAAGATGGTTATATTTATTCTATTCTATTCTATTATTTTGTATTTCTATTCTATTATTTTGTATTCTATTCATATTTGTTCAATTCGAATTTGAATTTATTCTATTCAAAATTATAATTTATTCTATTTGAAATCTGAATTTCGGAAGATGGTTATATTCTATTCTATTGTATTTTTTTTCCTATTCTATTCTTTTCTATTCTATTCAATGTTAATTCAGATTGCAAATTTCAGAAGATGGTTATATTCTAATTTATTCTATTCTATTGTTTTCTTTCTATTATATTCTTTTATTTTCTATTCTATTCTAATTGAAATCAAATTTATTCTATTTGAATTTTGGGAAAAGGTTATTTTATTTTTTATTCTATTATATTAATTTCTATTCTGTTCAAATTTGAATTTATTCCATTCAAATATGAATTTATTCTATTTGAAATTTCTATTTTATTCTATTCTATTCTATTGTTTTTTTCTATTCTATTCATTTTTTTTTCTATTCTATTATTTTGTATTATATTCCAATTCAAATTTATTCTATTTGAAATGTGAATTTCAGACGATGGTTATATTCTTTCTATTTTATTCTATTCTATTCATTTATTTTACATTCTATTTTATTCTATTCTATTTTATTCTATTCTTTTATTTTCTAGTCTATGTTTTCTATTCCTTTATTTTCTATTCTACTTTATTCTATTTTGAAATTCAAATTCAAATTTGAAAACCATTAGAATTTGAATAAGATTCGAAAACAGTTTGAATTTGAATCATATTAGAATTTTGTCCGAAATTTAGTTTCATTATTTCGGATTCGTTTAAATTCTTTACTATTGTAATTCATAAATTCCGATACATCTGTATTTCTGAATAATGGAAAATTAGTCCGAATTTAGATTCAGAATGAAAGAAGCCGAACATGTCTAACGAATAGCTGAACTGACTTACAGATCATTTGACATACAGGGGATTAATCTGCCTGACAATGCCAGCATAGGCAATGCTATGGCTTTAAAAATGCAGAATAAATTCTGCATAAACACAGGGTATAGACACACATGTTAATGAGCCCTTATGGACACACAGAGAGGGGCTTGGATGCAAGCACACATGAGTACCCCCATAATAAGCAGCTTGCTATGGCGGCACTCAGCAGGGGGGAGCCAGAAGTGTTGGCAGGGGATCCCAGAAAAGGATGATCGGTGCTGCTCTGTGCAAAACCATTGCAGAGAGCAGGTAAGTATAGCATGTTTGTTATTTTTAACCACTTGTCTACTGGACACTTTTACCCCCTTCCTGCCCAGGCCAATTTTCAGGTTTTAGCACTGTCACATTTTCAATGATAATTGCGCAGTCATGCAACACTGTACCCATATGAAATTTTTTTTTTTTTCACACAAAAAGAGCTTTCATGCTAAATATACAAAAAAAAAACAAATATTTTGAAAAAAAAATAAAAACTACAGTGTGTTAAAAAATTTTGCAAACAGGTAATTTTTCTCCTTCACTAATGTGCACTGATGAGGCTGCACTGATGGGCACTGATGAGGCAGCAATTATGGGCATTGATGGGTCACTGATAGGCTGCACTGATGGGTACTGATGAGGAGACATTGCTGAGGCTGCACTGATAGACAACACTGATAGGTGGCCCTGATGGGCACTGATAGGTGGCACTGATGGGTGACACTGATAAGGGGGCACTGGTGGTGGGCAATGTTGGGACTTCACTGGTAATCAGGACTAGGGATGAGCCGAACACCCCCCGGTTCGGTTCGCACCAGAACCTGCGAACGGACCGAAAGTTCGCACGAACGTTAGAACCCCATTGACGTCTATGGGACTCGAACGTTCGAAATCAAAAGTGCTCATTTTAAAGGCTAATTTGCATGGTATTGTCCTAAAAAGGGTTTGGGGACCCGGGTCCTACCCCAGGGGACATGTATCAATGCAAAAAAAACTTTTAAAAACGGCCGTTTTTTCGGGAGCAGTGATTTTAATGATGCTTAAAGTAAAAAAAAAAAAAGTGAAATATTCCTTTAAATATCGTACCTGGGGGGTGTCTATAGTATGCCTGTAAAGTGACGCGTGTTTCCCATGTTTAGAACAGTCCCTGCACCAAATGTCATTTTTAAAGGAAAAAATCTAATTTAAAACTGCTTGCGGGTTTAATGTCATGTCGGGTCATGGCAATATGGATGAAAATCAGTGAGACAAACGGCATGGGTACCCCCCAGTCCATTACCAGGCCCTTTGGGTCTTGTATGGATATTAAGGGGAACCCCGCACCCAAATTAAAATAAGGAAAGGTGTGGGGCCACCAGGCCCTATATACTCTGAACAGCAGTATACAGGCGGTGCAAACAAGACAGGGACTGTAGGTTTGTTGTTAAGTAGAATCTCTTTGTAATTTTGAACATTTTTAACGTGTTTAGCTCCAGCCAAAAAATCTTTTCTAAGCTTTTTGGAAAACATAGGGAAGGGTTATCACCCCTGTGACATTTGTTTTGCTGTCTTTCCTCCTCTTCAGAAGATTTCACCTCACTTTTTTGTCCCAATGAAAAATGTTTTTTGAAAATTTGGGTTTTTTTGTGGAACAAGGATTGGAAAGCATCAGTGGAAAGGAGAAATTGTTTTCCCATATTAACTCTTACAGGAGAGAATTTCCCTTCCTAGGGGTAGATTTCATCTCACTTCCTGTTGTCTCCTTCCGTTTGCAAGTAGGAGTCGTTTGTAAGTTAGATGTTTGAAAGTAGGGTCCCGCCCTATATACTAAGCAGAAATTTGGGCCTTAGGTGTTGCTGTGGCCACAACACTGTAAGCCCTCACAGGGCCCTGCTGTGAAATATTAGATCAAGAATTGTAATTACATGCCCCTGTTGAACAGGAGCTGAAAAATTAGGCCTTAGGCACTGGTGCTGGTGCAACAACACTGCAACCCCTCACAGACACTCTAGTTGGAACGCAGGAACGAGCCCTGCTGCAAAGTATTGCTTCAAAAATTGTAATTACACGCCCCTGTTAGACAGGGGCAGAAAAATTGGGCCTTAGGCACTGGTGCCACAACACTGCAACCCCTCAGAGACACTCTAGTTGGAACGCAGGAACGAGCCCTGCTGCAAAGTATTGCATCAAAAATTGTAATTACACGCCCCTGTTAGACAGGGGCAGAAAAATTGGGCCTTAGGCACTGGTGCTGGTGCCACAACACTGCAACCCCTCACAGACACTCTAGTTGGAACGCGCCCTGCTGCAAAGTATTGCATCAAAAATTGTAATTACACGCCCCTGTTAGACAGGGGCAGAAAAATTGGGCCTTAGGCACTGGTGCTGGTGCCACAACACTGCAACCCCTCACAGACACTCTAGTTGGAATGCAGGAACGAGCCCTGCTGCAAAGTATTACATCAAAAATTGTAATTACACGCCCCTGTTAAACAGGGGCTGAAAAATTGTGCCTTAGGCACTGGTGGTGGCGCCCAGAACCAAAAATGTTCTTACAAGCTATCAGCGTGATGATTGAGGAGGAAGAGGATAATTACTCAGGGATAGTCACTCAGCATCAGCATAGGCAGTCTTTGAAGGGATCTGAGATTTCAAAAAAAATTATTCAGTTACATCAGCATCAGGTGCTTGGTAGCTGGTGGTGATCCAAGACTCATTCATTTTTATGAAGGTCAGCCGATCGACCGAGTCGGTGGACAGACGCACCCTGTGATCGGTTACCACGCCTCCAGCAGCACTGAATGTGCGTTCCGAAAGAACGCTGGATGCAGGACAGGCCAGTAGCTCAATTGCATACTGTGCAAGCTCTGGCCAGTGATCCATCCTCAAGACCCAGTAACCCAGAGAATTTTCGGTGGGAAAGGTGTCCAAGTCTGATCTTGCCCCTAGGTATTCCTGCACCATGTAAAACAGACGCTGGCGATGGTTGCTGGAACCGATCATACCTTGGGGCTGCGGACCAAAAAATTGTCTGAACGCATCGGTCAGACGGCCACCTTCTCCACCGCTCCTTCTTTGACTGACCGAAGCCTCAGCAACACGTTGTCCAGAAACAGGAGTTTGTAACCTCCCAGTCTCTGGGAACGCGTTGCACAGACCTTTCTGCAAGGCCTCCCGAAGATGTTTCATCCTCTGCTCCCTCTGCGATGGCAAGATAAGGTCCGCAACCTTACCCTTGTAACGTGGATCAAGGAGGGTTGCCAGCCAGTATTGGTCCTTCTCCTTGATACCACGAATACGAGGATCCTTACGCAGGCTTTGCAGGATCAGGGAGGCCATGCAGCGTAGGTTTGCTGAGGCATTCGGTCCGGAGTCCTCTGGGTCACTAAGAACGACATGGTCCGCAGCCACCTCCTCCCAGCCACGTACAAGTCCATGTGTTTCTTGGGACTGATCCCTTAAAGACTGCTGCTGATGCTGAGTGCCAGGCTCCACCTCCATACTGACACAATCTTCCTCCTCCTCCTCCTCCTCTTCCTCCTCGTCCTCTTCCTGTGTGATCGGCGGGCATGCAGGAACACTGTCTGGATAAAGGGGGCCTTGAGAGCTAAGGAAGTCCTCCTCTTCCTGCCTCTGTTCTGCCTCAAGTGCCCTGTCCATTATTCCACGCAGCGTGTGCTCCAACAGGTGGACAAGGGGGACAGTGTCACTGATGCATGCACTGTCACTGCTCACCATCCTCGTGGCCTCCTCGAATGGTGACAGGACAGTGCATGCATCCCTGATCATGGCCCACTGGCGTGGGGAAAAAAAACCAAGCTCCCCTGACCCTGTCCTGGTGCCATAGTCGCACAGGTACTCATTGATGGCCCTCTGCTGCGTGTGCAGCCGCTGCAGCATGGCCAACGTTGAGTTCCACCTGGTGGGCATGTCACAGATTAGGCGGTTCTTGGGCAGGTTAAACTCCTTTTGGAGGTCCGTCAGCCGAGCACTGGCATTATATGACCGGCGGAAATGCACACAGACTTTCCTGGCCTGCCTCAGGACATCCTGTAAGCCCGGGTACCTGCCCAAGAACCGCTGCACCACCAAGTTAAGGACGTGAGCCAAACAGGGCACATGGGTCATTTGTCCCTGTCGGAGGGCAGAGAGGAGGTTGGTGCCATTGTCGCAAACCACCATTCCTGCCTTAAGTTGGCGTGGCGTCAACCACCTCTGAACCTGCCCCTGCAGAGCTGACAGAACCTCTGCCCCAGTGTGGCTCCTGTCCCCCAAGCACACCAGCTCAAGCACCGCATGGCATCTTTTGGCCTGCGTACTTGCGTAGCCCCTTGAACGCCTACGGAGCACTGCTAGTTCCGAGGAAGAGGCCATGGAGGAAGAAGAAGAGGAGGGGGTGGAGGAGAGAGGTGTGTCACAATCAGCATTTTGGAGGCGTGGTGGCGGAACAACCTCCAACACTACTGCACCTTGTCCTGCATCCTTCCCAGCTGCCAGCAGAGTCACCCAATGCGCCGTGAAACTTAGGTAACGTCCCTGTCCATGCCTGCTGGACCATGAGTCAGCGGTAATATGCACCTTACCGCTGACCGCCCTGTCCAGCGAGGCATGGACATTGCCTTCCACATGCCGGTAGAGAGCCGGAATCGCCTTCCGTGAGAAAAAGTGGCGTTTGGGTACCTGCCACTGAGGAACCGCACATTCCACAAACTCACGGAAGGGGGCAGAGTCTACCAACTGAAAAGGCAGCAGTTGAAGTGCTAGCAATTTTGCCAAGCTAGCATTCAACCGCTGGGCATGTGGATGGCTGGGAGCAAACTTCTTTCGGCGGTGCAGCAGCTGGGGCAGGGAAATTTGCCTGGTACAATCTGACGTTGGTGTACCAAAAGCAGATTGCCCACAAGTACTTGGCTGTGACACACCTAATTCTACACCTTCATTCCTCTCACTGCAGGTCTCAGAGAGGACTGAAGGTCTAGTGGGGTTGGAAATCTCAGCTGATGAGGAGCAAGGAGAGATCCTCTTTGTTCTTTGGTGTGGGTCTTTTAGATACGCTTGCCAACGAACTGCATGGCAGGTCAACATATGTCTGGTCAAGCATGTGGTACCCAAGCGGGAGATGTTTTGGCCACGCGAGATACGCTTGAGACATATGTTGCAAATAGCAGCGGTGCGATCTGATGCACTCGTCTCAAAAAAGGCCCACACCAAAGAACTTTTTGAATAACGCGCAGAGACTGCAGCGCCCTGCACATGTGGAGCTTTGGGGTGTGATGCAGTCAATGTGCTGCCCTTAGGCTGGCCCCTGGAGGGCATCCTGCCTCGTTGGTGATGTGCCGCCGCCTCCTCCTCCTCCTCCTCCTCCTCCTCCTCTCTCCTATCAGGCACCCACGTTGAGTCAGTGACCTCATCATCCCCTCCCTCCTCATCACTGGAGCAAACCTGGCAGTATGCTGCAGCAGGGGGAGCATGACTGCCAGATTGCTGTCCTTCTTGGGCACCCCCTCTGTCCGTGCTCATGTTACTGCCTTCATCGAGCTCAGTATCGTCATCAGAGCCTTCCAAACGCTGGGCATCCTCCTGGAGCATGTACCCAACACTGTGGTCAAACAGTTCGAGGGAATCCTCATGAGGACATGGTGGAGCTAGGGAAGGAGTCACTGATGACATTGAGCTGAGGGAAGAGGCCGCTGCTTTGCCAGACAAAGCACCCTGGGCATGGGTGAGAGAGGATGAGGAGGATGAGGACGGCTTGGTCATCCACTCGACCAAGTCTTCCGCATGTTGCGGCTCAACACGGCCAGCTGCCGAAAAAAAGGCCAAGCGTGTCCCATGGCCACGTGCTGATGAGGATGCACCGTCTCCACGACCAGCACTAGACACAGAGCCTGCTTGCCCTCTCTTATTGGCTTGTGACTGTCTGCCTCTCCCTCTTGGCCTTCCAGACATACTAATGGCCTGTAGCTGCACTAAGCTGGGATAGAACACCTGTAATTTTCTTCAGGTAGCTTTATATACTGTAACCAGACAAGCCTGCCTGTCAGTAGGAAGATAACAGGAACGGATCTAGCTGAACACTGTGAGCAGGACGCACTGTACTAAATGTAAATAGTCTAGCTGCCTGACCGTGGTACTAATAGGATCAAATAGAACACCTGTAATTTTCTTCAGGTAGCTTTATATACTGTAACCAGACAAGCCTGCCTGTCAGTAGGAAGATAACAGGAACGGATCTAGCTGAACACTGTGAGCAGGACGCACTGTACTAAATGTAAATAGTCTAGCTGCCTGACCGTGGTACTAATAGGATCAAATAGAACACCTGTAATTTTCTTCAGGTAGCTTTATATACTGTAACCAGACAAGCCTGCCTGTCAGTAGGAAGATAACAGGAACGGATCTAGCTGAACACTGTGAGCAGGACGCACTGCACTAAATGTAAATAGTCTAGAAGATAACAGGAACGGATCTAGCTGAACACTGTGAGCAGGACGCACTGCACTAAATGTAAATAGCAGGAACGGCTCTAGCTGAACACTGTGAGCAGGACGCACTGCACTAAATGTAAATAGCAGGAACGGATCTAGCTGAACACAGTGAGCAGGACGCACTGCACTAAATGTAAATAGCAGGAACGGATCTAGCTGAACACTGTGAGCAGGACGCACTGCACTAAATGTAAATAGCAGGAACGGATCTAGCTGAACACTGTGAGCAGGACGCACTGTACTAAATGTAAATAGTCTAGCTGCCTGACCGTGGTACTAATAGGATCAAATAGAACACCTGTAATTTTCTTCAGGTAGCTTTATATACTGTAACCAGACAAGCCTGCCTGTCAGTAGGAAGATAACAGGAACGGATCTAGCTGAACACTGTGAGCAGGACGCACTGCACTAAATGTAAATAGCAGGAACGGATCTAGCTGAACACTGTGAGCAGGACGCACTGCACTAAATGTAAATTGCAGGAACGGATCTAGCTGAACACTGTGAGCAGGACGCACTGCACTAAATGTAAATAGCAGGAACGGATCTAGCTGAACACTGTGAGCAGGACGCACTGCACTAAATGTAAATAGCAGGAACGGATCTAGCTGAACACTGTGAGCAGGACGCACTGTACTAAATGTAAATAGTCTAGCTGCCTAGACTAATAGGTACTAATAGGATCAAATAGAACACCTGTAATTTTCTTCAGGTAGCTTTATATACTGTAACCAGACAAGCCTGCCTGTCAGTAGGAAGATAACAGGAACGGATCTAGCTGAACACTGTGAGCAGGACGCACTGCACTAAATGTAAATAGTCTAGCTGCCTGACCGTGGTACTAATAGGATCAAATAGAACACCTGTAATTTTCTTCAGGTAGCTTTATATACTGTAACCAGACAAGCCTGCCTGTCAGTAGGAAGATAACAGGAACGGATCTAGCTGAACACTGTGAGCAGGACGCACTGCACTAAATGTAAATAGTCTAGAAGATAACAGGAACGGATCTAGCTGAACACTGTGAGCAGGACGCACTGCACTAAATGTAAATAGCAGGAACGGATCTAGCTGAACACTGTGAGCAGGACGCACTGCACTAAATGTAAATAGCAGGAACGGATCTAGCTGAACACTGTGAGCAGGACGCACTGCACTAAATGTAAATAACAGGAACGGATCTAGCTGAACACTGTGAGCAGGACGCACTGCACTAAATGTAAATAGCAGGAACGGCTCTAGCTGAACACTGTGAGCAGGACGCACTGCACTAAATGTAAATAGCAGGAACGGATCTAGCTGAACACTGTGAGCAGGACGCACTGCACTAAATGTAAATAGCAGGAACGGATCTAGCTGAACACTGTGAGCAGGACGCACTGCACTAAATGTAAATAGCAGGAACGGATCTAGCTGAACACTGTGAGCAGGACGCACTGCACTAAATGTAAATAGCAGGAACGGATCTAGCTGAACACTGTGAGCAGGACGCACTGCACTAAATGTAAATAGTCTAGAAGATAACAGGAACGGATCTAGCTGAACACTGTGAGCAGGACGCACTGCACTAAATGTAAATAGCAGGAACGGATCTAGCTGAACACTGTGAGCAGGACGCACTGCACTAAATGTAAATAGCAGGAACGGATCTAGCTGAACACTGTGAGCAGGACGCACTGCACTAAATGTAAATAACAGGAACGGATCTAGCTGAACACTGTGAGCAGGACGCACTGCACTAAATGTAAATAGCAGGAACGGCTCTAGCTGAACACTGTGAGCAGGACGCACTGCACTAAATGTAAATAGCAGGAACGGATCTAGCTGAACACTGTGAGCAGGACGCACTGCACTAAATGTAAATAGCAGGAACGGATCTAGCTGAACACTGTGAGCAGGACGCACTGCACTAAATGTAAATAGCAGGAACGGATCTAGCTGAACACTGTGAGCAGGACGCACTGCACTAAATGTAAATAGCAGGAACGGATCTAGCTGAACACTGTGAGCAGGACGCACTGCATTAAATGTAAATAGTCTAGATAGAAGATAACAGGAACGGATCTAGCTAAACTGAATACAGTGTATATATATATATGCAACACCTGGGATGCATATATATACACAATACACTGTAAGTGCAGATAACTGACTGACTGTTCTGCCTAATCTATCTAACTCAAATCAAATGACACTGTCTCTCTCTCTCTCTATCTCTCAGCACACCGGAACACACACTACACAGGGCCGCCGTGCAGGCGGCCTTATATAGTGTGGGGTGTGTACTAAATCCCCTGAGCCATAATTGGCCAAAGCCACCCTGGCTTTGGCCAATTACAGCTCTCTCTACTGACGGCGCTGTGATTGGCCAAGCATGCGGGTCATAGTGCATGCTTGGCCAATCATCAGCCAGCAATGCACTGCGATGCCGCAGTGAATTATGGGCCGTGACGCGCCACACGAATTTAGCGCGAACGGCCCATAAAGTTCGGAATTCGGCGAACGGGCGAACAGCCGATGTTCGAGTCGAACATGGGTTCGACTCGAACACGAAGCTCATCCCTAATCAGGACACTGATTATCAGTGTACATGTCCCTTTTACAGACGCCAGTTATCGGCTTTCTCTCCCTTCCTCGTGCTGTCAATGCGAGGAAAGGAGAGACGATAACCGTCTTCTTTTACATCTTGATCAGCTGTGATTAGACACAGCTGATCACATCGTAAAGAGCCGCTGATGGACTCTTTACCTCAATCTGTGAGATCAACAGTGTCCACGCACCACAGTAGGCACATGACAGGCGCCATCACGTAAACACTGTCATATGACGGCGTCCCAGAACTGGCCGGCCACGCTGTAGCAGTCATTCGGCTATAGCACGGTCGGCAAGTGGTTAAAAAAGAAAAGTGTAGCCTAGAGAATCACTTTCAGTGGCCATAGCAGAATGTTATTTACAAAACATATACATGACAGAGTAGAAATTGAATGCAATATCAATCGAATCCAAGGGACCTTATATAGAATTCACTGTCTGGATAAAGCTTTAAGATAGGTCTCCATATGCACCAAACTAACTTGGAGATGATTGCACAGTTAAGAGCAGATGCAGTCATAAATATACAACCAGTTTACTGGCACTCACCCATACATACAGTATGTTCCAGTGCCTAAAACAGGTCACCACCCAGTTAACATTTTCACCAAAATAACTGCTTCTGAGATCTTTTGCAACCCCACAGCTGCTATGACTATGAAAGGGGCCGGACCATACGGCCTCAAAATTATTCAAAAGAAAAATGCATAGCTCCCAACTGTCCCTGATTTCGAGGGACTGTCCCTCATTTGGAGCAATGTCCCTCTTTCCCCCTCATTTGTCCCTCATTTTGGTCTGATCCATATCTTGTATATAAAATGCACTTTTTATTTATCAAAAGGTGTTTTCAAGTGCTAAAAATCTCATCTGATTTCTAAATTGCTGCATTTGTAAATTCCAAAAGCCAAAATAAAGGAATAGTAGTAGTAAAAAAAAAAAGCACTTGTGGGTTTAACCAATCTTGATTTTTGTACAATTCTCCTTTAAGGGGGCGTATCAAGGGGGTGTGTCCTATGGCTGCATAAATTTGCTCATAGGTGTCCCTCATTCCCATCTCAAAAAGTTAGGAGGTATGAAAATATGAGGGGTGGGTGGGAAGCTTCCCCAACACCAGCTATCCCCTGACTGAGCACAGCTTCATTTGACTTGATATTTGACTTGTTGCAGCTTCTAATGCACACTGTGAAAAATGTACAGTGAAATCAGACTAAGCTATTTCAGTACAGGAGCGAAGAGTGTACAGCTTTGCAAGGTAAGGCTAGCATTTACATTTAAACAATACTTTAAAACATGCATTCTCAGGGCATGGATGTATATGATGCTCCTGAGTCTGACACCCATGTCCACAAACTCTTATACTTGTGTCCTATTCCTTCTTTCCTACTGTTGCAGATAGAACTGTGAACTAAGTTGTAATCCAAACCATTGGTGTTCAAAATCCTTTGCTGATGTAACAGATTTGGTAAATAAAGAGAATAATGGCATTTATCTAAGTGTGAGATTCATTTATAAGTCAGACAAGACAAAGACATTGGAATGATTTAAAACAAGCCCATTAGAACTCAGTTTTGCTGAACAACATATACAGTATATGATAGCACTTTAATAAAAATGACACTGAATAAGATGACACTGAATAAGAGATCAGCATACATGAATATTAAAACCAGTAAATACAGTCCATGATAATAAACACTCAAATAATGAATGTGTGTCATCAAATATTCATTTTAATTGAAGAAGATTAATTGATTTTATTAAATGAATATGTATAGAAAAAAGAAAACACAACATTACAGCATTTAAAGGGGTCTTGCAAATTAAATCAAAATGAGACGTGTTTTGACTTTAAACTTCAATGTGTTTGATCGTACATTTATAAGATTTCATGTTTATTCAGTGCTCAAAAATACCTAAGATATGCCAGAGATCTACTTCCCTAAATCAGGCGACAACGTTGTGTTATGCAGTCTGAATTTGCAAGAAGCCTTGTACCATATGCTAAGAGCTCCTTGCTAAAGTATAAAACTTTAGCTTCTTCCTAGGAACTGGCTCGTAGCAGCTCAAGTTCAAGCATGTGTAAAGCCTCGTACACATGATCAGATTTTCCGCAGACAAAACCTTGGACTTTTGTCTGAAGGGTGTTGGCCAGGAACTTGTCATGCATACAAACGGCAAGGAATTGTCGGCCAACAAACACAAACATAGGGACGTACTACGTGTTTTTTCAGCTCTTTAGCGCCACCCTTTGGGCTCCTTCTGCTGATTTCGTGTTAGTAGAAGTTTGGTGAGTGTTGATTCACGCTTTTCATTTTGCATTTTTCAGTTTGTTTCTGAACGGCCGTTCGTCAACCAGCCATATTGTGGAATCGGAGGAGATAATGTGTTATTTATTATTGGCCTTGGAGTTATTGCTTTGACCTAAGTCCAGTCCAAGAACAGGAGGAGGAGGATTTATTGGACCAAAAATTGGTTGCTTTATTAATCGGGACCAATTATGTCATATGCCTTTGCTGCGGAAGCTCCAGGAGAATAATCTGGATGATGGACCCCTGCTTTCACCAACTCTTGGCATTGTTGACCCCCTATATTAAGAAGCAGGACACATGCATGAGGCTTTTATTTTATTTTTTAGTTGAATAATAATGATTTGATTTTGTATATTTTCGAGGTTTTTGGATGCATAGAATGCACTTTTTGGTTAAGTTCTATTGGCAGATAGCATGTCTAATTTTATTTGTCTTCTTTTTTTAATGCACAATAAAACAATTGTTTAGAATAATATTTGGCTATGTGTTTTACTTAAAATGACAGTTTGGGAGTAGGCAGTTACATTTAAAAAAATACAATGTAAAATTGACAAGGGACACCAACATTGTTGTATCTTTGATCTTAAAAACTACGGGATAATGGTGTTGTGGTAACTTGCCCAAAAAACCCCCCCAAAAAAACAATAATATTATTCTTCATATCACTAGGAAAAAAAAGCCTTTGAAAATTTGTTTGCAATAACTCCATCAGTATCACCAGCAAAGCAGCTTCATTATTATCCCATTAAAGAAGAGAATTGTGCGCTGCATTTCGAGATTTCATAATTTGCCACTTCACGAATGTTAATCCTCCATTACGAGCGCTAGTTTACAAGACCGACCGCTTCTGGCTCGTCCTTGCATCCGAGCATGCGTGTTTGTACTTTGGACTTTTGTCTGACAGACTTGTGTACACACGCCCAGAAAATCCGACAACAGACATTTGTCTGAGGAAAATTTTAAAACCTGCCATCCAACATTTATCCGCGGAAAATCCGACAACAACTGTCTGATGGAGCGTACAAACGGTCGGTTTTTCCGCCAACAGCCTGTCATCGCCCGTCGGAAAATCTGATCGTGTGTACGAGGCTTTAGCCCTCATTCACATTGAACGCGGGTTTGAAATTGTGCGAGTTCAGCTGAACTCGCACAATGTCAAACTCACATTTCAGTGCGAGTTTGGGGGCGATTTGAAAGACATCTGTGCGGGTTCATGCACAGATGTCTATTAAAATTGCCCCCTGAAGTTGCCAAAAGTAGTGCAGGAAACATTTGGAAATCGGTGCGGCGTTGCACTGTGTGGTGCAGTGCCGTTGCTCACAATGGGCTGCCATTTGTCAAATCACATGTCAAATTGTGCCGATGTGAATGGCGGCTTACAGGCAGTGGTGATCTGGCTCTGCATAACTCCTGTATGAGGCAGCAACAAAGGTGAGGCTTTAATGTCCAATCACTTTACAACATATGTATTTACAACAGAAGGAGGTTGTGTGCTGAGAGCATGCTTACAGAGCGCTTCCAACACACTGATCTAGCTGTCAAAGCTAGTACTCAGTCAAGGCTTCTGATCAGGAGAAGGTGGGGCAGGCTTCCTGTGTGATCATGTGACAGCTAAGAGAGCCAATAATAGCGGTGACATGATACAGTAACAATGCCATCTCCCGGGCCTTAAAACCCATCTATAGGAGCACTGGGAGGCAACATTAAGCCTGGGTTCACAATATAGCGATGCAGGAACCAGCATGATTCCAGTGCCGGTTCCCGCATCGCATCTCCCTCGCAGGCAGTTCACACTGCCCACTGAACCGCTGCATGTGTCAATACAAAGTTAATGACACCCCCCCAGATCAGTTCGCAGATCACAGTGCAAACTGTGAATTCAGACAGGAATGAACACCCCCACGATCCAATTCCAGTGCAGGGAAAAAAAAGGTCCCTGCACCTTTTTTTGGGCAAAGCCAATGCGCGTTCAGCCATGCAACTGTATGGCTGAATTTGCATTGCACAGACATCGCATGTGATCACAGCAATGCGGTGCGAATCACATGCAATGTCTATGTTCGCATATGTGTAAACGCAGGTTATGGATTTAAAGAATAATTACTGCAGTTTTTTATCTGATTGGAGTGCAGCATCAAAGCAAACCTAAGTTTCATCTGTCAAGAGAAAAGCAATATATTTGCTTTTGTTAACTCCTGCCTTGTAGCACATGCTCACCTTCCCACCTTCCCCCCCCCTCTATTTATTAAAAGGATTGAAAATACAAAAAAATACAAAATCTGCCCAGGTATGCCTATTGCTGCATTAATACACTAAATACAATAAAATATAAAGGTATGCAAATATCATGCTATCCAGTTAATACAGGCCAGATTTTAAGTATTACCTTTGGGAGATGCAGACTAGAATACTGCAATCACTGAGGAGCAAATGATATCACCTGTAATGTATTTCAGTTATCTTGCAAACCTGGCCTGTTAGTGGGTCCCGAGGACAGGAGTTGAGAACCACTGCTGAGCTAATAGGACAGGCAAGTTGTAGCTGTGCATTCTGAAAAAGATAATGATAAGATGTCATGAAAATGAATCTATTTTGAATGTTATGTTTATCAAAGCAAGGTGCAGAGAATATTTATGGAGTGTTAAAAAAAGAATAGCTTTCTTTAGCATAATGTGCCAATTGTAAAATAAAAACGAGACAACCATTTTCCACCATGGAAATTTATGTAAACAAATGATTTCTTTCTAAAAGGTTTTTTATACACTTTGGACAGTAAATGTTCATTATAAACAGAGACAACAACCCCCCCCCCCCCATGGGATGCAAAGCTAAAAGTACATGCAAAAAAATTGCACGGAGTTGCATAATACAGATTTATGTTGGCTGTGCTATAAGTCTCATGAGACTAAAATAGCATAGCAAATGCTAATATTTCCCTTCTGGCCCAATAACAACTCTGGTAGATTCTGTAAAGTAATTTTGGGGAGTAATTTACCAAAAGAGTGTAGAACAAAATGAAAATAAATTGACTTTGAATACCTAATCATGTGCAACACATTTAAAAAAAAAACTAAACTCATAGGATTTTGCCTAGTACATGATTGGATGATTGAAGTGAACACTGTTTAAAGTGAACGTAATTTTCTTACTCCTTATATTTACTGTATATTTCCTTCATGTGGCACTGTTCTCCAGCCCCAGCGAAGTGAAAATACTCATTAAAAATAGAAAAAAAAAATCCCCCATTGGGATGCAAAGTGATATTATTTCTCGAAAAATTGCATGCAGTTGCATATTACAGATTTATGTTGACAGAGCTATAAATCTGGTGAGATTAAGATAGTAAAGGCTAATATTTCCCATCTGGCCCAATAACGACATTGGTAGATGTTGCATAAATGCTGTAAAGTAATATTTGGGGGTAATTTAATAAAGTAGTAGAGAATAACATGAAGCTATTCTCAACAAAAAAGGAACTAATAGGTAAAGTGGGACTTTTTAGGTACATAAATAATAAAATCTATTTGGAATATTAAAATGCAAGAGTTTTATTCAGTACTATTATTTATAAAAATAGTACTAATAATATACTATAATTGTATAGTGCCTAATATGAACAGCATACATAGAGAACTATTGCCTTAAAAATGCACCCATCTGTAGTGTATTTTTAAATGTAATACCTCTCTATGTATGTTGTTCATAAAATTCACCATACATAGATGAAATCACACAATTTCAATATGTGTGATTGATGCTTTGAAGTTTATATATTGGTTTTGTAAATTATTGTTGTAGAATGGATGCCCCCTCAACATAACTCCTGAAGAAGTTGATTGTATGGTGATACAAATGGTGTTCTCAATGTTGAGAACTACAGGCAAATACTTTTCCATCATGCCATACCATCAGGGAGGCATATGATTGGCCCCAAATTTATTCTGCATTAGGCCAACAATCCCAAAAGTACAGCCAATGTCATTAAGAACCTCAGCGTAAAGAAGAAAAAGGAGTCCTGGAATTAATGGTTTGAACCCCCACAGAGCCCTGATCTCAACATCATTGAGACTGTCTGGAATTACATGAAGAGAAAGAATGATTTGAGGCAGCCTACATACACAGAAGTTCTGTGGTCAGTTCTCCAAGATGTTTGGAACAACCTACCTGTCAAGTTTCTTCAAAAACTGTGTGCAATGTACCTAGAAGAATTGATGCTGTTTTGAAGGCAAAGGTTGGTCACACTAAATATTGATTTGAACTGAATTTCTCTTCTGTTCAATTACATTTTACTTTGTTAATTGATAAAAATAAACTATCAACACTTCTATTTCTGAAAGCATTTTTAATTCAGGGCATTTTTTCAAACTTACATAAAGATTTTGCACAGTAGTGTGTGTATAATATATACCCATACCTAATAATATATATATATATATATATATATATATATATATATATATATATATATATATATATATATATATATATATATATATAATGACATACAGCATCTACTAAAGAAACTATTGGATGCCTATATCTGTTTTTCTTAAGGTGAGAGTTTAGAGAGCCCGGTTTCTCCGGATCCCACCATATTAAGAATATCACCATCATTCCCCCTCATATTTGATCCCAGCGGATGTGACACAATATTATGAACTTTCTTTTTGATTTATGAAGAAATTATCTATGTACATTAGCATACTTGGATTATTTTACTCTTATTGTTTGTACACATTCACAGATCACACCCACATTTTTACAGCTACCATAGTTGCACGCACCAGATCACATCAATGTCAGTTTATGTATTTATGTGATAGATTTGAATCTTTTTATTGTCATTATTATGTTGAGTGTATGTGAACACTTCTGATTTTGCTGCAGTCCACAGAGACATCATCACTACTTACCCACGTTGACACTATTTTTACTGTTTTTCAAACACTGAGTTATTTTATTGACACATTCCTTATACTCAACATAGCGCGAGGGACAACACCATATTTATATATATATATATATATATATATATATATATATATATATATAGACACTCACGACCACTTTATTAGGTACACCTTGCTAGTACCGGATTGGACCCCCTTTTGCCTTCAGAACTGCCCTAAGAATTAACAAGGTGTTGGAAACATCCCTTATAGATTTTGGTCTATATTGACAAGATAGCATCACGCAGTTGCTGCATATTTGTCGGCTGTACTTCCATGATGCGAATCGTCCATTCCATCACATTTCAAAAGTGCTCTATTGGATTGAGATCTGGTGACCGTGGAGGCCATTGGAGTACAGTGACCTCATTGTCATGTTCAAGAAACCAGTGGTGAGATGATTTGAGCTTTGTGATATGGTGCATTATCCTGGGGGAAGGAGCCATCAGAAGATGGGTACACTGTAGTCAAGGGATGGACATGGTCAGCAACAATACTCAGGTAGGCCGTGGCATTTAAATAATGCTCAATTGGTACTAAGGGGCCCAAAGTGTGCCAACTGTTCTTAGCTTACTGGAGTGGCACCCGGTGTAGCTCATCTGCTTCAAGATTCGATGTGCTCTATGTTCAAAGATGGTATACCTTGGTTGTATCGAGTGGTAATTTGATTTACTGTTGCCTTTCTATGATCTCGAACCAGTCTGCCCATTCACCTCTGACCTCTGACATCAACAAGGCATTTTCGTACACACAGGATATTTTCTCTTTTTCGGACCATTCTCTGTAAGCCCTAGAGAGGGATGTGTGTGGAAATCCCAGTAGATCAGCAGTTTTTGAAATACTTAGACCAGCCTGTCTGGCACCAACAACCATGCCACGTTCAAAGTCACTTAAATCCCCTTTCTTTCCCATTCTGATGCTCGGTTTGAACTTCAGCAAGTTGTCTTCACTACATCTAAACCTAAATGCATTGAGTTGCTGCCATGTGATTGGCTCATAAGCAATTTGTGTTACCAAGCAATTGAACAGGTGTACCTAATAAAGAGATTATTTTATATCATGTATTTGCAACTAGAGTTACTAAAGATACAAAGTACATATTAATCTGTAATGCTGGCCATACACTATACAAAAAATCGTCCGAAATTCGGTCATTTACACAGTTCATTCGTTTTCCGGTCAGTTAATGGGCACAAAATCGATAATCGTTTGGACTTTTTTTGCCGAAAAAATGAAGGGCAAGTTTGGACATTTTCTACCGAACGAATGATAAATTGAAAGGTCAATGTGTTTCCCGTCCGAACTGTCTGCACTAGGTATATGTGAAAAAAACGAACAAAAAATGCATTAATTTATGTCCACTTAACGATTTATCGGTCATTACATGATGGCACTATCGTTTGCGCTCATGTCCGAATGTTTTTTGGAAAATGGGTTCGGCCGATTTTTCGTATAGTGTATAGCCAGTATAAGTTACCCAATTTATATGGCGCTAAAGTTATGTTCCTGCAACAAAGTGTAATGTGAATATTTAAAAAATGTTTTTACTTTTTTTTTTTTTAAGAGAAAGTTATGAGAAAGGGGTTAATTAAGAATAATTATAATTTACTACTAATAATAATAATTGGGATTTAAAAAAAAATAAAAAATTCTTTACATCTTTTCTCCTGATCTGATCATAGCACAACATTGTGATCTGTAACAAAAAGTGATACAACAGTAAAACTGTGGAACAATTTACAAAGTTACACTGAATAATCATTGCAATCAACACAGAAGTAATTGAAGAACAACCCTGACTGGCTCTCTGCACACAGAAAAAAACGTGACACAAACATAGAACTAGGGCATCTGACAAATCTTAATTCCCAACCTGCATGCTTTTTTCAGATTTTTGGCTCATTAAGTGACAAGGCCATGGTCAGTGGTCACAATGGAAATCCCACACCCTTGACATTTGCATACAAGAAAGCACCCGCAGCTTCCAAATTTTGCTGGTTCATTTTAAACCCCACCCCAAAATTTTTCAGCATCGCCGATCCCCCCCATTTACAAATTGTTATTTAACTCTCTTCCAAAACCCTTTTCCTTTGCCCCGATTCCACTTCATGTGATCCTCTGCAGTGCCTCTTTGAGTAATGGAGACCTAGGATCCAGTGCTGCAGTCTGGCCCTGAAGATGACCAGTTTCATTGCTGCTCTTTGTTGTGACGTCATCACCCCTCTGTGGGGTAAGTTTTCCCATTACCCAGACAGCAAAACTAGCATCTGTAGAAAAGTCCTCTAACTGGGGGTTGTAAATATGTACTAAAGGAGCAATATGAAGTACTTTTTGTAGGGGGGATGTAAAATCTTGCTGGATAAGGCAGTGTGTTTAACACACATTTTTGGTTCTGATGGACAATTTAAAAAAAAAATGGAAACAATTTTACATTCCAGTACAACAAAAAGAACAGTCATTTAATCTAGTTATACTGTACACTCTGGGAGAGGCAACATGGTGCATTCAGCTTATCTACATTGCATAGTACTCTCAACCTAACTTTGGTAGCTGTCTGATGAGTAGAGAGTGCATAATGATGACTTCATCAATGAGGTGACGCGCCTTTATTGTCCAATCAGCAGACAGTGAGCGGGTGGTGACCAGGCTGCGTTGCCTAAAGGAGAAGTGCATTCAAAGCTTGTTTGGCTGTACTTCTCCTGTGGATCACAAGATTAGAGATCGTTCTGCAATCCTGTGAACCATTTTTAGCTAAAGCCCGCTGTCGGCTGATGTCACGGAGCGGGCCCAGGCTGGGAAAAGATCGCAACTATATGGTCGGGATCCACCCAGAAGCCTGGATCAGCACCTGGCTCAGCCTCTTAAATGCGTTGCTGAGAACTTGAGCCAGCGACTCCCGCCCCCTCCACAGCCCAGTGCTCCAGTGAGAGCGGGAGCACAGAGAACCAAGCGATCAGCAGTGTTTGATCGCTGGGTTCTCAGTCTTAGAGCCAGCGGGGGGGGGGGGGGCATGCTGCATTGGTCCAATGCTGCATCCACCTAGGTAAGTATGATTTAAAAAAAAAAAAAAAAAAGAAACAAGCTTCTTTTTTCACTACAGTAAATAAAAGCAAGGTCAGTGATCTGGCTTTGATATCTGTTAAGGATAGCTAAATCACTAGCCTGGCTGAACAGAATTGCACACTCTGTGTCAGTTGGGATAACATTTTTCAACTATGTACTTATTTGTTTGCCTGAAGTAAATATATACATTTAAGCAAGTATATTTTAGAGGCAATAAAGGACACCCAGCATTCTACAGTGTCCAATTACAAATAAAACACAGGTTTAAGTTTGAAAAGTACCTGAAAAATGGCTTTAATATTTATAGAATATTAATATTTTATTAGAAAGATTGTAAAAATGATATTCCTGTGGGATAGTAGAAGCTGCTAGCTGTCCTGAGCATTACAGAAATGTCAGCTGGCCTGTTTCCAACAGATGTAGGCAAAATAGTATCAGTTAACAGAGGCTTCACTTTTCACAATGGTAAATCACTCAGCAGTACCTTTTCTGGCATATGCAACCTAATAATGTCTTGTCTTGTTATAATCAAAATGTTCTTACCTCTCAGGCAGAAGAAAATATTTTACAGACTATGGGAGAGATTTACTAAAACGGGAGTGTGCAAAATTGGGTGCAGCTCTGCAGTGAAATCAGCTTCCAGATTTTATTGTCAAAGCTTAATTGAACAAGCTGAAGTTAGAAGCTGATTGGCTACCATGCACAGCTGCACCAGATTCTGAGTGCACCAGTTTTAGTAAATCTCCTACCTTGGGTTCTTAGAGAACAGCAGCACTTGCAACAAGTAAACTGTTAAAGAAAATTAATTAGTGGAGTTTCCTCAATCGCAGGGCCTATTAGGCTAGGTTTACACTTATTTGGGTGCAGGAATGTATGTAAATCGCATGCGTTTCCACATCCGTCAGCACCTGCAGGCAAAATGCGCATTTTCAAACCGCATGGTGCTTTGAAAAGGTGTGGGAACATTTTCCCTGTGTTTCCTGCGGGCACAGCAGCCCATTTGCCATACAGGAAATTGTCCCATACCTGGTAGAGATCAAGCTTGCAGAAAACAGATGACCATGGCTCACCAGAAAGGACCCTGAGACTAGTACAAGGGAACCCTTGATCAGCAGACAGGAGCCAAGCAAGGACACAGGCCAAAGGGTAATTAACAGTAGGGCAGCAAGGTATAGAAACATCAGGCAGAGGCAATGTACCAATGTATTACTATATTAATTCAGGAAGGTGTCAGATAAAGTACATGTACATGTACATGAATAATGGAAGAAACATATTAGGGCAGGGGCGTACCTAGAGAATTTGGCAGCCGGGCGGATCCTATATCTGGCACCCCCTCATCTGGCACCCCGCTCATTGATCTCGCCCTTATGCACTCAGACCCCTTCATACCTGTACGCACTCAGCCTCCCTTATACCTGTATGCACTCAGCCCACCCACAAACCTGTACGCACTTGGCCACCTCATACCTTTACGCACTCAGCCCTCTCATACCTGTACGCACTCAGCCCATCCACACACCTGTGCACACTCAGCCTTTCCACACACCTGTGCGCACTCAGCCCATCCACACACCTGTACGCACTCAGCCCCCCTCATACCTGTATGCACTCAGCCCACCCACACAACTGTACGCACTCAGCCCCCCTCATACCTATATGCACTCAGCCCCCTCATGCCTGTACACACTCAGCCCACCCACACACCTGTATGCACTCAGCCCCCCTCATACCTGTACGCACTCAGCCTCCCTCATACCTGTACGCACTCAGCCCACCCACACACCTGTACACACTCAGCCCCCTCATACTTTTACACACTCAGCCCCCTCATACCTGTATGCACTCAGCCCATCCACACACCTGTGCACTCTCAGCCCATCCACACACCTGTGCGCACTCAGTCCCCCTCATACCTGTACGCACTCAGCCTCCCTCACACCTGTACACACTCAGCCCACCCTCATACCTGTACGCACTCAGCCCCCCTCATACCTGCACACACTCAGCTGCCCTCCCTCACGCCCCCCCACACACACAAATCTGTAAACACACACACACAGCTCCTCCAGAACTTTCTATCTCTTCTCCCTCTCTGTCTCCAACAGGTAGAGAGAAAAATCCCATGTGACCTAGGAGGGATATTCTGCTGAGCGGGTTAAATGGGCCACTGGTGGATGCTACACTTAGCCCTATGCACACAGGATGCATTTTACAAGCTTTTAGAAGCTTTTAGGAATTTTACAGACGTCAAGCTCTTGGGCGTTAAGTAATTTATTCTAGCCATTGCAATTAATTAATGTTCGAACACTAGCATTTAGGTGCATTTAGCAGCATCTAGCAGCATCAAGTGTTTTTTCTGCCCAAATTCTGCTGCTCCTGGATGTACTGGCAGTGGGTTTTTTTCCTGTCTTTAAAAGCCTCTAAAAGCTCCTGCCACTAAATGCTGCTAAAAGCCTATGTGTGCATGGACACATAGGCTAACATGGAGGGGTGATTAGAAGCAGGAAAAAAAATGCCAGACGCCCCTAGGAGCAGCTGTAAAAATGTCCAGTGTACATGGGGCCTTATTGATGGTCCTGCCTTGTATGTGATGAAGCCAAAGTGCCTGCAAAAGCTGGAGTGCTGAAGAGAATTGGCTTCGGGAGAGCAGCTGCATGGAGAGGAGCCTACAGGAGGGAAGGAAAATAAGGTAAATATGACTGTTTTTTAAAAGGAATCTAGATAAAATTAGCATTTAACCTGTGCAATTCAGTGGATATCTCACTGCAAAGGTAACTTTGTATTTTGCTCTGACCTCAGCTTTAAATCATTTCTCCTATCCATAGATGATCTTCTCTGTGATTAGGTTTCTACACTGTAAAAAATATTGTGCTGGGTCTACTCAAAAAAATTGAGGCAACTATTTGCATCAACTTTTTAAGTACTGTCAACTAAACTTAATTTTGTCTGACTCAGTAGACTTTTCATGTTTTAAACTTTGTTGTTTTAAGTAAAGCCAGCCAAATTTTTTTCAGTTTACAGACCATAGTGTTTTAAGTTAGGAATACATACCTTAACTTGTCTGGAACAATAGTTTTAAGTAAAGCCAAATACATTTTTCCAGTTTATAGACTGTAAGTTCAAGAAAAGCCAACTCAATTTTTTCCAGTTTATAAACAATAGGTTTATGTAAAGTCAACTAAATTTTTCCAGTTTATAGACCATAGGTTCAAGTAAAGCCAACTCAATTTTTCCAGTTTCTAGAAAAGTTTAAGTTAGGAACACATACATTAACTTATTTATTTCAAGTACTTATACAGCACTGCTAATTTAAGGAGCGCTTTACATATACATTCACATCAGTCCCTACCCTCAAGGAGCTTTCAATCTAAGATCCCCAAGTCACATTCAGGTAGTGTCACGGTCAGTATTCAAACCAGCGACCCCCTTGCTGCTAGGCAAAAGTGCTAACCACTACACCACTGTGCTGCCCTATTACTTGTTTACTTAATATGTTTTTTAAAAAGTAATAGTCTCATGAAATAGGCTTTCAAAACAAATGAAAAGAAAAAATGCCTCTTTCTCAGCTAATAAATCAAACTGAAACACACACATGTATATACATTATATCTGTAAAGAACATAGAATACAGAATGTATTAACTTTTTTTTTAAGCCTTTTAGGAAAATAATTTACACTTTAACCACTTCAGCCCCGGAAGGATTTCCCCCTTAATGACTAGGCCATTTTTTGCGATACGGCACTGTGTTGCTTTAACTGACAATTGCGCAGTCGTGCTACGCTGTACCCAAACAAAATTGATGTCCTTTTTTTCCCACAAATAGAGCTTTCTTTTGGTGGTATTTAATCACCTCTGCAGTTTTTATTTTTTGTGCCATAAACAAAAAAAGCTGACAATTTTGGGAAAAAAAATTTTTACTTTCTGCTATAATACATATCCAAAAAAACCCAAAAAAACCCCAATTTATTTATCAGTTTAGGCCGATATATATTCTTCTACATATTCTTGGTAAAAAAATTTGCAAACGGCGTATATTGATTGGTTTGCGCAAAAGTTATCGTGTCTACAAACTATGGAATAGATTTAGATTTACTAGATTTACTGGTAATGGCGGCGATCTGACCCCAAATGACACTTTTGGGCACCAGTGACATTATTACATTGATCAGTGCTATAAAAATGCACTGATCAATGTATAAATGACACTGGCAGGGAAGGGGTTAACACTAGGGGATGAACAAGGGGTTAAGTATGTTCCCTGGGTGTGTTCTAACTGTAGGGGGATGGGCTACCAGGGACATGACAGAGATAGCTGTTCCCGATCACTAGGAACAGAAGATCTCTGACATGTCATCTGTCAGAATGGGGAATACCCTTGATCCCCATTCTGCCTCTGTATACCACGATCATGGGCGGTCGGCTGGTCGACTGTTCGGCAAGCGGTTAAAGTGTGAACGTTTGAATATAGATTCCCCACATCTAGCTCTAAAAAGATCTTCTGAAAAACGTCAAAGATATATTTTAGGTTTTCAGGGTAGCTCAGGCTAAAAGCATAAATGAGTCCCGTAATCATTCTTTCTGGTACAAAATGAGAGTGCTATATGAAAAAAATACACTATACCAATATGCTTGTTTTTCCTGCCAATGCAGCATAAATATGCTATATTTGTTTTTGAAATATAATAATATAGTGCAAAGTGGGCGGGGCTTTAGGTTACATAATCTAAATTGAATGTCCAATAGCTCGAAAACTGAACAAACAGAAAGTTTGTTTTTGTGGTACAAATCAGCACAAACATAGCACAATGAATTGTATAATTGTTTTAAAAAAGTAATAACATTTGGTCCAAAGTGGAAGCAATATGCGCAATATCTCTGAACCATAACCAGCACAAATCAGCACAGATGCAGTGTAAACGAATGCTATCTTTGTTTTTAAATTTTAATAACATTGAGTTCAAATTTTGTGAGGCTTGTTGTTACATAATCTGAATTTGAATTTCAATATCTCAAAAACCAAACCGGCTGAAACATTCATTTTTGTGGCACAAAATAGTTTTTAAGCTGGCAGTCCCTGATTCTGCATCTTGGTTGAGTTCTGCCACATGCAGTAAGCGCAAACTTTGCGTGCGCACAAGTGAGTTGTCTCAATAGGTGTATACAATGGACGTATGTCCATTTATTATAAATATATTATTCTGCAAATAAAATAAACATTTTGGATGGTATGTTAAGCAAGATGAAAATCATGTGAATGATAACTTGTTCAATATTCACACTTACCTTTCAATGGCATTGCATGGTAGTGACTTGGAAAAATTCTTGTCACTGGTGGCGCTCTTTTGTCCTGATGGGCCTCAAATGCATGGGAACTGCCTTGTGCAGCTTTCAAAGTTCCAAAAGACATCAAACTCTTTAAAATATCATCAGCATCAAAACTCGTGCGGTTGCACGTGTGGCAAACTTATGCATCCCGCAATTTCAGTCAAATGAAAAGATAATTTTTTTAAGTAAATGTAACTATTAGAATATGGAAATGTACATACCTTAATGCTTTATATACTTTATTACTTTACATTATTTTTGTAAATGTAAAAGGTGTAATTTAAGAACTCAATGAAAATTAAGTAAGATACTTAAAATATCAAAGTAAATTAATTAACATTTATTTTTATGTTGAAAATTATAAAATTTTTAGGTTAAAATTACAAGCCAACAGAATGTCCTGAGAGAGCTAAAGAATATGGCCCGAACAGTATGGACATGTGGCTGCCCCCCGGACAGATAGAATATTTAATTCATTAAAAAAAAAAAAGAGTCATGTCACTTTAAGAAAAAGGTACAGTAGGTCAGGCGGGGAAATAAGGGTCAGGTAACACTGGGGTATAGGTAAGGAATGTCATTAATCCAACCAGGAAGGTTAAAAAGGTCACATGACCAATGGGAACATTCTGGAAGCAGGACAAGGCTATATAAAGGGGTCCTCTACGGAATTCTCCTCACAGCTGGTCAGATTACAGTAACAAGCTCCCCGTCCCCCCACCTTTGTTGCAGGCATCCTTCAAAGTTAAAAGGGGGCACTTGTTTTTTGATATACGGTATTGCTCGAGTCCTGAACACTGAGCTGTTTATATTTATTATTTACAAGTGAGAATTTTATGAATTCATAAAATGATTGGGTGGATTTAAGTTATTTACAGTTTACACCAATAGGAGGGATAGATGCGGCCTACATTTCCATGATTTTTATCAGTGTATGAATAATTTACTATACAAGTACTATTCACATTACTTAACAATACTTCACATGTTAAATAAGGAGACCCATTTGCATGATATACTAAAAGTTAAAAAGGCTCTGTGGGTTGTCTCTATATTTCAATGCTGAAAACGCATTGTTGAAAATAACAAAGGTAACATTATGGAGAAAATAAAAGATTTTTAAAAATCAAAGGGTACATTAAAAACAAATCTAGGACTATTGTTTAGTGCAGTATTAATCTAGTATCAAGACTGTTAAAAATCACGTTGCAGACAGACATCATTTGTAGCTCATATCAGACAATAAGTTATACCTTATTAGGGTTGATTTTATGTTAAACTAATGACAGCTAAAATCTAACGGATAGCTAATTTAGAACTGGATACCCTGTTCTACTTTTTGATGGCAACCAAATGTTTCCTTGCTCAGCATTCCACAGAATGCTAATTCTTTCTCGCCCTCAGCTTGACTGTTCTGAATCTGATCCTTAAACAGATATAAATAAAAGCATTTCTCTAATGTCATATGCAAACAAGATCAATAAAAATGATCACCTACTGAATAATAAAGCAAGAATGTATTTTGATAGATAATGATCTTCTCCTGTGTGTCAAGAATAACCTGAACAAAGAATATGATATACTGTGTTACATATATATATAAAAGAAAACAATTTCAAAGTAAACGCTGTAGATATCAGGTCATAGCCACAATTCTAGAGGCTGAAAAAAAAACTTTTAAATAAATAGATTAGCTTGAGAAGAATTTGGAAAAATCAATGGCCCTTCCTGTGTCTAAAAATGAAAACCACAAATGAATAATTCATACATTAAATGTATTTAATAACTGCATCATGTTATTTTCACAAAAATCTTGTTCTATCTAGTTATAAGACATATGAGCTCTGCACAATAGAAGTAGAACACAAAGACTTAGAACAATTTAAGCTTACAGTCCCAGGACCTTGGATAGTAGTGTATCCCTTCAGTCAGTGTATATGCCATCTCAAAGTAATATTATGTAAATGAGTGATCAACATCCAATGTATATGTATGAAAGAGCTACCAACTATCAAATAACTACAGTTTGAGGCATATGTTATTTCAGTCTTAAAGTGGTTCTAAAGCTTTTTTTTTCTCTTATTAAAAATAACAAACATATCTATTCTTACTTGCTCTGTGCCATGCTTTTGCACAGAGCAGCCCTGATTCTCTTCTTCTGGGCTTCCCTGCCGGTGCTCCAGGCCCCTCCTCTTCGTGGGGTGCCCCACAAAAAGTCGCTTTCCATGGGGGCAGCTATGCATGCTTGCTCCTGAGCCCCACTCGTGGAGACCCTGAATACGATCGGCTCTACAAAATTCGGCCCCTCGTAAACCACTTCAACCAGCGTTTTGCAGACTTGTTTACTCCCCATCAAGTTGTCTGCGTTGATGAGTCCCTGATTAAATTTTCTGGCCGCTTGTCATTCAAAGAGTACCTTCCCAGCAAGCGTGCCAGATACCGGGTCAAGATGTATAAGCTCTGTGACAAGGCCACAGGCTATACATGTAGTTTTATGGTTTACGAGGGCAAAGATAGTCACATAGAGCCGACAAACTGCCCTGACTACATAGGAAGCGTTGGCAAGATTGTGTGGGACTTGGTGTCACCCTTATCTGGAAAGGGGTACCACTTGTACGTGGACAATTATTACACGAGCGTGCCACTTTTTAGTCACCTTTTTGATCAACAGATTGGAGCATGTGGCACCATGCGACCTAATCGCCGGGGATTTCCTAAGCGGCTTGTAGGTTGGGGGAGAGAGCCTGCTTGCAGTGTAGTAACTTGCTCGCTATGAAGTGGAGGGATAATAAGAATGTTTTCATTCTTACCTCCCTTCATGCAGACACGACGGTCCAAATTACTACGGCAACTGGTGTTGTGGAGAAACCCCTCGGTGTCCACGAATATAACCAAAATATGGGAGGGGTGGACCTCAACGACCAATTGTTGGCGCCGTACCTAGTTGCCCGTAAGGCCAGACGCTGGTACAAAAAAGTGTCTGTTTATTTATTTCAATTGGCTTTGCTGAACGCTCATGTGCTATACAGAGCTTCAGGACGGACTGGATCCTTCCTTAAATTCCAGGAAGAGATCGTCAGAGCCCTTCTGTATCCAGACGGTGCTCCACCTCACCTTCCCCAACCAAATGCAGTAAGCCGGCTGCATGAGAGGCATTTTCCTTATGTCCCCAAGATGCCATCGCATTTTGAGAGACCCAAACCTGGTACCAGTTACAAAAGTTAAAGTTACTAAAAAAAGTGTAAAAAAAATATATATATATATATATATATATATATATATATATATATATATATAAAAATAAAAAAAACAAAAATTTTTGTCGTTTTATTGTTCTCTCTCTCTATTCTCTCTCTATTGTTCTGCTCTTTTTTACTGTATTCTATTCTGCAATTTTTTATTGTTTTTATGTTTTACCATGTTTGCTTTTCAGATATGCAGTTTTTTTATACTTTATTGTTTACTGTGTTTTGTTGGTAACCATTTTTTTGTTTTCAGGTACGCCTTTCAGCTGCAGAGCGGATTTATTTATCTTGACAGCAACAGCGTTTGCTCCCACAATACATAAAGCCGTGACTCCATCGCTGTCGGAGGTGATTTCACCACCACAGCTACATACTTCAGCATATATGCCGAAGCGTGGGGGCAGCAGTGGGTGGAGGAGCGATTTGCTCCTGCCTTTTGTGGGAGGATGCCCCCATGCTTCGGCATATATATATTTTAGGCACAGGTTGCGTTAAATGTTTTATTTTTTACTATTTTTTTTAGTATTTGCTTTGCAGGTGTGGTAAGTCTTATGCCCCGTACACACGGTCGGACTTTGTTTGGACATTCCGACAACAAAATCCTAGGATTTTTTCCGACGGATGTTGGCTCAAACTTGTCTTGCATACACATGGTCACACAAAGTTGTCAGAAAATCCGATCGTTCTAAACGCGGTGACGTAAAACACGTACGTCGGGACTATAAACGGGGCAGTGGCCAATAGCTTTCATCTCTTTATTTATTCTGAGCATGCGTGACACTTTGTCCGTCGGATTTGTGTACACTAGGGATGAGCCGAACACCCCCCTGTTCGGTTCGCACCAGAACATGCGAACAGGAAAAAAGTTCGTTCGAACACGCGAACACCGTTAAAGTCTATGGGACACGAACATGAATAATCAAAAGTGCTAATTTTAAAGGCTAATATGCAAGTTATTGTCATAAAAAGTGTTTGGGGATCCGGGTCCTGCCCCAGGGGACATGGATCAATGCAAAAAAAGTTTTAAAAACGGCCGTTTTTTCAGGAGCAGTGATTTTAATAATGCTTAAAGTCAAACAATAAAAGTGTAATATCCCTTTAAATTTCGTACCTGGGGGGTGTCTATAGTATGCCTGTAAAGGGGCGCATGTTTCCTGTGTTTAGAACAGTCTGACAGCAAAATGACATTTTGAAGGAAAAAACTCATTTAAAACTACCCGCGGCTATTGCATTGCCGACAATACACATAGAAGTTCATTGATAAAAACGGCATGGGAATTCCCCAAAGGGGAACCCCGAACCAAAATTAAAAAAAAAAAATGACGTGGGAGTCCCCCTAAATTCCATACCAGGCCCTTCAGGTCTGGTATGGATATTAAGGGGAACCCCGGCCAAAATTTTAAAAAAAAAATGACGTGGGGTTCCCCCTAAATTCCATATCAGACCCTTCAGGTCTGGTATGGATTTTAAGGGGAACCCCGCGCCAAAAAAAAAAACGGCGTGGGGTCCCCCCAAAAATCCATACCAGACCCTTATCCGAGCACGCAACCTGGCAGGCCGCAGGAAAAGAGGGGGGGACGAGAGTGCGGCCCCCCCTCCCTCCTGAACCGTACCAGGCCACATGCCCTCAACATTGGGAGGGTGCTTTGGGGTAGCCCCCCAAAACACCTTGTCCCCATGTTGATGAGGACAAGGGCCTCATCCCCACAACCCTGGCCGGTGGTTGTGGGGGTCTGCGGGCGGGGGGCTTATCGGAATCTGGAAGCCCCCTTTAACAAGGTGACCCCCAGATCCCGGCCCCCCCCTGTGTGAAATGGTAAGGGGGTACATAAGTACCCCTACCATTTCACGAAAAAAGTGTCAAAAATGTTAAAAATGACAAGAGACAGTTTTTGACAATTCCTTTATTTAAATGCTTCTTCTTTCTTCTATCTTCCTTCATCTTCTGGTTCTTCTGGCTCTTCTGGTTCTTCCTCCGGCGTTCTCGTCCAGCATCTCCTCCGCGGCATCTTCTATCTTCTTCTCCTTGGGCCGCTCCGCACCCATGGCATGGGGGGAGGCTCCCGCTCTTCTCTTCTTCTTTTCTTCTCTTCTTCTCTTCTTCATTTTCTTCTCCGGGCCGCTCCGCAATCCATGCTGGCATGGAGGGAGGCTCCCGCTGTGTGACGGCGCTCCTCGTCTGACAGTTCTTAAATAACGGGGGGCGGGGCCACCCGGTGACCCCGCCCCCTCTGACGCACGGGACATGACGGGACTTCCCTGTGGCATTCCCCGTGACGTCACAGGGAAGTCCCGTCAAGTCACCGTGCGTCAGAGGGGGACGGGGTCACCCCCCCATTATTTAAGAACTGTCAGACGAGGAGCGCCGTCACACAGCAGGAGCCTCCCTCCATGCCAGCATGGATTGCGGAGCGGCCCGGAGAAGAAAATGAAGAAGAGAAGAAGAGAAGAAGAGAAGAAAAGAAGAAGAGAAGAGCGGGAGCCTCCCCCCAATGCCATGGGTGCGGAGCGGCCCGAGGAGAAGAAAATAGAAGATGCCGCGGAGGAGATGCTGGACGAGAACGCCGGAGGAAGAACCAGAAGAGCCAGAAGAACCAGAAGAACCAGAAGATGAAGGAAGATAGAAGAAAGAAGAAGCATTTAAATAAAGGAATTGTCAAAAACTGTCTCTTGTCATTTTTAACATTTTTGACAGTTTTTTAGTGAAATGGTAGGGGTAAGAACCCCTTATTTTGGCCGGGGTTCCCCTTAATATCCATATCAGACCTGAAGGGCCTGGTATGGAATTTAGGGGGACTCCCACGTCATTTTTTTTTTTTAATTTTGGTTCGGGGTTCCCCTTTGGGGAATTCCCATGCCGTTTTTATCAATGAACTTCTATGTGTATTGTCGGCAATGCAATAGCCGCGGGTAGTTTTAAATGAGTTTTTTCCTTCAAAATGTCATTTTGCTGTCAGACTATTCTAAACACAGGAAACATGCGCCCCTTTACAGGCATACTATAGACACCCCCCAGGTACGAAATTTAAAGGGATATTACACTTTTATTGATTGACTTTAAGCATTATTAAAATCACTGCTCCTGAAAAAACGGCCGTTTTTAAAACTTTTTTTTGCATTGATCCATGTCCCCTGGGGCAGGACCCAGGTCCCCAAACACTTTTTATGACAATAACTTGCATATTAGCCTTTAAAATTAGCACTTTTGATTTCTCCCATAGACTTTTAAAGGGTGTTCCGTGGCATTCGAATTTGCCGCGAACACCCCAAATTGTTCGCTGTTCGGCGAACTTGCGAACAGCCAATGTTCGAGTCGAACATGAGTTCGACTCGAACTCGAAGCTCATCCCTAGTGTACACACGATCAGAATTTCCGGCAAAATTTTATATCCTGCTCTCAAACTTTGTGTGTCGGAAAATCCGATGGAAAATGTGTGATGGAGCCTACACACGGTCAGAATTTCCGACAACAAGGTCCTATCACACATTTTCCATCGGAAAATCCGACCGTGTGTACGGGGCATTACTGTTATACTGTAATGTTACTTTGTTTTATTGTTAACCACCATTTGCTTAGCAGGTAAGCCATTCAGTTGCAGCGCGGATTTATTTATCTTGACAGCAACAGCGTTTGCTCCCACGATATATAAGGCCGTGACTCCAGCGCTGTCGGAGGTGATTTCACCACCACAGTTACATACTTCAGCATATATGCCAAAGCATGGGGGCAGCAGAGGGCGGAGGAGCGATAGGCTCCTAACTTTTGCGGGAGGATGCCCCCATGCTTCGGCATATCTATACGGTGCATGTATGCCCATCATTAGAAGTGGGTGGATGAAGGGAGGTACTCTAATGGCGGGCATACCCAGCGATCAATCTCTTTTTTTTGTTGAGCCCACAGGCTGCATGAAAAAAGTTTACAATATATGCCCAACAAGGACCAGCAACGTACTGGTATGTTGCTGGACTTTAAGTGGTTATACCAGAATGATGCCTGCAGGTTTAGGTATCATCTTGGTATCATTCTTTTCAGCCAACGGTCGGCTTTCATGTAAAAGCAATCCTAGCGGCAAGCAGTGGGAGGGAATCCCCCCCACCGTCTTCCATGTTTTTCTCTGGCTCTCTTGTCCCAACAGGGAATCTGAGAATGCAGCCGGTGATTCAGCCAGCTGACCATAGAGGTGATCAGAGACCAGAGTGGCTCCAAACATCTCTATGGCCTAATAAACCGGAAGCTACGAGCATTTCATGACTTAGATTTCGCCGGATGTAAACAGCGCCATTGGGAAATTGGGAAAGCATTTTATCACACCGATCTTGGTGTGGTCAGATGCTTTGAGGGCAGAGGAGAGATCTAGGGTCTAATAGACACCAGTTTTTTCAAAAAAGAATACCTGTCACTACCTATTGCTACCATAGGGGATATTTACATTCCCTGAGATAACAATAAAAATGATTAAAAAAAATAAAAATGAAAGGAACAGTTAAAAAATAAGATAAAAAAAAAAAAAAAAAAGCACCCCTGTCCCCCCCTGCTCTCGCGCAAAGGCGAACGCAAGCGTCGGTCTGGCGTCAAATGTAAACAGCAATTGCACCATGCATGTGAGGTATCACCGCGAAGGTCAGATCGAGGGCAGTAATTTTAGCAGTAGACCTCCTCTGTAAATCTAAAGTGGTAACCTATAAAGGCTTTTATTTTTGTACTTAGTTTGTCGCCACTGCACGTTTGTGCGCAATTTTAAAGCATGTCATGTTTGGTATCCATGTACTCGGCCTAAGATCATCTTTTTTATTTCATCAAACATTTGGACAATATAGTGTGTTTTAGTGCATTAAAATTTAAAAAAGTGTGTTTTTTCCAAAAAAAATGCGTTTGAAAAATCACTGCGCAAATACTGTGTGAAAAAAAAATGAAACACCCACCATTTTAATCTGTAGGGCATTTGCTTTAAAAAATATATAATGTTTGTGGGTTCAAAGTAATTTTCTTGCAAAAAAAATATTTTTTCATGTAAACAAAAAGTGTCAGAAAGGGCTTTGTCTTCAAGTGGTTAGAAGAGTGGGTGATGTGTGACATAAGCTTCTAAATGTTGTGCATAAAATGCCAGGACAGTTCAACCCCCCCCCCAAATGACCCCATTTTGGAAAGTAGACACGCCAAGCTATTTGCTGAGAGGCATGTAGAGTCCATGGAATATTTTATATTGTGACACGAGTTGCGGGAAAAAGACAAAAAAAGACAAACCAATCACCGCCTTCGGGATTTCTAAGGGCGTAAATTTTTGATTCACTCCTCACTACCTATCACAGTTTCGAAGGCCATAAAATGCCAAGATAGCACAAAACCCCCCCAAATTACCCCATTTTGGAAAGTAGACTCCCCAAGCTATGTGCTGAGAGGCACGGTGAGTATTTTGCAGCTCTCATTTGTTTTTGAATATGAAGAAAGACAAGAAAAAAAAAGTTTTTTTTCTTTTTTCAATTTTCAAAACTTTGTGACAAAAAGCGAGGTCTGCAAAATACTCACTATACCTCTCAGCAAATAGCTTGGGGTGGCTACTTTCCAAATGGGGTCATTTGGGGGGGTTTGTGCCATCTTGGCATTGAAGGCGGTGCTTGGTTTTCGGGGCCCCGTACGCAGCTAGGTTCCCAAAAAGTCCCACACATGTGGTATCCCCATACTCAGGAGAAGCAACAGAATGTATTTTGGGGTGTAATTTCACATATTCCCATGACATGTTTGAGCAATATAACATTTAGTGACAACTTTGTGCAAAAAAAAAAATTGGTCACTTTCCCGCAACTTGTGTCAAAATATAAAATATTCCATGGATTCAACATGCTTCTCAGCAAATAGATTGGGGTGCCTACTTTCCAAAATGGGGTCATTTAGAGGGAGGGTTTTGTGCCATCTTGGCATTTTATGGCCTTCAAAACTGTGATAGGTAGTGAGGAGTGAAATCAAAAATTTACGCCCTTAGAAATCTTGAAGGCGGTGCTTGGTTTTTGGGGTCCCGTACGCGGCTAGGCTCCCAAAAAGTCCCACACATGTGGTATCCCCATACTCAGGAGAAGCAGCTAAATGTATTTTGGGGTGCAATTCCACATATGCCCATGGCCTGTGTGAGCAATATATCATTTAGTAACAACTTTCTGTAATTTTTTTTTTTTTTGTCATTATTCAATCACTTGGGACAAAAAAATTAATGTTCAATGGGCTCAACATGCTTCTCAGCAATTTCCTTGGGGTGTCTACTTTCCAAAATGGGGTCATTGGGGGGGGTTGTACTGCCCTGCCATTTTAGCACCTCAAGAAATGACATAGGCAGTCATAAACTAAAAGCTGTGTAAATTCCAGAAAATGTACCCTAGTTTGTAGACACTATAACTTTTGCGCAAACCAACAAGTATATGGTTATTGACATTTTTTTTACCAAAGACATGTGGCCGAATACATTTTGGCCTAAATGTATGATTAAAATTGAGTTTATTGGATTTTTTTAATAACAAAAAGTAGAAAATATCATTTTTTTTTCAAAATTTTCGGTCTTTTTCCATTTATAGCGCAAAAAATAAAAATGGCAGAAGTGATCAAATACCATCAAAAGAAAGCTCTATTTGTGGGAAGAAAAGGACGCAAATTTCGTTTAGGTACAGCATTGCATGACCGCGCAATTAGCAGTTAAAGCGATGCAGTGCCAAATTGTAAAAAGTGCTCTGGTCAGGAAGGGGGTAAATCCTTCCAGGGCTGAAGTGGTTAAAAAGATGAGAGAGGCCTGTAATTGTCATCATAGGTATACCTCAACTATGAGAGACAAAATGTGGAAACAAATCCAGACAATCACATTGTATGATTTGGAAAGAATTTATTTGCAAATTATGGTGGAAAATAAGTATTTTGTCAATATCAAAAGTTCATCTCAATACTTTCTTAAATATCCTTTGTTGGCAATGACAGAGGTCAAACGTTTTCTGTAAGTCTTCACAAGGTTGTCGCACACTGTTGCTGGTATGTTGGCCCATTCCTCCATGCAGATCTCCTCTAGAGCAGTGAAGTTTTGGGGCTGTCGCTGGGCAACATGGACTTTCAACTCCCTCCAAAGGTTTTCTATGGGGTTGAGATCTGGAGATTGGCTAGGCCACTCCAGGACCTTGAAATGCTTATTTTGAAGCCACTCCTTCATTGCCCAGGCAGTGTATTTGGGATCATTGTCATGCTGAAAGACCCAGCCACATTTCATTTTCAATGCCCTTGCTGATGGGAGGAGGTTTGCACTCAAAATCTAATGATACATGGCCCTATTCATTCCTTCATGTACATGGATCAGTCGTCCTGTTCCCTTTGCAGAGAAACAGCCCCAAAACATGATGTTGCCATCCCCATGCTTCACAGTAGGTATGGTGTTCTTTGGTTGCAACTCAGCATTCTCTCTCCTCCAAACATGACGAGTTGTGTTTCTACCAAACAGTTCTACTTTGGTTTCATCTGACCATATGACATTCTCCCAGTCCTCTTCTGGATCATCCAAATGCTCTCTAGCAAACCTCAGATGGGCCTGGACATGTACTGGCTTAAGCAGGGGGACACGTCTGGCACTGCAGGATCTGAGTCTCTGGCGGCGTAGTGTGTTACTGTTGGTAGCCTTTGTTACGTTGGTCCCAGCTCTCTGCAGGTCATTCACTAGGTCCCCCCGTGTGGTTCCGGGATTTTTGCTCACCGTTCTGGGATCATTTTGACCCCACGGGGTGAGATCTTGCGTGGAGCCCCAGATCAAGGGAGATTATCAGTGGTCTTGTATGTCTTCCATTTTCTAATTATTGCTCCCACAGTTGATTTCGGAGTTTGGAGTGTGACTGTTTGAGGTTGTGGACAGGTGTCTTTTATACTGATAACAAGTTCAAACAGGTGCCATTAACACAGGTAATGAGTGGTGGACAGAGGAGCCTCTTAAAGAAGAAGATACAGGTCTGTGAGAGCCAGAAATCTTGCTTGTTTGTATGTGACCAAATATTTATTTTTCACCACAATTTGCAAATAAATTCTTTCAAAAATCAGACACTGTGATTGTCTGGATTTGTTTCCACATTTTGTCTCTCATAGTTGAGGTATATCTATGATGACAATTACAGGCCTCTCTCATCATTTTAAGTGGGAGAACTTGCACAATTGGTGGCTGACTAAACACTTTTTTGCCCCACTGTGTGTGTATATATATATATATATATATATATATATATATATATATATATATACACACACACAGTAAAACCTTGGATTGCGAGCATAATTCGTTCCGGAAACATGCTTGTAATCCAAAGCACTTGTCTATCAAAGCAACTTTCCCCATAAGAGATAATGGAAACTCAGATGATTCATTCCACTATTTCAGTTTATAGTCCATATAAAAAGATTATAGCAATGTGATAGGTTGTGTAACCATAAAATGCCCATCCACAAAATGGCAGCCTCCACAAGGGGATTAGAAGTAAAATTCAGCAGGAGCTACAGAGTATAAAAGAGAAGAGAGGCGCCTCTAAGTGTAGCAATATGGTTACATTTAGCAACTCACATGGTTGATGATTAAAACAGGCACATCTAAGTATGCAGGCCTCCGGTGTAAAGCTGTCCACATAGATGTCCTCTGCACCACCGGCTCTCACTGCTGTCAGTCTGCAATCATGACCAGGAAGACTACCCTGCAGTAGACAGATTTGAAAGAGAGGAGTGCAGCATTTTAAACATTCTTCACAACTGTCATTCCATCATCTTCACCAACTTTTGCTTATTGGCATATTAATTTTCAAAATGTATTCAAATTTCTTTTTATTCAACTAAAAATCAACCAGCAGCAGTAAATATTTGCTTGTTCTGTCTTCTCTGGCCTAGCTTTGTCTACCCTTTCTACTAGGGATGGGCATAAGTTCGGGCCGAACTTTGGTTGTTCGGATGTTCTGCGAACACCAAACAATATGGCTACCCCAAAGTACCCTCCCCATGTTGAGGGCATGCGCTTTCTCGTCCCCCCCTCTTTTCCTGTGGCCTGCCAGGTTGCGTGCTCGGATAAGGGTCTGGTATGGGTTCTGGGGGGGACCCCTATGCCATTTAAAAAAATTTGGTGCAGGGTTACACTTAAAATCCATCCCAGACCCTTCAGGTCTGGGATAGATTTTGGGGGGACCCCTACGCCATTTAAAAAAAAAATTGGCGCAGGGTTCCCCTTAATTTCCATATCAGACCCGAAAGGCCTGGTATGGATTTTAGCGGGACCCCCAAGCAATTTTTTTAAAATTTTTGTTCGGGGTTCCCCTTAATATTCATACCAGACCCAAAGGGCCTGGTAATGGACTGAGAGGGGATCCCATGCTCTTTTTTTCAGTGAGTTTTATCTATATTGCCGAGACCCGACAATTCATTACAGCCGCGATCAGTTTTAAATGATCAATTTTCCTTTAAAAATGTAGTTTTGCTGCGGTACTGTTCTAAACACAGGAAAACTGCGCCACTTTACAGGCATACTATAAACACCTCCCCCAGGCACGATATTTAAAGGAATATTTAATTTTTATTGTTTCACTTTAAACATTAAAAAAATCACTGCTCCCGAAAAAACTTCCTTTTTTGAAATGTTTTTTGCATTGATACATGTCCCCTGGAGCAGCACCCAGGTCCCCAAACACTTTTTATGACAATAACTTGCATATAAGCCTTTAAAATTAGCACTTTTGATTATTCATGTTCGTGTCCCATAGACTTTAACGGTGTTCGTGTGTTCTGCCGAATTTTTTGCCTGTTCGCATGTTCTGCTTCGAACCGAACAGGAGGGTGTTCGGCTCATCTCTGCTTCCTACATGTATTCCTTTCTTTTTTTCTTGCAGTATGCTTGACAAAGGCCAATAACCTATTTACTGAAGTATGAAAAGTGAAGTTCAGTGAAATTAAGTAACCTGTGTTCACGTCAAACATCCAGTTATGTGCAGAGTAATAAGAAAAAAAAAATGAGAGAGAGAGATTTTCTGCACTTGAGTGGAGATATTGAAACAAACACAAGTTCATTTTTACTTCACTGACCTGCAGTTAATTTCACACTTTAGTAAGTTGGGCTGGAAGACTCAGATACATCCTATTAACATTTACTTCTCCCTCAGCCACCTCCATCTGATCTTATCTATGGGTAGATTGCCTATACATGATTCCATTTTCTACCACTCCAACCCTTTTCTGGTTGGTTTTAATTCTTAAAAAACCAACAGGACATTTGGTTAGCTCAATGAATCTGTAATTGCACCGTCACCAACCTCCTGCCATTGCGCCGTTTTAGCTACAGTCTAAAAGGCACAGGTTTTCACTTTTATTGCAACCCAGATTTACCTGATATAACTTTTGGTTTATATTTCATTTTAGCTCTGTTAAGGGGATAAATTTCCGGCACAAACACTATGGGGTCGATTCACCAACGCTTACCACATGCAATAGGGGTATCATGTTACTCATTTGCATAAATTATCACATGCTGTAAGTTAAGTACAATTCAATAAAAAAAATAAAAATTTTCTGGTAAACAACGAAAATAAAAAAAAAACTGTTGGTAAATATCGAAAAACATTGTGCGGTGATCTGTCAAGTCCAATTCGCAAAGAAACTAAAAAAAGGTGCAATATTTAACACCACCCTTTTGGTGGCAGTAACCAGTGTGGTTCAACCCACAGAAGACCCACAAAAAGGGGCCTAATTCCACCCACAGAAAGGGGTGCAATACTACCCTCAGAGAGGGGTCTAATTCCACCCAAAAAAGAATCCACTGAAAGTTGACACTATTCCACCAGCAGTGGACACACAAAAATGTGGCATTATACATCATGAGTACACACGTTTTTTTTTTTCATTAAATCAAAAAAGGGCATGATGCTGAACATCTGCTGAAACATCAAGAAATTTGAAAAATGTTATAATACACTAAAAAAAAAAAAACGTTTACAAAAGTGCAAAAATGGAATATGTCAACCATGACAATTACTCCAGCTAGAAGTGACCTCTTGAAGTGGCCACTGTAATACTTTTGGTTATATACACCATTAGAACAAGTTCAACTTGGATAGGAACATGAAAAACAAATACAAATATTTTTAAAAAATATAAAAAAATATATAGTCCAGTTTTCTTTAGTTTCCACAATATAAATATAGGCAGCAGCACAGAAGCGGGCCAAAAACATAGAAAAGAGCACTTTCAACAACTCTATTAGGCCATACATTTACAAAAATACAAATTTTTATGAATGTATAGCATGATGGATATAGAAAAGGAGCTTGGATTATCAAGCATCGGAAGACATACATTTGAGAAGGTAGTTCAAATTTCAGTGCCTTCAGATACAGAGTACTGTAAAAAATGTTGCATTAAAAAAATGTTTTTTGCAAAAGAAAAATAACAAACATTTTAAAAAGTAAAATGTTATAAGGAAATTACCTTAAACAACCCTTAATCACTGACACGTGCAAAAAATTACCGCATGAGAAAATGCAGTAGTTACTGAACAATCGAAAAAATACTGCATTTGTTATTTAACTCTAAATTCTTAGTGAATTGAACTTTCACAACTGATTTACCACCGCATTTTATTTTCCGTTATTTAACTCTTAGTGAATTGACCCCATTGATTTTTATTTACAAACACCCAAATCTGTATTTAAGATTATGCCCACTGGCACTTGTCCATGCCCCTCTTCTTTAACCACTTCAGCCCTGGAAGATTTTACCCCCTTCCTGACCAGGGCACTTTTTGCGATTCGGCACTGCATCACTTTAACTGACAATTGCACAGTCGTGCGACGTTGCACCCAAACAAAATTGACGTCCTTTTTTTCCCATAAATAGAGCTTTCTTTTGGTGGTATTTGATCACCTCTGCAGTTTTTATTTTTTGCGCTATAAGCAAAAAAAGAGTGACAATTTTTAAAAAGACGCAATATTTTTTACTTTTTGCTTTTTTCCTCAGTTTAGACCAATACATATTCTTCTACATATTTTTGGTAAAAAAAAATCGCAATAAGCATATATTGATTGGTTTGCGCAAAAGTTATAGCATCTACAAAATAGGGGATAGTTTTATGGCTTTTTTATTATTAATTTTTTTTTTTACTAGTAACGGCAGCAATCTGTGATTTTTATGGGGACTGTGACATCGGACACAGTCGGACAATTTTGACACATTTTTGGGACCATTGGCATTTTTACAGCGATCAATGCTATAAAATTGCATTGATTACTGTAAAAATTGTCACTGGCAGTGAAGGGGTTAACCACTAGGGGCGATCAAGGGGTTAATGTGTTCCCTTTTGTGTGTTCTAACTGAAGGGGGGAGGGGACTGAGCAGGGGAAATGACATATCGTTGTTCATACTCTGTATGAACAGACGATCTGTCTGTTCTCCCCTCAGAGAACCGGAAACTGTGTGTTTACACACACAGATCCTGGTTCTCGGTGTGCCCCAAGTGATCACGAGAGCCCAGAGGTGATCGTGACCTCCAGGCTCTCGCAACGGCTCCGTGGGTACAACTGCGGCGGCTGGTCGGCATGTGGCTAAAATCTTAACAGTACCCTAGATAAAATTAGCATCTAACCTGTGCAATGCAGTGGGAGACTCACTGTAAGGGGAACTTTATATTTTGACCCTCTCAGAGTTCACGTGAGTGACTGCACTTTTTTCAGTTAAGCAGCTGAGCTTGGTCACCAACCTTTCCCAAGCCTGCAACACGTGGATGAAGTCAGTCTTCTAAATGAATTATTTTTTAAATGAATTGTAGCAGTACCCCCGAATGAGCCGCAGGGTAATTTGAGTTCTCTGCTCTATACCTTGACTCCAAAAACTACCTCAGCCCCTCTGACACACCTGGTTGAATAAATATATATATATATATATATATATATATATATATATATATATATATATATACCGTATTCAAAGCTCCAAAGCTCCAGTATTGCCATATAGAGAGGGAGAGGAAAAAACACCCTCATGGTGCAGTATTTCAAATCATTTATTTTAAAAAAAAGATTGTATTGTACTTACATGTGACCTCATGTATGACATCTTGGAATTTCCCATATGTGTAATTTGAATCCCTGTAATAGGGGGTCAATTAAGTCTGGTGAGTGCGTAGTATTTCTGCATGCTGGTGGAGAGGAACCTTTCCTATACCCATTGCGGACGTTATGCACGTGTGGGATCTATACATGGACTTCACAATTTTTATGTATTTTGGATACTTTAAATGAAGATGTATGTTTATTTGTTTATTCACTATGGTGATATGTAATTTATGATATAAGAGAGTGGTTCCTTTGTTTTCATGTATCCTGGCTATGGCTTGGCCCTGAAAACACAGGTCCCGCTTAGTTCTCCCCCGATGTGAGCACAGAGTGCTGCAGCAGGTCCTTGTTCTCTCTTGCCCCTCAATGTTCTGCCCTCTCACCAGCAAAAGTCTCATGACTTTTTTTAATTGTACATTGCTCTAAAGGGGACTACATGTCCCATTATTCTCCAGCCCCCCCTGATTTGTCCACTGCCACTGCTTTCAAAGGGGGGGGAACCTTCAGCTCAGCAGCCCAGCCAGTCTGCCATGCTACTCAGTGGGGGGGGGGGCAGGTTTTGAAGCAAGAGAGTGAGCACTAAAGCACACAGCCCGCTCCAGCAACCGCTACAGAATGCATATGTGAATTCAGAAGTTTCACTATACCTTTGTTTTTATTTTTTAATAATATGGATGCACTTTGCAGAAACAATTTGCAGTTTTAACCACTTCCTGACAGCAATACAACTTTATAAGTGCAAATGTAAAATTCCCCTTGCTACAGCAGAGGACTAGTACACAGTTGTGTGTGTTCCTTGTTCTCCGGCCCGTTGTCAACAGAAACATTCATAGACTTGTTGTCAAGTTAACTGAAGCATATCAATCCTGTTTTTGGCGTTTAAGCTTAAAAAAACGCTGGTCACGAAAGGGTAATCAGCCAACTCTAGACCTTTATTGTAGTTCATTGTTAGTACTACTGCAAATAACTGCCACGTGTAATAGAATATTATAAAGAATAGCAGCAACAAATGTTTAAGCGGCTTTGCGAAAGACAATTATTATGAATATGTAGCTTAGTTCCATTACTAAACAGAGTCTATATTTGGCTCAGAGCTGAATGTATTCCATACAATTAAATGGGGAGCACACAGCATAAAATGATTGGTTTGCCAAGTGTCTCTTGATAAGTTGCCGTTAGCTGTGTAAGGCTGACAATAAATTGTCATTACTAAATGTAATGTATGTTTCTGTCACCTTCTTTCCCAAAGAAAAAACTGTTCCTGTTTAGAGGTGTGTATTAATATACAGTCTGATAATAGAATTAAGAAATTTTTTAGAGCATGAAATTAATATTACCTGCATGGTACTGGACCTCAATTATTACCAGGAATGCACTGAAACCTTTTCTGGCACTAAAGGGTTACAGCCGTAGGGTTTGGCAACTTCCACTTCAAATACATAAAGCAGTTAAAGCAACAGCATGTTGTCATTATTAACCAAGACATTTTTGTTGTGCTGCATGTTGAAAGCACTTATATGAACTCAGTTACCAGGGAATCTCACTGGGGAGTCTTGCTCGAAAAATCCTTTGTTTTTTAATAACTTTTGCTATAATTGTACCACTACCAGCATGTAAAAAGCCCTTTCCTACCAGGTGATAATCTTATTTTAAGAAGCATCTCTGTCCAATCTTCATGCCACAATGCGACCACCGGGGCCTATTAATAGGAGAGGTTGAATGTTATTAAATCCATTTGAATAATAATTGTTAAGGACAAGTACACATTAGTATTAGCTATGGGTAAGCACTAACGCTAGTGCGAAACGTCAGCTCTCTCCTGTCTGCTGTTATCTCTGATTTTGATGTGAATTGTTTCTAATAAAACAAAGCTATTTTTTCAAGAGTGCGGCTGTCTAGAATCTATTCCTGTCCATTACACATTAGTATTACTTTGGTCGTGGATGGGCAAAGTTCTGAAATAGTACAATATCCTGGGTAGGACTGTCATCTTTACTGAGGATATTCTCCTCCTCCAAGACAAGTTTACATCAGACCATGTCTTCACATCTTCCAGGAGTTTTGCAAATAATGGTGGGTAGTTTGCCTTATATAGTGATGAAACGTTAGGAGCAGTGGCGGAACTATAGGGGTCTCTGCAGTCGCACTTGCGACTGGGCCCTGCCATTCTGCCGCTGTGGGGGCCCAAGACCCGGCATCTCCCCCTGCACCTCTGGCTTGCCGTTTAGAATGCAGTGGGGGGAGGTGGGAGGCAGCGATCGGCAGCTCTATTGAGCCTGTGGGCGGTGGGAGCTCCCTGGAGCTTGTAGTTCTCTCTTCCTGAGTGTCAGTGTATACAGTGGAGAGAAGAGGGGAGGGGCCCCTGACCTGGGAAGGTATCAGTTTCACTTTCAGTGAGTCACTCTGCTTGTACACTGCTGCTGATACATGCCCGGGTCAGAGGCCCCTCCTCTCTCCACTGTATACACTCGGGAGAAGAACTACAAGCCTCATGGAGATTACCTGCCTGTGAACACCATAGAGCTGCCGATCGCCGCCTCCCACCTCCACCAGCCAGGTACATGGGGAACCTCTTGAAGGAGGGGGGGCAGCTGTCTGGGGACCCTGATGTAGGGGGGCTTTCTTGGGACATTAATGTAAGGAAGGGGCCCTCTGGGGTCCTTGATGTAAGGAGGGGCTCTCTGGGGACTCTGATGTATGGGGGGCTCTCTGTGGACCCTGATGTATGGGGGGACTCTCTGGGGACCCTGATGTAAGGAGGGGCTCTCTGGGGACCCTGATGTAAGGAGGGCTCCCTGGGGACCCTGATGTAAGGGGAGGCTCTCTGGGGACCCTGATGTAAGGGGAGGATCTCTGGGGACCCTAATGTAGGGGGAGGCTCTCTGGGGACCCTTATGTAAGGGTAAGCTTTCTAGGGACCCTAATGTAGGGGGAGGCTCTCTGGGGACCTTGATGTTAAGGGGAGCTCTCTGGGGACCCTACTATAAGTAGGGAGGCTCTCTTGGGACCCTGATGTAGGGGGAAGGCTCTCTAGGGACCCTAATTTAGGGTGGGCTCTCTGGGGACCCTGATGTAAGGAGGGCTCCCTGGGGACCCTGATGTAAGGGGGGTTCTCTGGGGACCCTGATGTAGGGGGGCTTTCTGGGGACATTAATGTAAGGAAGGGGCCCTCTGAGGACACTAATGTAAGGGGGTCTCTCTGGGGACACTGATGTAAGGGAGGCTCTCTGGGGACCCTAATGTAAGAGGGAGGCTCTCTGGGGACCCTGATGTAAGGGGAGGCTCTCCGGGGACCCTGATGTAAGGGGGGCTCTCTGGGGACCCTGCTGTAAGGAGGGGCTCTCTGGGGACCCTAATGTTAGGGGGGCTCTCTGGGGACCCTGATGTAAGGAAAGGGGTCTCTGGGGACCCTGATGTTAGGAAAGGAGTCTCTGGGGATCCTGATGTAAGGAGGGGACTCTCTGGGGACCCTGATGTAGGGGGCTCTCTGGGGACCCTGATGTAAGGGAGGCTGTCTGAGGACCCTAATGTAGGGGGGCTCTCTGGGAACCCTGATGTAAATGGGGCTCTCTGGGTACCCTGATGTAAAGGGGGAACCCTGGGGACCCTGATGTAAGGAGGGAGGCTCTCTGGGAACCCTAATATAGGGGGAGGCTCTCTAAGGACCCTGATGTAAGGGGAGGCTCTCTAGGGACCCTAATGTAGGGGGGCTCTCTGGGGATCCTGATGTAAGGGGGGTTCTCTGGGGATCCTGATGTATGTTTGCTGCCAAAGGAAGGAATATTAGTTCTGAAGACTCTGCAGTATCCATTCCGGCAGATTAACATTCATGGGCTCTAATTTATCTTTATTTAATTTCAAACCCGAGATTTTCCCAAAGCGATCCAAAAGGGACAGCAAATTTGGCAGAGTGGTATGTGGAAAGATGATGAATAACACCAATAACATGCAAAATATAACTGAAAAGGAAAAAAGTTTATACTGTGCAAAAATAATTAAAATGTTACATACACTGAATAAAATGCATGGAAACAGCACTGCCCTGCTGGCTATAATTGTCCCATATATGAATCATTATGGATCAGCAGCCATTATTACCGTGGTTAGCACACTAAGGGGGACACAGGAACAGGCAGGATCAACCAGGTATATTACAACATAGAAAGGGACAAATTACACTGCAGAAGCACTATGCGGTTTAAAATGCTTTAAAGTAACAGTATCTCTTTTTTAAAATGTATTATTTATTTATTTTTTTAGGGTTACAACCTCTTTAAGTAGACAGAGCAATATTCCATCCTAATATTAAACTGTGTTTTCATTTCCCCCTCACAAATGAAAAAAATCACTAAATCAATAAAACCTTGACTCTTTGGCCTTGCTTTTTTCCCAATACTTCCGTGGCACCTCCTGGATAGATAGGATGGCCAAGATGGCCCAGAAATATGTCCCATACCTCTGTTCTCTTTATATACCATACTCAGACCACCTCCACAAACACCCCCAAAGTAAACCACGCAGCACCAGTAGCATCACCCATCCTCACACCGCAATTTTTATTCAATTTTTTTTTCCCCAGAAATACAGTATAATAAGGCTTTGTTGTTACAATCTACACATTTAAAAAAAGGCAAGCAAAGAGTCAAATATTCAGTAATCCCAAGAGAAAGAGAATAAGAAAAACATTAACCCTAGGTAAAATTAGAGGTAATGAATCCATCAATGGGAATGGAGTAAATACCTGTTTAACTGTTCATATGTTAAAGTCATCTTAAAACTTGCCAGTCAAATTGCATGGACAACGTGTAATTACAGAGCAATAGTGTACTGAGCACAAGCCTGTGGTTCTCTTCTTGTAACATATTGCAAAAGCTCTATTTAAACCAACAATAAGATAAACAAAAGAAAAAGGAGAAAAGATAGAATAAAAAGGAACGGAAAGAAAGAGTAGTTCGAGTACAGAAGTAAAGGTAAAAGAAGGTAGAAGATGGCAAGAGGACATGAGAAGAAGTGGTTCAATGGCCACAAGTCATCTTAAATGGATGCCTCAAAGCCGGTCTATGGATCCCAAACCTGTGCATAGATAGAGAGTGTATAAGGAGAGTTTACATGAGCGAATCTCTCGAATACGAGATGGTAAGTCAAGTGCGGATGCTTCTTGTATCTGTCGCCAATAAGAGGCAATCAGACATCTTACAGTTGTTAACATGCGTAAGGTCAGCCTCTTGGCATTCTTAGACATATTGGGTGATGGGAGACCAAGCAAGAATATGACCGTATCGCGCTTAACATACACTTATAAGAGAGTGTGTAAAAGGGCTGTTATTTCTGACCAAAATAGACAAATGCCTTGACAGGTCAAATATATATGGAACGGCATCCCTGTAAATTGTCTGCATGTCCAGCAATAATCTGGAATTCTGGGATTGAGAGAATGTAAGAGGGCAGGGGTATGGTACTATCGATAGCGAATCTTGTATTGGTTCTCTTTATGGGTTGTACAGACAGAAGATTTATATGCATTGTCCCAGATTTTACCCTATTCCTCAGGTGTGTATTCTCTATTCAAAATCTGTTTCCCTTTTACCACATGGAACTGCCTTTTGCTTGCAGCATGTCACTGAATTGTTTTAAAGAAAAAAAAAGTTCAAAAACAGTGTGCATCTAAACCACCTTAACATTGTATCACTCATATCACTCATATTAACTGCACTCCCTCTCCCCATAGATAAAACAAAACTAGCTATTATTATCGTTTAAAAGTGTCCTGCTGCTGGACAAATTTACACTGCTGTATCCTCTACAGCAGTGGTTCTCAACCCCATCCTCAAGTACCCCCAACAGGCCATGTTTGCAGGTTTTCCTTTATCTTGCACAGGTGCTTTAAATCAGAGTCAATGGCTTGGTATTTTGGACAGCTATTTTATCTAAGAGAAATTCCCAAAACATGGCCCGTTGGGGGTACTTGAGAACCCCCAACTCGAGGTTGAGAATCACCAGAAAAGACAATGTGAATACTTTGGTTTTAAGTAGATATAGAGATCACTCTTTAATTGCTTAGATTTTGGAAATAGAGCAGTCAAAAAATAAGGGTTGAGAACCATTGCTCTACTGTATCTTGGCTCTTCTAGAAAAAAAAACAGCCTTTGCTATTTGTCTCTAGTAAAGTTTGGCCTAGTCTTGCCTAAAATTGTACTGCGGATAGTCAGTTTTACACTACTGTACTCAAAATTTTTGTAGTAAAACACCTGCTTGTATTATTTGTCTCTAGAACATTTTTGCATATTATTCCTGATTAAAACTGTCTTGCCACTTGTCAGTTTTACACTGCTGTATCCTCTGCAGTATCTTAAAATGGTTCTAAAGCCTTAATGCATTAAGGTGAAAGACCTTCTGTGCTGCAGAATCCCCCGAGCCCCCCTTTATTTTTACCTGAGCCCCATCTGATCCAGCAATGTGCATGAGAGCAGCAGCTCTTGCCGCTGTCTCCTTCCTCACTGGGCATCGGCTCCCGCAGCTGTCAATCAAATGCTGTGCCGAGTGAGTGGGGGGCAGGGCCAAACAGCCCACTCTGTGTCAATAGACGCAGACAGGGCGGCTCTGGAGTGAGCCTGCACGGGGCCCAATGGAAAGCAGCTTTCCATGGGGGCACTTGCCAAAAAGGAGGAGCCTGGAACATCAGCAGGGGACCCCAGTAGAAGAGGTTCGGGGCTGTTCTGTGCAAAACGATTGCATAGAGCAGGTAAGCATAACATGTTTGTTGTTTTAATTTTTTTTAAAATGAATCTTTAATATCGCTGTAATTCTTGTAACAAAGCACAAGCCTTTGTTCTTTATCTCTAGTAACTCGTGACCTAAAAATCTAGTACGCTTAAAAAGAATTCCAGGTATAACTTGCAGTGCTGCTCTATGCTGAGACAAAGATCTCCCAGCCAGTTACAGTGAAGGGAGCAGGCACCTATGCACATATGTACCATGCCTCTGCACCCATCATTGGACTTCTGCATTGCGGTGTCTCTGCATCTGGGATGCAGCATACGATCCAATTGGCGGGAGGAGCGGGTGATCGTGAGCATGCTCGCGCCATAGCCATCTGACGCATAGCTTTAGAAGCGGAGTCTGCTGCAGCCATCTGGGGATTTAAGTTGAGGGCTGGCATAGCAAACTTTTTCTCATTCCGTCCTTTATCTCACAGGCATGAGGACACACAACACTGGTAAGCACCATGATGCTTGTCATTTATGAACATCCATGATTACATCCTCACATCTTCGCACTTGCACACACAATTTGTGTGGGTTTGCACCCACACTCTTTTCATCACTTTTTTACCTCCTTAGTCCTTTCATTAGGATGTTACAGCAGTCACGTAATCTATGGTCAATGGGGGACATTAGGGGACACACTTCTCCCCACTCTATTTCCATTTCTATTTCTTTTTCCTTCTTTTATCCCTGTCCATACCTTGGTGGACTCCAGTGCATAAAATGTATATTACCCCTATACTCCCCTATACTCTCAGTTTACTATTATAGTATTTATCAATGGATTTAGATACATATATACTTTTTGTTTCAGCTGTCACCTAAATCATGGTTTATAGGGGAAATCAAGGGACACGTTTCTCCTCACTCTATTTCTTTGCCATGCTTGCTCTCCGCCTGGTCTCTGTTTGGCTGTTGTGGGTCCCACCCCTTCAGCTCCCCCGGTTGGAATGCCTTCCACTGTCGCCATTGGGGGTCAGTCCTTGGAACCAATCTACCGTCAAGTAAGTATGGGGTTTCCTGCCTAGGCCCCTTGCTTTCTGTCAAACCATAATCAGTACTGTATGTTATATTTTATTTACATTTCATCTTACAAACATTTTGTACACACATCAACTCCTGAAGAAGCGAGTTTGCGAAACGCGTCGAGTTAACAGATGTATATGTATACTGTTTACTACCATCATTGTATACCAACATAGTTATGGTTTAAAGTCATTTGTACCATGCTCTTCCTTTTTATTGGCTTTGTTATCCAAGTCCATCTCTATTTTTTATGATGATGTATATACATCTTTAAATAAATTCAGAGATTTTTTATATACTCTGTTTACTCTATTTACTTGTCTTGACCACTATGATTACCTCATTTAAAGTCCCACGGGCTGTTGTTTGTTCTATTGTATGTAATATGGGGATGGGGGTATGTCATATCAAGAGGCAGCTTTCAGGCCGTTCTTTCCTTGCATTCAGGGGTGAAGAAACATCAACAGAGAAAGGAAGGAACACCGCTCACTGACCCAGTGCATGAATATGTGAATAAGCGTGGCCTCAGTCAGCCAGTGAAGCTCTAGTCATGTCCTCTGACATGTTTCACCCTGCACACCGAGGCTTGGTCACAGAGGTTTGCAACCTCTGTGACCAAGCCCCAATGTGCGGGGTAAAACATATCAGAGAGCATGGCTGGAGTGGCACTGGCTAAGGCCACACTCATTCACATATTCATGCACTGGGTCAGTGAGCGGTGTTCCTTCCTTTCTCTGTTGATGCCTTAAAAGTACATATAATGTTGTAATGTGATCATATTAGTAATGGGCAAACAGAGTTCAAGGCTATAGTATTAATACAATTACGTATTAGGTATAATAAAAAAAAAGTCTCTAAAGTTTGACATTTATATGGACAACACTTGGCATAAAAGAACAATCAGACTTGTCCAATTAGATTCTGTAAGTTGTCTTTAAAAAGCACCACAATACTGTAATATTCTGTAAATTAGCCATGGTTTTAATAACAGATATCACAATGTGCAAACACATGGCCGTATTACATATTAAAACCTGCCTCCAACAATGAAATGTCTGCACTGCATTTTGGGATGCAAAAAAGTAAAAAAAGTAAGAAGAAGCAAGAAAATGCAAGAAAAAGGGGAAGATTTCCAAAATGCTGATTCCTACCACAAAGCCATCATACAGTGCTTATATCTAAAATGAATCAAAATATATACGCTGCACTAGTCAGTGACCGGATGTTGGTGTGAACGGTGGTGTGTGAGCTCTCTCCCTGCTCTAGCCCCCTGTGGCCATCCAAAATAGTCTACCCTAGCTTTGTGTGTTTTACAGTATCTGCCATGTCTGTCCTGCGTGTTCCCCGGCGTGGATGCGGTGGCTGGAGAGAGGGGAGAGCAAGAGAAGTCGGGTAACGGCTCGTGATCCCGCGAGAGGTGGCGAGGAAGTCAGCATTCATTCAACACAGTGAGAGGCACCAGCCAGGAGCGATCCAGCACGGGCTAGCTGTTTGAGAGGTGCTTGGAGGTAACGAGAGGTAAACAAGTGGAACCTTGAGCATAATAATTGTCATATTCTACTACAAGCGAACTATAAGTGTGCCATAAGAGTGCATAGGCTTTAAAGCTTGCTAAATCTCAGTCTCCCTAAACATTTCCTGACATCTTTTTTACACACTATCTTGCACCGCTATACAGCCGGCCATGACAAGGAAAAAAGGGGAGGAACAGCAGCAGCAGCCCCAAGAGCATTTAGCCTCTCAATCTACTCAACAAAGGAGAAGGGGAGCCAGGCGGCATCAGCAGCAGCAGCAGCCAAGTTGGAAAGGTACGCACATACCCCTACACTATCTCCAGCTAAGGGCATCCAGCAACCCCAAGAGAAAGCACAGACAGGAGGTCCTGGGGACAGAAAGAGCCTGGGTAAAATGTCAACAGCATTGCCCATTAACACTAAAACAGGGAGTAAAAAAAGTCCAGAGAGAGATCCCCTGGGAAAAACAACTGAAATTACCCCTGAATTAATCATAACTTGTGAACCGAAACCCACGCTAAAAGATGTATTATGTGTGGTAAATTTTTGTAAGGGCTCATTGAGTAATCTGTGTGACCAGTTAAGGGGCCTAAAGGAAGAGCTATGTATAATGAGTCAAGAAGTTCAAAAAACAGTTGAGAGGACAACTATCTTGGAGGAGAGGCTAAGCCAGGTTGAAGATATTTTACACCCAATGAGACAAGAGTTTAAAACAATGCAAGCTCAGCTAGGCGCATATAAATCCAAAATGGATGAAATGGAAAACAGTTTACGCAGGCACAATGTGAGGGCCTCCCGGAGAGAAGTGAGGGTTCCTATCCTGTAGAGTTTATGGAAAAATGGCTCATGGAAGTATTCGGGACAGAGACTTTCTCGCACCTTATTGCCATTGAGTGGGCTCATAGAGTACCTACTAGAGCTATACCATCAGGAGGTCGTCCTAGACCAATGATTATGAAATTGTTTAATTGCAAGGATAAGGTGACATTGATGCAAAAATCCAGAGAAAAGGGGGACATTTTCTATAATGGAGCCAGAATCTCACTGTATCCAGATTATTCTCCAGACTTACAAAAGCGTAGGGCAGAATTTACGGACATCAAGCGCAGCTTACGGAGTTATAAAATTCCATACGCATTGCTGTATCCAGCGCATCTGCGTATAATGGCTCTAGGGGTAACACACTTTTTTGACTCTGTTGTAGGGGCTACAAAATGGCTTGAAGAGAACAAAAAGAACTTATAAAGCTAGAGCATGAAGTGGTTAAACAATCATGTTAATTTCTGAAAATATTTGCAGACTTTTTTTTCTCTTCTTTTTGGACATTTTTTTTCAAGGAAGTTAACTTAAGGATGGTATCAGGGGGTGGGGGTTGGTTGGTGAAGGACACTAATGAAAGATGGGGTGTGGTTGTTTGTTAATGTTTTTTCTGTAACATTGATAATCTTGAATTGGTTAAAGGGTAAGGAGGGGGGGGGCAGGGCAAGTAAGGAAGAACAAGGAAGATTACTCACATATATGCTGGGTGGTGGAGTATTGGTTGGAATGGGTTGAAAGGGCAAAAATGGTCACAACTCATGCCCTCAGGGCTAGCCTAGTTAGGCAAGAGGGGAGGGTGGGGGGGTTATTTAAGGGTCAGGGGGTAAATGAGGCAAATAGTATAGTAGGATGGAGTGGCAGGGTGGTAAAAGGGAGTTGTAGGGGAAGGATAGGAAAGTGTTATATCGCACAAGTACAAGGGGAAGGGAGACAGATAAAAACAGTGCACACATGTTTATGTTATTCATTCACATTAAATACATTTAGAAAGCGTAGGAAGACAGGGAATAAGAAACAAGGGTTTTCTTTTTTTTGTTTTCCCTTTTTTTTCACACAAAAATTATCACTGATTGCAGTTCTGGGGGACACAATTAAACAAATGATATGTTGTTTGGTAGAAGGACAGGGATGTTTGGTAAGCAAGGTTAGGCAAGAGGGTTTTTTTTGTTGCTGCCTTTGGGTTGCTCCCCCCCCCCTTTTTTTTTCTCTCCTTGTTCTTTTTTGGTTTATTTTTTGTTTTTCTTAGATGCCATTTAGAACCTTAAAAATAGGCTCATGGAACATTAGGGGGATGGGTGATCCCATTAAAAAAGCTACTGCATTTTCGGAACTGGAATCCTATGGAGTCAAACTGATATGCCTACAGGAAACACATTTTGCCAATGACTCCAAATTACAAATTCAGAGTAAGAAATTTCAAGCACAATTTTACTCAGTTTACTCCTCTTATTCTAGGGGAGTGAGTATATTGGTAAAGAGAGGAGTGCTATTTTCCTGCAGGGATGTTAGAATAGACACATTGGATTGTTATATCTTTTTGAACTGTTTAATAGAAGGTAAACCATTTGTGATTGCAAATCTGTATATTCCTCCCCCATTTAAGTTGGAGATTCTGTATGAATTATTAGAGTTTGTGGAGGATAAGGTTGATATCCCGGTTATAGTGGTGGGGGAATTCAATGCGGTGCTTAATTATAGCCTGGATAGGTTTCCATCAGGGGCTTGGACGGAAAGGGTGTCAGAAGGACGTTTAGCCCAGTTTCTTGAGGAGATTGGATGGTGTAACTTTTGGAGATCCCGAAACCCAAACAATCGGCAATATTCTTGTTTCTCGGGGTCATACTCTACACTCTCTCATATAGATATGGCAATAAGTAACAGTGAAGCACGACGGCTAATACATAAAATAGATTACTGGCCAAGAGGGATATCAGATCATTCGCCCCTGACTCTAACGGTAAACATACATGATAGACATACCCAGAGAATGTGGATAATTAATCCATTATGGATGGAGATAATAGGGAACACAGAAGAAATAACTGCAAGATTAAAAGAATTTGTAGAATGTAATGCAGGTTCAGCACCTGAGGGGGTAGTGTGGGATTCCCTAAAAGCATTTCTTAGGGGCCTTTTAATTCAACAAATAGCAAAAACAAAGAAGAAATCAAGGGAATGGGAGGAGCACATCAGAAAAGAGGTGATCGAGTCTGAGAGACAGTATGTGATGAATCCAAGCCCAGAGATGCAGGAGATATGGCTTAAGAAGCAGCAGGAGTATAAAATGGCAATAATCAAGAAAACTGAAAATAAGAGACTCTTCCAGAGACAAAATTGTTTCGGAGAAGGGGAAAAAGTGGGCCGTATGTTGGCGCTCCTAGCTAAGACTAATTCTCCTTCTTCAGTAATTTCTATGATTAGGACTCCAAATGGTGAAATCTCGTCTGAACCTCTCGTGATTATGGAGACATTTTCTGAATTTTACAGAGAGTTGTATAAGTAACGAAAGGGTTCAGATTGGGGAGAGATGGATAGGTTCCTAGAGTGTATTGAATTGCCGACTCTTTCAGTAAATGAAAGGAATGGGCTGGAGTCCCCTATAGCTCTGGAGGAACTGAAGCAAGTAGTGGCGGATATGTCCAACCAGAAATCCCCGGGCCCAGATGGGTTGCCTTTAGAGACCTATAAATATTATGGGGAGGTGTTACTCCCAGAGCTTCTAAAAACACTGAATTGGGCAGCTATAAAGGGTAGACTGCCCTCTTCTATGTCAGAAACCAACATAGTAGTAATACAGAAAGAAGGGAAAGACCAACTTGACGCATTCTCCTATAGACCAATATCATTATTATGCTCTGACATCAAAATCTTGGCAAGAGTGCTGGCAACTAGGTTGAATAAGTGTATTTCAAAACTTGTACACCCGGACCAGTCGGGGTTTAATCCCAACAGGTCCACCAGTGTAAACATCAGAAGGGTATACATGAAACTTCAAGTCCCGATAGAAAACACGGGCTCTATGGCAGTTTTGTCTTTGAATACAGCCAAGACGTTTGACAGCTTGGAATGGGGGTACCTTTGGTGGGTACTGGAGAGGTTTGGATTCGGCCCTTCATTTATCGGATGGCTGAAAACATTATATAATCACCCAAGTGCCAGATTAAAAATCAACAATGAATACTCAGAAAAGCTTCCTCTTGAAAGAGGGACAAGACAGGGGTGCCCTTTGTCACCCCTGATGTTCGCCCTGACGATGGAGCCATTTGCAGAAGCAGTGAGATCATCAACCAGAATACAGGGATTTAAGAGAAAATGTGGGGAAGAAAGGATAGCATTATACGCAGATGATGTTTTATTTTTTCTGGGAGACACGGGGTCCTCATTGGAAAAAGTGATGCATATGGTGGAGGGGTTTGTTTGGTAGGTTTTCGAGCCTGGCAATTAATTGGGAGAAGTCAATGCTTTTACCGGTTGACCCACTCAACCAAGGGGAATATCCCGGCTGAAAGTAACAGAGGAGATGAAATATCTCGGTATAGTTTTGTCAAAAGATCCTAACCAATATATCAGGGATAATATAGTCCCACTTCTAACAAAATTTAAAAGGAAAAGTGATATCTGGTATAGACTTCCTCTGTCTGTGGCGGGACGAGTCAACTTGGTCAAAATGATATGGATGCCACAGTTACTGTATATACTTAAAAATTCCCCAGTTTGGATTGGGAGGAAATGGTTTCTAAAAGTACACACCCTTTTCAGGGAGTTAATATGGAAGAAAGGTCAGGCCAGGATTAGTTTACAAACGCTGCAGCGACCCACTAGCAAAGGGGGAATGGCAGTCCCCCATCCGCATAGTTACTATCTGGCAGCTCAATTAAAGCAAATAGGGGGTTGTGCTGCCCCGGGAGGGTTGAATGCCAGTGGTAAAATTATGCTACAGGGTAACCCACATAAATCATTGGTGGAAGCGTTGGAGGCAGGCTCGCTGCAAGGCGAGCTGCCAACATTTTAAATGGTTACTAAAGTTTGGCAGATAGTTAAGAGAACCATGGGGTATAGAGGAGTTACTGAATTTTCGCCCATTTGGCATAATAAGCATCTGCAGGAACTATCAACTATTGAGAAAAACAAGATATGGGAAAGTCACGGAATAAACTGGTTGATTCAACTGTATGACGGTAACATTTTAAAATCTTTTGCTGAGTTGAGACAAGAGTATGGAATCCCAAATAAAACATTTTATAGCTATTTACAGATCAGGCATGCCTTGGACAGCCAGTTCAGAGACTGCCCATTGGAATGGAGTAAGATATCGCTTCTCATTAAAATAATTAGGGCAGATACTACTAAAGGCCTTATATCGAAGATATATGCACAAATAACAGATAGAATTAATACGCAGGAAGTGCCCTCTAGGACCAGGGAACGATGGGAGGCTGACGTGGGGGAGATAACTGAGGATCAGTGGAATAGGATTCTAGAATTTGGTCCACTGGTGTCGGTTTCTCCTTCACAAAAAGCTTTACACCTTTTATTGCTTCATAGAGCCTATTACACTCCTAATAAACTGTTTATGTTTGGCCGTAGACTGGATGACAAGTGTCCTAGATGTCGGGAGACGGGGGACCTTATACATATGATGTGGAGATGCCCAAAATTGGTCAGATACTGGTCAGAGATTTAAAAAATTATCAAAACTATATTTAGGATTAATTTAGAGATGGATGCTAAAGTATGCGTTTTGGGCCACATTAATGAAAACTTAGGGAATACTAGTATAATTATCGCGAATGCAAGGTGCCCGTATCAAGCGAGGAAATTAATAACACAATCCTGGCAGTCAACTGCGCCCCCAACTCCGGAAGAATGGGTTAGGGCTATAAATGTATTAGTATGGAAGGAAAAAACAACTTTTATTATAAAGGGTAATTACAGCAAGTTTGTTAAGATATGGAAGCCCTGGCTCCAAGGGATGGCAAGTCCCCTATGAAAATCGCATAAGAGTCCCAAAGGAACGTTTAGGAAGAAAAATAGTTTCTAAATGTTCCTAACAACTGTCGCATTCAAGGAATAACATATCTATAGTAGACTTACACTCCAACGGGAAGGGAGGTGGGAGGGTAGGGGGCAAAAGTTATTAAGAAACTTTGGTAATGTAGGTACAAACGACAAAGGTCAAGGCTGACGGATAGATGTTTTTAATTGTATATGTGCATGAGTTTGTTTGTTTGCTAATGTTGAAATTAATAAAAAATTATTTGATTTAAAGAAAAAAAAAAAAGGGGGGCAAGGAGAGAAGATAAATAAAAAAAAAATATTATATATATATACATACATACACATATATGTGTATATATATATATATATATATATATATATATATATATATATACACACACACACACACACACACGCTGCACTACCAGATATAAAAGGGGGCTATACACTAAATATATGTGATACGCAAAGTGCATAAGTGCATAAACGCATGTGAAAGTCATACAGTGGGAAACTATAAAATAAAAGTGACAATAGTGCAATATAATATATATATATATATATATATGTGTATATATATATATATATATATATATATATATATATATATATATATATATATAGCGCAATATAATAGTGCAATATATTTGTATATAAAATACAAATTAAATATATATATATATATATATATATATATATTTTATTATAAAATAAACATTTATAAAACAAGTGTATTTCATTAAGTGCTAGCGTGCATCAATGTGGAAAATAATGATATCAATTGCATCAGTGTCCATAGGATCATATATATTATCACTGATCCTTTAATAATTAAACAAAGAAAGTGCTCCTGTGTGCATTTGTGACATCCAAATGTCTCAGTCCAAAAATGCTTTAAAGACCATGTGATTCAGAAACTACTACTGTGGATGATCCAAAGTAAACTGCAGTGTTCTCACTCAGGTGCTCCCCTCTAGGTAGTAAACGCTCACCTTGGGGCGTGTGACTATGCCTAGTCAGTACACACCTGTGAACCACCTCTGTAATTGCAGTGTTACCGGATTCCTGGGTTCATCAGCGCAATACCTCAGTGTGTTAATGGAAAAAAGGGGACTGGATAGTGTAATACAGTTTATTAATCACAACAAAAAAACCCCCTATGGGGTACTCACATAGGTCAGGCGCATCAGTGCGCCATTCTATATCAGACGAAAATTTGCACAAAAACTGTATCGGTACCGGGATGGTATGGACTTCCTTCCTGGCAGATCACCAGCAGAAATTACTACATAGAGCACTGATGCCAGGTTACAATTGATGATAATAGCAGCATTGTGAATTCACCATTTTGCCTGTGCCCTACGGTGTCCTGAAAGTTCCACCCGGGCTAGCACAAATTTAATAATGTAAATCTTGATCAGGATGAACACGGAGGAATATAATATGCATACCATCCCATATGGCAGTCAGCATCCTGCGATGCCCCACCATACCGCACATATATTAGTACAAAACTTATAAAAAAAAATAAAACTGTGTGTATATATATATATATATATATATATATATATATATATATATATATATATAAAACATTTCTATATTACATATATCCTAATAGCCAGTAACCAGAATTGAATATGATCTTTATGTTGATTTTAAAAAACTACACAGAATCCCCTGACTAATACCAATAATCACATTTAAATTATAAAAATCTCTCATAAAAAAGAGGGTGGTCCAACTCTCGAACCATCTAAATATGTAAGCATTAAAACTGATAAATCAGCAAAAAGTGACACTAGAGAATTAGAAGTTAAAATTAATATTAAAAATATGTATAATAAATATATTAAAAATAGTTATATTAAATATATTAAAACATAGATATATATATTAATATTAATATGGTCAGAACCTATATGTACTATATGGCAATTCATTTTCAATTTTATATATATTCTATGGGGACGGATCTATAGCACCTCACTTTTTTGGTAATGGTAGTGGCAAATGTTAATAACACATAATAAACTAAATATTTAATAATTACTTAAAAAACATTGTAGATCAAATTCTTTATTCAACCCACCAAGTGCCAAAGAGCCTAACTGGTGTATCCACCATGATTCACGTTTACTTATCTACCTCACATAGTTAGAACCTCTCCAACGTCGTTTGGACGCATCAATACAACATAACTGCATACCTTCTGTACTTTTATTGTGGACATCCCTAAAGTGTATAGACAAAAAATGTTTATCGAACCCCTTCCTGATATTTCTAACATGCTCCTCCATGCGATCCTTTAGTGTTCTTATGGTTCTGCCCACATAGATTAGATTGCATGGGCCTTTGACTGCATAAACTACGCCCACCGTGTCGCATGAAATAAAATCCCTGATGGTATATGTCTGCTTAGATTGAGGGTTAGAAAAATCCTTTACTTTTCTAACATTGGTGGGGACCCTTACACAGCTGTAACAACGTCCACAGCTGTGAAAGCCCTTAATGTCCCAAAACATCTTAGGCTTAAGGTTCAAACACATTGTGTACCAATCTATCCCGCAAGTTAGGTGCCCTTTTGTATACAATTCTAGGTGTTTCTGACAGACTTCCTTTGAGATGGACATCCTGTTTTAAAACATTGCAATATTTGTGGATAATTCTTTCTACCTCCTTATTTTGTAAATTAAAATCTAAAACAATGCATGTGCCCATGTCGTTATTGGTTCCATCGCTCTTGGTACTGTCTTTAAGTAGATCTCCTCTGTCCATATTTTTGATCTTATTCTTTTCTTTTACCGGGAAATCTTCACAGTATCCTTTTTGTCTAAACATCTTGCTCAGCAACTCTGATTGCAGTCAAAATCTGCTTCTTGTATGCAGTTTTTTCTTATCCTCATATACTGGCCCGGAGGGATATTGTCTAACCAGGGTCTAAAATGACAGCTCATAGTGGGAATATACAAATTGCGATCAGTCGCTTTAAAACATGTTCTCATTTCTATACTACGTGATGTGTTTTGAATCTCCAGGTCCAAGAAGTGTATCATATCCTTGCTGGTGTCCCATGTTAAATTGATATTTTGATCATTATCCTTCATGGTTTGGAGTCATTTTTCCAAGGAGTCCACGTTACCCTTCCATATGAGTAACAGGTCATCAATAAATCGCCTGTATAGCATGATGTTTGGATCTTGGTTGAATAGGACATCTTCAGCCTCCCATTTTGCCATGTAAAGGTTTGCGATCCTTGGGGCAAATTTCGCGCCCATGGCAACACCTTTAATCTGTAGATAGAACGTATTTCGATACCAGAAGAAATTATGTTCCAAAAAAATTAAACGTTTTAAAATAAATCTACGTTGATTCTTTTTCACATCACTACTATTTTTTAAAGCCCATTTTACTGCCCTCATAGCCACTTGATGGTCAATATTCATATAAAGGGATTCCACATCACCTGTTGCCATCACCAAATCATCATTAGTTGTGCATTCTTTTAATAACTGCAAGGTATGCTTAGTGTCTTTCAAAAAAGTGTGTGTGTTCCTTACTAAAGGTTGGAGGTGAATGTCAATATATTCACCTAATCTGGATGTTAAGGAGTCTATCCCACTCACAATGGGTCTATATAAACCCTTTATTTGTTACTGATGGATTCACAATGCTGCTATTATCATTAATTGTAACCTGGCAGCAGTGCTCTATGTAGTAATTTCATTGAGCACTAGACATGTGCGGTTTGTTTCGTATGAATCGAAAATTTGTTCGAATTTCCGAAAATCCGTTCATTCGGAAATACGAATTTCTATGCTTCCAAGTTGTTTACGAAATTTCGTTGACGAATTTTAGATCCAAGTTCCGTTACAATGGAAACGTGACTGGTGTTTTGTTGACCAATCAGAGGTTTTCTTCTGCTGCTGAGTGAGGGTTGGGAAATTTTCCTTTTTTAATATGGGAGTGGGAAACTGCTACTGGTCGATGGGAGATTCAGAATCGGACAAAATAAGAATGTTCGTTAATATTGTTTTATCATTGTCATAATATTTACGATTATTCGCTATGATGAAGTTAAAAACCCAGGCTGTCAGCACAGCACAGGGATGGTGGGAGCCCCTCATAATGAGCACAGCAGGGGTACAGCCCCAGGAGGAAGTCAGCACAGCACACGGATGGTGGGATCCCCTCATAATGAGCACAGCAGGGGTACAAATCCAGGAAGTCAGCACAGCACAGGGATGGTGGGAGCCCCTCATAATGAGCACAGCAGGGGTATAGCCCCAGGAGGAAGTCAGCACAGCACAGCACACGGATGGTGGGATCCCCTCATAATGAGCACAGCAGGGGTACAAATCCAGGAAGTCAGCACAGCACAGGGATGGTGGGAGCCCCTCATAATGAGCACAGCAGGGGTACAGCCCCAGGAGGAAGTCAGCACAGCACACGGATGGTGGGAGCCCCTCATAATGAGCACAGCAGGGGTACAAATCCAGGAAGTCAGCACAGCACAGGGATGGTGGGAGCCCCTCATAATGAGCACAGCAGGGGTACAGCCCCAGGAGGAAGTCAGCACAGCACACGGATGGTAAGAGCCCCTCATAATGAGCACAGCACAGGGATGGTGGGAGCCCCTCATAATGAGCACAGCAGGGATATAAACCCAGGAAGTCAGCACAGCACAGAGATGGTGGGAGCCCCCTCATAATGAGCACAGCAGGGGTACAAACCCAGGAAGTCAGCACAACACAGGGATGGTGGGAGCCCCTCATAATGAGCACAGCAGGGGTACAAACCCAGGAAGTCAGCACAACACAGGGATGGTGGGAGCCCCTCATAATGAGCACAGCACAGGGATGGTGGGATCCCCTCATAATGAGCACAGCACAGGGATGGTGGGAGCCCCTCATAATGAGCACAGCACAGGGATGGTGGGACCCCCTCATAATGAGCACAGCACAGGGATGGTTTGAGCCCCTCATAATGAGCACAGCAGAGGTACAAACCCAGGAAGTCAGCACAGCACAGGGATGGTGGGAGCCCCCTCATAATGAGCACAGCAGTGGTACAAACCCAGGAAGTCAGCACAGCACAGGGATGGTGGGAGCCCCTCATATTGAGCACAGCGGGGGTACAAACCCAGGAAGTCAGCACAGCACAGGGATTGTGGGAGCCCCTTATAATGAGCACAACAGGGGTACAGCCCCAGGAAGTCAGCACAGCACAGGGATGGTGGGAGCCCCTCATAATGAACACAGCAGGGGTACAGCCCCAGGAGGAAGTCAGCACAGCACAGGGATGGTGGGAGCCCCTCATAATGAGCATAATGAGTCCGACGACTGCCATATTGAGAAAGGTATTTTTTGCTTTTTAAATTCATCATAACGAATGTTCGTAATTGTTATGAAAAGTTTGTATTTCATACGAATCCAAATTGAATTTCGGACACGTATTATGAAATACGAATTAACGGCTAACACGAAACGGAATGAAACAAAACTAATTTATTGATGGCGCACATGTCTATTGAGCACAATGGTTTTAGCACTAGAGTGTTCTTAGGCTACAACAAAATGGCCACGGACGCCGCTTTATATTGACTGACAGATGAGCTGTCCAATTAAAATTCCCCCTGAAGAAGATACAGAAGCTCCCTGTATCGACACGTGTTGGGGAGGGGACAGGATGGCACGTTAGGCAGGTGATCTGCCAGGAAGGAAACCCATACCATCCCGGTACCGATCCGGTTTTTGTACACATTATCGTCTGATATAGAGTGGCACACTGACGCGCCTGATCTGATGTGAGTAACCCATAGGGGTTTTTTTTGTTGTGATTAATAAACTGTTCAAACTGCGCTGACGGACCCAGGATTCCGGTAACACTACAAAGCCCAGAGGTGGTTCACTAGCGTGTATTGACTAGGCATAGTCACACGCCCCAGGGTGAGCGTTTACTACCTAGGGGGGAGCACCTGAGTGAGAACACTGCAGCTTACTTTGGATCACCCACACAGTAGTTTCCGAATCGCATGGACCTTAATGCATTTTTGGACTGACACATTTGGATGTCACAAATGCACACAGGAGCACTTTCTATGTTTAATTATTAAAAGGACCAGTGATAATATATATGATCCTATGGACACTGATGCAATTGATATAATTATTTTCCACATGGATGCATGCTAGCACTTTATGAAATACACTTGTTTTATATATGTTTATTTTATAGTAAGATATATATATATTTTTTTATACACATTTGTTGCACTATTGTCACATTTATAGTTTTGCACTGTATGACTTTCACATGCGTTTATGCACTTATGCACTTTGGGTATATATTTATATATATATATATATATATATATATATATATATATATATATATATATATATATATATATATATATATATACATATATATATATATATATATATATATATATATATATATATATATATACATATATATATACATATATATATATATATATATATATATATACATATATATATATATATATATATATATATATATATATACATATATATATATATATATATATATATATATATATATATATATATATATATATATATATATATATATATATATATATACACATATATTTAGTGTATAGCCCTCTTTTATATCTGGTAGCGCAGCATATATATTTTGATTTGTTTATATCTGCATGACTTTATGAGATGTGTTTAATGCTTGCAGCTGTCCTACAGTGTTATTGAGACGGTTTAGAGTTATTGGAGGCTCATGGGACGTTTTTTAATAATTATATCTAAAATGAATTAGGTTAAAAAAATTCCTGATCACAGATATACATTTCAAACATTAATATTTTCACAGTAACTATTGAACACAGGTAAACACTTACACATGATGCATGGAGTGCACGTTGCTTGGTAATAGTTCTAATTTACATGTATGGTGACAGGTTCCCTTTAATCCAATTTTCCATCACTTGAATACACTCGAATATCCCTTTTATTTAACTCCACCCGTGCTATAGTTCTGAAACATCAATTTACTCCTGGGGATTGGAAAGAGAAAATGAAAAGCACTTAGAGAAAAGACTTCTATGCAATTATCCGTCTGTCAATTAGAAAGTGACTTTTTTATAGTCAGTCTGTGTCTGCTAACATGACAATTTGTTGCTGGCAGGGAAATAGAACATACAGCGCATATAATCTCAGCTCAATACAGCACAAGCACTCCAATTACATGCTATATATTTTATTAAATAATACATTGTGGTTTTTGGTCATAATAGCATTTAAGGGTTGTGAAAAAAGTCAAACCTTTACATTGTATGTACTTAAATTAAAATACAAATATTTTAGGGGTACAACTGCAAATGTCATTAAAAAAATAACTGCAATTCTGGTGTGCTTTTGAAAACAACCCACCTATATGAATTATTGTATGGTTTTGTGAAGGTAGTTGCTGAGACAAAAAAGGTTGCTGTTGTATACCTATCAAAAAATGTAAATTACCACCTGAAAATGTAACAGCTTGAGTAATAGCTAAAATGCAGAATATGGTTACTATTAGACATACCCTTTATTTGAGAAAAACAGCATTAAAGTGTATTATATAAATACCCACATTATCCCATGTTGCATATATGCCACTGGCATTTAAATGCACTAAATAGCTGCATATAAAAAAACAGAACAAGGACAAAAATAAATAAATAAAAGAACAGTGCACACACACACACCTATATCTATCTATATACATATAATATACAGATACTGTATATAGCTGACCTAAATACACCATAAATCAACTGAATACTGCAGATTCACTTTGAAAATAACTTATGTTACATAAATTGGTATCAACACCTTTACACTTAATTAGTTATATTCCAGTTAAATGTCCATGCTTTTATGTTAAAAACAAGTAATAAAGCAGTTCATTAAAAGTGGGGGCTCCCAATTTTAACAAACCAGTTTAAGAGACATGTATAGTAGTTCCCAAAAGGGCAGCACTAACACCCCTTTCACACTGGGGCCGCCCGTACATTCCCAGTAAGACGTCGCTCGTTCTAGCGGCACTTTACCTCTGTGTAAGTGATGCTTTTCCGACGCCCCAAAAAAGGGTTAAAAACTCCCACGTTGCAGCGCTTCTGAAGGGCTTTTCAGGCACTTTGGAAGCATCCCAAACCGCCCCAAAGATACTGCAAACGCACCACCCAGGTGTGAAAGCACCCATTGTAATGAACGGGAGGCAGTTTTCAGAGGCTTTACAGGCGCTATTTCTACACCTGAAAACTGCGTCAGTGTGAAAGGGGTTTAAATCATGTACTGTATGTGAAAAAAATTATCCTTAAAATAACAAATTCATTCAGAAAATATACAATAATAGGATACGGCACACAGTGGAATCAATATATAAATCATATGTGCAGCTGTGAAAATATAATGTGCACATAAACACAGTGGGGGAGATTTACTAAAACTGGTGCATAGCTGGGCATAGTAACCAATCAGCTTCTAGGCTTTAGGCCTCATGCTGCTGTTAAACTCATGTTTTTGTGAGTTTGGGTGTATTTTTTTTTACAGCCCTTAAACTCCTTTCTATGTTATCCTATGTCCATGCACATATGGACGTTTTTAGCAGTTTATCAGCAGAGGAGTTTATGGGCTGTTTTCTGAACACCCTAAAATCGCATTCAAAAGCAGTTCTTCTGACCACGAAAAATGCTGATTCCTGAAAAACGCGCATGAACGTTCATAAACGCGCATAAACTCTAGACATGTTTAGCACTTCAGCGTTTATTTATTTCAATGGCCAGAATAAATTAAAATGATACCCAATGAAATAAATAAACTCCCAAACACCAAACTCTTTTAAACTCTGCTGAACTATTTTGAAAAAATGTAGCTTAGGTGAGTTCATAACGCTTATTTTCTCCTGTGAATCAAAGATAAACAGCGTTTACAAGAAACCAGTGTGCATGAGACCTTATTGTCAAACTTAATTGAACAAGCTGAATTTAGAAACCGATTAGTTACTATGCACAGCTGCACCAGATTTTGTGTGCACCAGCATCGGTAAATCCCCCTTAATATGTATTTCTCCAAGCATTGTAAATACCAACTATGTATAAAGAAAAAAAACAATAATAATAATTAATAGACATGTGCACACTGAAATATTTTGTTTCAGAATTTTGGTTTCTTTCGAAAAAAAAAATATTTAGTTACTCCCGAAATTCATTTTTATTTATTTTGTTTCGCTAAAAAATGCATTCGTACGAAAATTCAAATTAATTAAGGTTGAATCTGTCAATTGAAGGCTTAAGGTGTCTGTCGGATGTTCTTGGACGATTCAACGAAGCAGCTAAACTGTACGACGCTGCGATCGTACATTTCTGGTCGAAAGCTCTGCCCACAAGCTATAGTAGAATTCTAATGTTGTTTTACTAGTAATAATTATAATTATTAATTATTATTACTAGTCAAACAACATTAGAATTCTTCTATAGCCTATGGGCGGATCATTTGACCGTAAATCTCCGCTCGCGGCGATCGTATGTTTTTAGCGTCGAATCTTCATGTCTTTATAATGTTGAATCTTTTCTCTTGGTCTTGAATCTTAGGCTCTCTGATCTTGGACTAATAGAGTTAGGTTAGGCACATTCAACTGCAGGTTCGATAGACACAGATCTCTATTGTCATCGTCATGTCGAATCTTCTATCTATCTATATCGAACTGTTGTCGCAACGATACAAAAATATAATGGATATGAAAATAAAGCATTTTTTTATTTCAGATCATTCAGATTTCGGATTCTGTAATGTAATATACACAAAAAAAAAAAACATAAATAAAAACTAGTGCAGATTCTTTCCCATATTTCCATAGCAGAAGATTGTAGTTTTCTTATCCCAAGCTATTGTGCTGCAAATCTTAGTATTTACTTATAGGTTCTGTCAAAACTGTGATTGCATCACGCACTGTTGTAAAATGTCAATTAAGCTGGACATTGTGGTGGTAAGGGATAGATAAAATATATAAATATTATACTGTACATCATAAAATATAATTACTAAACTGGTCCTAATAGAGTATCATTATTGGTAATTGCTAATTCTATGGGGGGTCCAAAAATGCTTTCAGAAGATACATTTTGGATTTGCAACATTTAGAATGGAGAAGGATTATAACATGTCGGGTTTTTATTGCTGTCTGTTTCCCCATTAGGGAGGTTCACCCTCTCTATTTGTCCTGTTTACTGTTGTCATCGAAAATGAAAGTAAAAGAAAATCTCAAATTTTGGGTTGACACCACAACAGGAATAGAGGTGAAATCTTCTAATGGAGACACTAGTTCTGTTGATCCTGACGATACCCCAGGATTCCCTCACTTTGGTATTTCCTTATACTTCCCCAAAGGAACACAGAAAGTGAGGGGGGAATCTCCCCAAAGGGACACAGATGGCCAAAAAACACAAATCTGACAGGGGTTATTATTCTGCCTTACTCTATCCAAACTGAAAAAAAAAGTGACCCATCACAGTAATCAGCAATCTTAATAACCACTAGGAAGTCAAAGTGAGTGGCAGAGGTTGGGTGATGCTCTAATTTCCAAGCTAAGCTTGACATTTGTGTAATACCCCAGTGTAGTGTAGTACACTGGGGTGTACTTGTGTAGTACCCCGTATTTACAGCTTTTCTTTTTTAAGTGGGTTGATTTATTCAAAAGTATCATTGTAGTTATAGATGGGGTCTGGTGGGCAAGCATAAAAAAGTGTGTTCTATATCTTAGGGGTTTCATTAAAATAATCTTTTGGGACTCCTGGAGTAAGCAAAGTAGAGGATATACAGTATTAGTAAAGCACACACTACTGTGCTTTATAAACTTTCCAGTGTACAATATTTATTGGTTAAGCAGCGGTACAGCCACTGTAAGGCCATATTACTGCTTTATAAAGGGGCCACTATGCACTGACTAAGCCCAGTATGTGCTGAAACCAATCTATGCTCACCCTTTTCATGCCAGCCATCTTCTACCATCATGAATGCCCTTTTACCAACCCTCACGGCACATCAATTGTAACATGTAAAGTCTTTTAAAGTCTTTGGGGCTCATATAACTGAAACATACAAAATGAGAACCAAACTAGAGTTGGAAGGTATCTTGCACGACGAGGGTACTAGGTATGTGGCTTTATGTTTGTTTAATATATTTTTTCTTACTCATTTCATGTTTGTATTGCTCCTTCGATAGAACGACTATTCCTCCCCCTTATCTGCCGGGCGGATCACAATGTCCTCCCTAGTCTCCAATGATTTGATGCCCATTCTAATATCTCTCTGTTCATAAACTTTTTTTAATGGGTAGGGTGTCCAGCTCTGCTATAGCTAATTTTTTGAACATGTCTATACACCTGTTATTGTTAATTTTAGGATTAAATACAGATTTGTTCCTTAATAAAGTCTTACCCCCTTTGGATGTGAGTTCTCTCCATTGGGTTCTGTACATAATATTTTTTAATATTCAACTTCCTAATGAACTTATGGACATTAACATATGTGTCAAATTTATTTAATCTCCTTAAAATTTTCTCTTTAGTCAAAACTGCTCCACTTAAATTATAGATCCCTTCCCCTAATTTTCCCTTCTTTTTTTGTTGTATCCTTCTCCCTGCGCTGTTCCCTCTCTTTCTCCATAATCTCCTTCCTAAATGGGTACTTTCCACCACCTGTCTAAAAAATGGATTCCATCTACATTGGGTTGGGTTTCCTCATTTAATGGTGCATATCTATCTTGTACAGGGACTGAGTAAGTATCAACGGGTGGTTTGTAAAATCTGGATTTCTGTTTTTCTGTGGTTTAGGTGAATAATAATTATTATATTCTCCCTGTGACGGGGTTCTCAGTGGTCGCGGCCCCCCTGGGCGGGGTTCTCGATAATTATGCCCTTGGTTGCAATAACCAACATGTTGAGGACCTTGGAAATACTGCCCCCCCCCCTGTGGGGGAACTCTATTAAAATATTATCCACCTGATGGTTGTTCTCTATAATGATTCTGATATTGAGGGGGTCCCCTATTCCATTATCCCTATCCCCATTTGGTGGGTGGCCACGGTTATGTGGTTTTCCCCCATAATGCTGATCATTTTGATGTGGTCTTCTATTAGAATCTTGCGGAGGTCCATATTATTCATACCTAGGTTCACTATTCTTATATTGGGGTGGTGCTGCATCCCTATCACCCCTATATTCATAGATTCCTTGTGATTATGGTGCTGTGTATTGGATTGTTTGTGCGTTGGGAGTTCTAAATCCCCATTCCTAACCTCTGTTCCATCTGTTTCCCTCTCAGGTGTCTTGTGAGCCGATTGTGCTGGCCCATTGCCAATATTAGTCTGCCATTTAAAAACCTGTTTTTTTCTGGTAATAACTCTGATCTCTTAAATAGTTTCTTTTTAATGTTTTTCTTTTCTTGGTCTTTCCTCTGCATACCTTTGTTTAGTTCTCCTATTAATTTAATAAATTCAGCCGTTTCTTTAAATGGCTCAATTTTTAATTTATATTCCCTAATCTGGGCTTCTATTGCTTTTAATTCCCTCTGTTTACGTTTAATCAAAAATTCTATAACCTCCTTTCCTTTACCATTAAAGAAAGTACCATTCCTCAACGTCTTCCTCCTCCATCAAGCCATCATTTATGGGTAAATCCCACCTTAATTTTCTTGAAACCCTATTGTCCTTCATGTATTTGCCCATAGTGGAAATTTCCCACCAGGTATTAATTTTCTTTTCCATAATGTGCCCTATTTTCCTAAACTATGTGTAATATTATTATCCTTAGTGACTTTTTCAGAAAAAATATCCTCTAAATCAATTTCTCTATTCTTAGGAAAGTGAACACCTCCATGGTTGCTACCAGCAAGTATATGTGAAATAATACAAAAGGAAAATCTTGCAAGCTACGGAACGTTCACCAAATAAAAAGTGTGCAAAATATTTTATATATATATATATATATATATATATATATATATATATATATATATATATATATAATATATATATATATATATATATATAAAATGAACCAGACCAGCTGCTTACACTGCTCACATACCCAGGACTCAATGTGAACAATCCAGATCAGCTGGCTCCTATGCTCCTCCCACAGTCTCCTCCTCAATTTGTCAGCAACAAAGTACTAGCAGAGAAAAAGACTCCAAAAGTGCTTGAATTGTTTAAAACTTGCAAATGTTTAATAAAAAACGTACAGGGTACTCACATAGTGTGGGTACTTCCAGCGCACCACACTATAGAAAACATAAAGGCTGTATGTGTGTCAAAAGACAAAGTCGCACATCCAATATCTCCTGATCTGCTGCTAAAACCTCATTAGAGCCCGAGTTCATTCACTGTCCTAGCCCCTCCCCTATGCGTGTCGACACAGGGTCATGTGTCTTCCTCAGGGGCATCTATATTGAATGGGATAGATTGTATCTATTTATACTGAACAAGCCTCCATTTTGCGCTATTTTCCTGTTTAAATCCATGCATAACTAACAGAAAAATCACCACAGCCGCAATCTCATTAAATGACATTCTTGGATTCCCTTATTTTCAAATAGCCGTTCCGTCTCGTATGTACTAAATAGGACAGTGATGGCAATGGATGTATGCCCCTGAGACACCTATAAAATACCGTACACAAAATATAATATAAATTGTAAAATCAAATAAAATACAAGAAATTAACATAGATCCTATAAATGTATATTTATATGAAAGGGGAGCTTGAGGTTACTTTCCGTAGCAACCAATGAAAATTATTGATTGCTATTCCGCTTTTGTTCTCATCATCCTTTTTTTTTCTGGTTTTAATGAGCTGGATAATGGTCAAGGTTATTTTTTTGTGGCTGTTCCTTTACTATGACCTGTGCTGAGGCATAGCACTTTGTACTGGATGTAACAGTTCCTTATAAGATAGATTCAATTTATAGCTGAAGTTCATCTTTACATACTGAAACGTATGGAGAGACTCTCAATGCTGATGGTATGTGAAGGAATAATTCTATTATAACATTAACTCATCCCTATGATATGCACTGCATACTTGTACCTTGGCTGCCAGCGACAGCAGATATTTATCATACAACTCCTGGCTGGTTTGATAAATAACACTTGTAAAAATAAGACTGCATTGAAGGCATATATAATTATACACTGAAATGCTCTTCACATTTTTCTAAGTGAAATTGCATTTGTTGTTTGTTTAACTATTTAGCCATTCAGAATGTAGCTGGAGGTTAGGACATAAGAACAATATTAGCTCAGTACCTCGTGTGTCCTTTAAACTGTAATGGTCCTCTGACTTCATCCATTATGTAAAGTCCCAAGATGAGTTATGCTTTTTTCTTCTACCCAGATGGCTCAAGAGCATCTGCTGCTGACTTATCATTTGTTACATCAAATATCGGAGAGCTTCTGTATTTGTGTCTGCCATAGGACATTGTGGCTGTATTTTCATGGCCAGATTGCAAAGGGCCTTTGAACTTAACATTTTGTATACCATGTCACACTATTATCATTATATCCAATCAGACTTTTATTGTTATAGATTCAGGCCATTACAGTTGCATTGTAATAATTACAATCTGGTTTCTTTACTAATTGTAACTAAGTGGATGCAGTGAAGCTGTGTTTCCTTCTTTTAGCCAATATGCAAAAAAATAAATAATTTTTCGTCTGACCTTCACATGATTGGTTATTCACATGAAGATAAGTCCAGTTAAGCCAACAGTCACTTTTCAAAGTCATCATTCCTCATGAATAGGGATGAGCCGAACACCCCCCTGTTCGGTTCGCACCAGAACATGCGAACAGGAAAAAAGTTTGTTCGAACACACGAACACCGTTAAAGTCTATGGGACACGAACATGAATAATCAAAAGTGCTAATTTTAAAGGCTTATATGCAAGTTATTGTCATAAAAAGTGTTTGGGGACCTGGGTCCTGCCCCAGGGGACATGGATCAATGCAAAAAAAAGTTTTAAAAACGGAAGTTTTTTCAGGAGCAGTGATTTTAATAATGCTTAAAGTCAAACAATAAACATGTAATATCCCTTTAAATTTCGTAGCTGGGGGGTGTCCATAGTATGCCTGTAAAGGGGCGCATGTTTCCCGTGTTTAGAACAGTCTGACAGCAAAATGACATTTCGAAGGAAAAAACCCATTTAAACCTACTCGCGGCTATTGCATTGCCGACAATACACATAGAAGTTCATTGATAAAAACGGCATGGGAATTCCCCACAGGGGAACCCCGAACCAAAATTTAAAAAAAAAAATGACATGGGAGTCCCCCTAAATTCCATACCAGGCCCTTCAGGTCTGGTATGGATATTAAGGGGAACCCCGGCCAAAAAAAAAAAAAAAAACGGCGTGGGGTCCCCCCAAAGATCCATACCAGACCCTTATCCGAGCACGCAACCTGGCAGGCCGCAGGAAAAGAGGGGGGATGAGAGTGCGGCCCCCCCTCCTGAACCATACCAGGCCACATGCCCTCAACATTGGGAGGGTGCTTTGGGGTAGCCCCCCAAAACACCTTGTCCCCATGTTGATGAGGACAAGGGCCTCATCCCCACAACCCTGGCCGGTGGTTGTGGGGGTCTGCGGGCGGGGGGCTTATCGGAATCTGGAAGCCCCCTTTAACAAGGGGACCCCCAGATCCCGCCCCCCCTGTGTGAAATGGTAAGGGGGTACTTACCCCTACCATTTCACTAAAAAACTGTCAAAAATGTTAAAAATGACAAGAGACAGTTTTTGACAATTCCTTTATTTAAATGCTTCTTCTTTCTTCTATCTTCCTTCATCTTCTTCTTCTGGTTCTTCTGGCTCTTCTGGTTCTTCCTCCGGCGTTCTCGTCCAGCATCTCCTCCGCGGCATCTTCTATCTTCTTCTCCTCGGGCTGCTCCGCACCCATGGCATGGGGGGAGGCTCCCGCTCTTCTCGTCTTCTTTTCTTCTCTTCTTCTCTTCTTCATTTTCTTCTCCGGGCCGCTCCGCACCCATGCTGGCATGGAGGGAGGCTCCCGCTGTGTGATGGCGTCTCCTCGTCTGACAGTTCTTAAATAACGGGGGGCTCTTAAATACAGAGAAGAGAAGAAGAGAAGAAAAGAAGAAGAGAAGAGCGGGAGCCTCCCCCCATGCCATGGGTGCGGAGCGGCCCGAGGAGAAGAAGATAGAAGACGCCGCGGAGGAGATGCTGGACGAGAACGCCGGAGGAAGAACCAGAAGAGCCAGAAGAACCAGAAGAAGAAGATGAAGGAAGATAGAAGAAAGAAGAAGCATTTAAATAAAGGAATTGTCAAAAACTGTCTCTTGTAATTTTTAACATTTTTGACAGTTTTTTAGTGAAATGGTAGGGGTAAGTACCCCCTTACCATTTCACACGGGGGGGGCCGGGATCTGGGGTCCCCTTGTTAAAGGGGGCTTCCAGATTCCGATAAGCCCCCCGCCCGCAGGCCCCCACAACCACCGGCCAGGGTTGTGGGGATGAGGCCCTTGTCCTCATCAACATGGGGACAAGGTGTTTTGGGGGGCTACCCCAAAGCACCCTCCCAATGTTGAGGGCATGTGGCCTGGTACGGTTCAGGAGGGGGGGGCCGCACTCTCGTCCCCCCTCTTTTCCTGCGGCCTGCCAGGTTGCGTGCTCGGATAAGGGTCTGGTATGGATTTTTGGGGGGACCCCACGCCATTTTTTTTTTTTTTTTGGCGCAAGGTTCCCCTTAAAATCCATACCAGACCTGAAGGGTCTGGTATGGAATTTAGGGAGAACCCCACGTCATTTTTTTTTAAATTTTGGCCGGGGTTCCCCTTAATATCCATACCAGACCTAAAGGGCCTGGTATGGAATTTAGGGGGACTCCCACGTCATTTTTTTTTTTTTAATTTTGGTTCGGGGTTCCCCTGTGGGGAATTCCCATGCCATTTTTATCAATGAACTTCTATGTGTATTGTCGGCAATGCAATAGCCGCGAGTAGGTTTAAATGGGTTTTTCCTTCGAAATGTAATTTTGCTGTCAGACTGTTCTAAACTCGGGAAACATGCGCCCCTTCACAGGCATACTATAGACACCCCACAGCTACGAAATTTAAAGGGATATTACACTTTTATTGTTTGACTTTAAGCATTATTAAAATCACTGCTCCTGAAAAAACGTCAGTTTTTAAAACTTTTTTTTGCATTGATCCATGTCCCCTGGGGCAGGACCCAGGTCCCCAAACACTTTTTATGACAATAACTTGCATATAAGCCTTTAAAATTAGCACTTTTGATTATTCATGTTCGTGTTCCTTAGACTTTAACGGTGTTCGCGTGTTCGAACAAACTTTTTTCCTGTTCGCATGTTCTGGTGCGAACCGAACAGGGGGGTGTTCGGCTCATCCCTACATATAATACCTTCACTGCAGGTGCCGCCCGTCCCCTTCCTCAGCCTCCTTGAATTTTTGGGATTACCTGCAGTGTGGCCCCTCGTAAGGCGCGCATGAGCGGTAGGCTCTCCTCTGGCTGACTGTGCCGACCATTGAGAGACGTTGAGATCGAGCAAGGGGGTTTTTTCCATACAGAGGCCATTTAATATGACCTAATACACTATGATTGGTAAATATATGAAAATGTTTATTACTGTTTTTCTTTTTTCCTTTTTTACTTTTCAATCAAAAATTTCAATATATGCTAACATTTTTACAGTCTATAAAATCCTCTGAAGAAGACCCGTTGGGGTTGAAACACGTCAGAATTCAAATACAAGATTCATGCATCACCTTTCTCTATAGTGTTTGATTATGGTGTATTATCATTGTATAAAGTCATATCAGTGACGTTTTTATTTATCATTTATGTATCACAGCTCATGTTTTGACTATTTATGTTTTAAGCAGCAATTTTTGATAAAAAAAAATTCAATTACAATATCATTTTTGATATACATTTTTTTATCTTTTGCTGCCTAGAAAACCCCCCATGGAGGACAATCTCCTTTTCTGATATTCTTATTCGGGGTGTGCAGCCATTTTTGTCTTCTCTCCTATGAGTGTCTTCCATTTGATTTCTACTGCCATATTAGTTTCCTGTAATTGCCTGAGAACCCCCAGGAAATAAATTTAACTACGGACCTGTTCTGATTTAAAAGAGAAGTAAAGGATTTTTATTTTATTTTAGAAGCATACATACCTAGGTTAATGCAGCATCTGTCTGATTCTGCATCTGTCCCCCGAAGCCTCTACACTGAGAACCGAATGATTGAACGCCGCTGATCACTCGGTTTTCAGAGCTCCCCGAGCAGAGAGCTGCAGACTGTCAGTCACAGCTCTCTGCTCTGCTCTCTCCTCGCTCATTGGAGCGCTAGGCTGTGGAGGGGTGGGGAGCAGCCGTTTCAGGCTCTCAGCGGCTTGCTGAGAGGCTGAGCCGGTTGTCAGTCCAGGAAACTGGTGGATCCAGACTCCATGGTAATGATGACGCGGTGCCTGGACTGACTGCAGTGACATCAGCAGAGAGCGGACTTCAGCCCGCTCTCTGCTGAAAACAGGTCACAGGAGTTCAAAACTAACTGCACTTCTGTGATCCATAGGAGAAGTACAGCCAAATTAGCTTTGGATGGACTTCTCCTTTAAGTTTTTTCCTTTAAGTTTTTTCAGGATACATTGAGGATGCTAAAATATAAATATATTCATGATATCTTTGGTGCCTGTCTTTTTTCTTTTATTGTGCTTACACATATAAGGCTTTCTTCTCTGCTTGTGATAAGTAAAAAGCTAAAGAAACCTTAACATCCAATTTTCATCTAGTGAAAGTCCAGAGTTAAAATGGTAAGGTACAAATTGGATTATTAACCCCTGATCTTTTCCCTTGAACAGTTTGGCTGTTAACAAAATGTCTCTCTCTTTGATAAATCAAGTAATATTAGCAAATAAGATAATTACAGTTGAGAGGCCACTTTTAGCAGTGAAACATGCTATTGCAACTTGATTAGTTGGACCCTGTTTTTCTAAATTGCAGTGCCCAGTCAATATCTGTCACTAACCTAAATAGCCTAGAGCAAATGTGCCAGGAAAATGTACCAAAAACAGCCCAAACGCTAAGCAAATTTAGCACATAAATTCCTCAAAATGCTTAAAGCTGTTATTGCTGTCAAAGGAGAGTTCACAGAATATCAACATATGGGCATTTAACGTATATCTAAACCCAAAAGTTAAAATATAATATATCGCAGCTTACCAATCTTTTTTGACTGTTTTTTGTTTATCTTATCTTATCTCGTCTGTTTTTCCTTCATCTGCTGATCCAGCCAGTAAGTCTGTTATATTTCAACTTTCTTTAAGGCCCTGTTTACACCATGGTGTAGAGACGTCAGTTTTTCTGCACACATTCTGCAAGGGCACAACAAAAACAATTGTTCTTTATGTGCCCTGTTCACACCACAACACTGTTATCATATGCAGATTTTTTCTGTACAGGAAAAAAAATGCCATGACAACATTGGTGTGAATAGGACACATAACTGACACATAACTGACGCACAAGAAAACTGATGGAAACTGATGTGAAACTGATGTCAGTTTCCATGCATGTATGGTGTGAACAAGCCCTAAAAGTCCAAGCTGTCCAGCAAAAGTGACAGTTAGTGTTGAGACAAGCCATTTAACACTGACAGGGGTGTTTACAATTCTTTTATTTATTTAGCTAAAACCTTTTTCCCAAAAGAAAGAAAAAAATTGTTTCTGTAACTGCTTGAAAAGTGCTAACTGGAGCTAGGCTTTACCTTGTTAGTCACTAGGGATAAACCAAACACTTTTGGATTTGGTTTGAGCAATGCTTAGCAAGCACCACAGAAATTTGAATGCCCAACCAAACCCCATTCAAATCAATGGGAGCTCATTGTGTCAAATTAAAAATGCCAATTTTCAGGATTACTAGGCAAGGGGGTGGAAACAAATAGCATAGTGGGTGGGCATTAGCCTAGCAACCATGTACCAATGCAATGAATATTAAAAATAAATAAAAAGTAAAAAACTCCATTAGATCAGAAGCGGTTATTTAAAAAAAAAAAATCTTAAAGTCTTAAAGTAAAAACACTAAATGAATAACATGCCTGGGGGGATGCCCTGATCCTCCCTATTAAGGGGTGCATCTCTGTAATGTATAGAAAGTGCTGTAGCAGCACTGACATTTACAAGTGAAAAAAGTGTTAGTAATTGCAGACAAATGACATTTCATTGATGGCTTCTTAAAAAAAGTGCTGGGTGCCCAGTGTGCCCCTGTGCCTTTTAACCACTTCAGCCCCGGAAGGATTTACCCCCTTCCTGACCAGAGCACTTTTTACAATTTGGCACTGCGTCGCTTTAACTGATAATTGCGCGGTCATGCAATGCTGTAACCAAACGAAATTTGTGTCCTTTTCTTCCCACAAATAGAGCTTTCTTTTGATGGTATTTGATCACCTCTGCCGTTTTTATTTTTTGCGCTATACACGGAAAAAGACCGAAAATTTTGAAAAAAAATGATATTTTCTACTTTTTGTTCTAAAAAAAATCCAATAAACTCAATTTTAGTCATACATTTAGGCCAAAATGTATTTGGCCATATGTCTTTGGTAAAAAAAATGTCAATAAGTGTATATTTATTGGTTTGCGCAAAAGTTATAGCGCCTACAAACTAGGGTACATTTTCTGGAATTTACACAGCCTTTAATTTATGACTGCCTATGTCGTTTCTTGAGGTGCTAAAATGGCAGGGCAGTACAAAACCCCCACAAATGACCCCATTTTGGAAAGTAGACACCCCAAGGAAATTGCTGAGAGGCATGTTGAGCCCATTGAATATTCATTTTTTTTGTCCCAAGTGATTGAATAATGACAAAAAAAAAAAAAAAATTACAAAAAGTTGTCACTAAATGATATATTGCTCACACAGGCCATGGGCATATGTGGAATTGCACCCCAAAATACATTTAGCTGCTTCTCCTGAGTATGGGGATACCACATGTGTGGGACTTTTTGGGAGCCTAGCCGCATACGGGGCCCCGAAAACCAATCACTGCCTTCAGGATTTCTAAGGGCGTACATTTTTGATTTTACTCCTCACTACCTATCACAGTTTTGAAGGCCATAAAATGCCCAGATGGCACAAACCCCCCCCCAAATGACCCCATTTTGGAAAGTAGACACCCCAAGCTATTTGCTGAGAGGCATGTTGAGTCCATGGAATATTTTATATTTTGACACAAGTTGCGGGAAAGTGACAATTTATTTATTTATTTATTTTTTTTTTGCACAAAGTTGTCACTAAATGATATATTGCTCACACAGGTCATGGGCATATGTGGAATTGCACCCCAAAATACATTCTGCTACTTCTCTTGAGTACGGGGATACCACATGTGTGGGACTTTTTAGGAGCCTAGCCGCGTACGGGACCCCGAAAACCAATCACCGCCTTCAGGATTTCTAAGGGTGTACATTTTTGATTTCACTCTTCACTGCCTATCACAGTTTCGGAGGTCATGGAATGCCCAGGTGGCACAAACCCCCCCAAATGACCCCATTTTGGAAAGTAGACACCCCAAGCTATTTGCTGAGAGGCATGGTGAGTATTTTGCAGCTCTCATTTGTTTTTGAAAATGAAGAAAGACAAAAAAAAAATTTTTTTTTTCTTTTTTTAATTTTCAAAACTTTGTGACAAAAAGTGAGGGCTGCAAAATACTCACTATACCGCTCAGCAAATAGCTTTGGGTGTCTACTTTCCAAAATGGGGTCATTTGGGGGGGTTTTGTGCCACCTGGGCATTCCATGGCCTCCGAGACTGTGATAGGCAGTGAAGAGTGAAATCAAAAATTTTCGCCCTTAGAAAGCCTGAAGGCGGTGCTTGGTTTTCGGGGTCCCATACGCGGCTAGGCTCCCAAAAAGCCTCACACATGTGGTATCCCCGTACTCAGGAGAAGCAACAGAATGTATTTTGGGGTGTAATTTCACATATTCCCATGGCATGTTTGAGCAATATATCATTTAGTGACAACTTTGTGCAAAAAAAAAAAAAATTTGTCTCTTTCCCGCAACTTGTGTCACAATATAAAATATTCCATGGACTCGACATGCCTCTCAGCAAATAGCTTGGGGTGTCTACTTTCCAAAATGGGGTCATTTGGGGGGGGTTTGAACTGTCCTGGCATTTTATGCACAACATTTAGAAGCTTATGTCACACATCACCCACTCTTCTAACCACTTGAAGACAAAGCCCTTTCTGACACTTTTTGATTACATGAAAAAATTATTTTTTTTTGCAAGAAAATTACTTTGAACCCCCACACATTATATATTTTTTTAAAGCAAATGCCCTACAGATTAAAATGGTGGGTGTTTAATTTTTTTTTTCACACAGTATTTGCGCAGCGATTTTTCAAACGCATTTTTTGGGGAAAAAACACACTTTTTTACATTTTAATGCACTAAAACACACTATATTGCCCAAATGTTTGATGAAATAAAAAAGATGATCTTAGGCCGAGTACATGGATACCAAACATGACATGCTTTACAATTGCGCACAAACGTGCAGTGGTAACAAAATAAATACATTTTTAAAAGCCTTTAAAAGCCTTTACAGGTTACCACTTTAGATTTACAGAGGAGGTCTACTGCTAAAATTACTGCCCTCGATCTGACCGTCGCGGTGATACCTCACATGCAAGGTGCAATTGCTGTTTACCGACGCTTGCGTTCGCCTTAGCGCGAGAGCAGGGGGGACAGGGGTGCTTTTTTTTTTTTTTTTTTTCTTTATTATTTTTTTGCTTTTTTATCTTATTTTAAAACTGTTCCTTTCATTTTTTTTTTTTTTTTAATCATTTTTATTGTTATCTCAGGGAATGTAAATATCCCCTATGATAGCAATAGGTAGTGACAGGTACTCTTTTTTGAAAAAATTGGGGTCTATTAGACCCTAGATTTCTCCTCTGCCCTCAAAGCATCTGACCACACCAAGATCGGTGTGATAAAATGCTTCCCCAATTTCCCAATGGCGCTATTTACATCCGGCGAAATCTAAGTCATAAAATACTCGTAGCTTCCGGTTTCTTAGGCCATAGAGATGTTTGGAGCCACTCTGGTCTCTGATCAGCTCTATGGTCAGCTGGCTGAATCACCGGCTGCATTCTCAGGTTCCCTGTTGAGACAGGAGAGCCAGAGAAAAACACGGAAGACGATGGGGGGGGGGCATTCTCTCCCACTGCTTGTAAAAGCAGTCTAGAGGCTAATTAGCCGCTAGGATTGCTTTTACATGAAAGCCGACCGCTGGCTGAAAAGAATGATACCAAGATGATACCTAAACCTGCAAGCATCATTCTGGTATAACCACTCAAAGTCGTGAATGCTGTACCTGAAGACAAAAAAATGGTTAACAATAAAGCACAGTAAACGGTAAAGTATAAAAAATTGCATACCTGAAAAGCAAACATGATAAAACATAATAACAATAAAACATTGCAGAATAGAATACAGTAAAAAAGAGCAGAACAATAGAGAGAGAGAGAATAGAGAGAGAACAATAAAACGACAACTATTATTTTTTATTTTATATTTTTGTTTGTGTTTTTTTTTTTTACACTTTTTTTGTAACTGTAACTTTTATAACTGTAACCGGTTCCAGGTTCGGGTCTCTCAAAATGCGATGGCATCTTGGGAGACCCTGTGAAAGTGTGTCCTAGTCTGTGCAATGCTTTACCCTACGCTAATACTCAACTAGTGAATGGTAGCGTTCAAAACATTCACCAATGCAAAGACTAGGATTGTCAGGACAGGAGGGACAATAATAGCGGGTGTCACACCTATATCCGTGTTTGCTGCAGACACAACATCTTTTTTGGGGGGGTTCGTTGGGTAGGGGTACTCGGGAGGACATAAAAATGCCTCTCATGCAGCCGACTGCATTTGGTTGGGGATGTGAATGGGGGAAGTACGGGCGCTGCAGAAGTGGTGGGTTCCCAATTAGGATTGGCGAATGCAGCAGGAAGGGCATTATGGGCACGACGGGCCTGTGTTTGTCTTCTTGGTGGCAGCGGGACACTACTTGTGCTTGCCACCTCACCAGCTTGAACTGCACTTATGGGACTCGCCACGTCACCAAGTGTTACTGCAGTGCTGGTTTGACTACGACCGGGGTGTACTAGGCCGCTGGCGCTTGCCAGTTCACCAAAACGCTACCAAAAACCTGTTAATGATCACAGGGATCAGGCCTGACTCTGCGAACACTGCAGTTATGCATTTAGTGTTTTGTAAGTGACAGTGATCGATCGATACTGCACTTGGGTGGGCTGGGTTGGGCCGGGCGGAGGGGCAAAACGCAGGTGCTAGCAGGTATCTGGGCTGATCCCACTAACACTGCGTTTTTGGGAACCCTAAACTGCTGGGGACGCCAGTATAGATCTGATCGGATCAGATCAGATATTGATCAGTTCAGATACTATACCACTAAGGGAGGTGTACGGTGCGTGCGTGGGTGTTAGCACTACTGGCACTAACCTGACGCTGCCTGGGGCTGGTGCTTGCCAGTTCACCAAAACGCTACCAAAAAAACTGTTAGCGATTGCAGGGATCAGGCCTGACTCTGCGAACGCTGCAGTTATGCGTTTAGTGTTTTGTAAGTGACAGTGATCGATCGATACTGCACTTGGGTGGGCTGGGCTGGGCCGGGCGGAGGGGCAAAACGCAGGTGCTAGCAGGTATCTGGGCTGATCCCGCTAACACTGCGTTTTTGGGAATCCTAAACTGCTGGGGACGCTAGTATAGATCTGATCTGATCAGATATTGATGCGTTCAGATACTATACCACTAAGGGAGGTGTACGGTGCGTGGGTGTTAGCGCTACTGGCACTAACCTGACGCTGCCTGGGGCTGGTGCTTGCCATTTCACCAAAACGCTACCAAAAAAACTGTTAGCGATCGCAGGGATCAGGCCTGACTCTGCGAACGCTGCAGTTATGCATTTAGTGTTTTGTAAGTGACAGTGATCGATCGATACTGCACTTGGGTGGGCTGGGCCGAGCCGGGCAGAGGGGCAAAATGCAGGTGCTAGCAGGTATCTGGGCTGATCCCGCTAACACTGTGTTTTTGGGAACCCTAAACTGCTGGGGACGCTAGTATAGATCTGATCGGATCAGATATTGATCTGTACAGATACTATACCACTAAGGGAGGCGTATGCTGCGTGCGTGGGTGTTAGCGGTACTGGCGCTAATCTGACGCTGCCTGGGGCGACGCATATCACTGCCGGGCGATCAGGGGGCTAAATCTTTATTCGGTAATAAACGGCGGGTGCCCTGACACTATAAAAAATAAACAAACTAACCAGCGTCACCCATAACGGTTATACAGTGATCAGTGGTGAAAGGGTTAACTAGGGGGCAATCAAGGGGTTAAAACATTTATTAGGTAGTATATGGGGGTCCCTGTCACTATAAAACGCTGACGGCGAACCTAAATATTTACCTCACTAACTAGCGTCACCAGCGACACTAATACAGCGATCAGAAAAATGATCGCTTAGCGACACTGGTGACGGGAGGTGATCAAGGGGTTAAAACTTTATTAGGGGGGGTTAGGGGGGTATCCTAGACCTAAAGGGGGCCTAACACTCACTGCCCTAACACTGTAACTGTCACAAACTGACACCAATACAGTAATCAGAAAAAAAAAAAAAAAAAAAAAAAAAAAAAACCTGCTTGGTGTCAGTTTGTGACAGGGGGGGGTGATTGGGGGGGGATCAGGGGGCGATCGGGGGGGGGGATCGGGGTGTTTTGTGTGCCTGGCATGTTCTACTGTGTGTGTGTGTGTTGGTGCACTCACATTGCAGTCTTCTCTCCTCGGCCCGGAACGGCCGAATCATTTCCTCTGCCTCTGTGTAAAATACAGAGGCAGGGAAATGATCCCATTGGCTGGGAGCGATCGCGAGGGGGGGGCCACGAATGGATGGCCTCCCCCTCACCACCGATCGCCGGGGGAGATTTGCCAACCGCCGCAGGCACCGGGGGGGGTCCGATCAGACCCCCCACCCGCGGGCAGGCAAGGACGTACCTGTAAGTCCTTTTGCCTGCCCGTGCCATTCTGCCGACGTATATAGTCGTGCGGCGGTCGGCAAGCGGTTAAGGAGGGGTGGGCTACCTCTGGCTCACCTGCCCTCTGCCTATCCATTCGAATGCGTGTGCTTCCACTGTGGAGACTCTCAAAAACATACAAGAGTTAGGACTGCAGATAATAGCGGGGTGCCATGAAGTGGCTCTGCAGCTTACACATGTGTTTGCAAATGTGTGCTAAATAAACCCATGTTTGTAACTCATACTGTTAGACAGGATAATTCAGTATGTCATCAACCAACATGCTACAACCTTTAACAACTGTGCATGTGAAGAATAACATTGTAAACAACCTCACATGCATGGGGCATTAACTGATAGCTATTGTCTTCAACATTGCTAATGGCTATTGTCTTTGATATTCATTTCTGCATCTTATGGCTTTTTAATCACCATTACTGCAGAACCCAAGCACCTTGGAAAAGTTCAGCTGATAACAATATTGTTTTTATTTTCCTTCCTTTCTAAGCAGAAGCTAAAATATTATTATTTGCCTATTCACGTCTAAATCAATGAATATTCTCTATTATTATTTTGACCATTAAAACTCTGTTTTAACCTGAAACTAGTGGGGAAACTAAAATGCAGTTTCACTCCCTGTATTCTTCCCTTACAAAAATTTTTGGATGCAAACAGTGTATTTTAGCTAAATTAAAAAATACAACTTTCAGTTGAAATCTTTTTTTATTGAAAGAATACGAAGGAAACAGTAAGCATAGGTTTAATCAACCTTGACACACGGCCTTTGTCAAAGACAGACACCAAGCGAACTTAGATTTACTAAACTGTTTTGTTTATTTTCCTTACACATGATTATATATTTTTTACAAAGGGAATTTTCACCACATTCACTAAGGTAGGAGAATATTTCCTTACAAAGTGAAAATTCTCTTGCCAAATGAACAGCCTATTGCCTCTGGTAAATTAACTGCATACATACATTGGTAAGGTGAGCAGTGCCAATAGAAATACTAATCAACTGCCAATTTGTAGCGTGTCATTGTATTTATAAATGCAAGTCAATAAACTTTTTTGGTGTCCATTCTGTGTGTCCCTGTGTGTTTTTCCCCATTGGATTGTTGTAAAATTGTGTCCATGTGATGAGGCTTGCAAGTATATAAAAAGCAGGAAAGTTTTATTGGGTTAATGGGGTGGGTTTCCTTTATTTGGGAAAGAGAAGAGGAAACGTGAGAGGACAAGTAAAGCCGCGTACACACGGGCAGACTTTTCGACCGGACCGTCGGAAAGTCCGTCAAACCAGTCCGGTCGAAAAGTCCGACCGTGTGTACGCTGCATAAGAAGAAGGTTCAAGAGAAAAAAAATAGTAGGGTGATCCACCAGTCATGAGAGGGGCTCGTGCCAGGGGTTTAAACTCTTCTGCTCCCATAAATAGTATTCTGCATGTCCTTATTTTAATAAGGGGTTCATGTCTATTTCTTTCACTGGAATATTTTGACATAGTTGCCTGGCCTGTTTAAGGATAGAAGGGTGGGGGTCAAGTTTCAGTATATGATTACCTTTGCCATGCATAAGATAAATTATAATAGGGTTTTTTTTTTAGTTTTATGTGTTGGACACCAGGTAAGGAAGAGTACTCCCCCATTTGTGGGTCAATGTACTGGTATTGTGGTGGTATCATTTTCCGGGTCTAGTTGGAAACTGTATTTCAAATGTTATGCAAGTAAAGTTTACTTCAAATGCTTACTGTTTAATTACAGCCTCTACAGCTCTTCTTTAAAACATTATTTGTCATACTATAAAAGTTATTTATTTATTAAATATTAATACATTTAATACACTGCCACAATTGTTACAATGGAATTTGTTGCATCGACTGAAGAAAGCTATTGCTGCATGAGACTAAAAACTGTAAAGTTATTGTCATTGTTAACCACTTGCTGACTGCCGCATGCTGATTTACGTCGGCAGAATGGCACGGGCAGGCAACAGGGCATACCTGAACATCCCTTTGAATTTGCCACCTAGCAGGCATGCCCGCGGGTCCCGCGATCTCGATGTTCACTGGTGGTCTGCAATTGCGGTTAAGAGAGGCAGAAAGGGGAGATGCCTATGTAAACAAGGCATTTCCCTGTTCTGCCTAGCAACATGACAAGGATCTACTGCTCCCTGTCATCGGGAGCAGTGATCTCTGTCATGTTGTAGTGAGCCCTTCCCCCCTACAGTTAGAACACATCCAGGAAACACACTTAACCCCTTGATCGCCCCCTAGTGTTTAACCTCTTCCGTGCCAGTGTCATTTATACAGTAATCAGTGGCTGTTTGTAGCTCTGATCACTATATAAATGACAATGGTCCCAAAATAGTGTCAAAAGTGTCCAATCTGTCCGCCATAATGTCGCAGTCCTGATAAAAATCGCAGATCGTCGCCATTACTAGTAAAAAAAAAAGTTAATAATAAAAATGCCATAAATCTATCCCCTATTTTGTAGACGCTATAACTTTTGCGCAAACCAATCAATATACACTTATTGCGATTTTTTTTTACCAAAAATATGTAGAAGAATACATATCGGCCTAAACTGCGGAAGAAATTTATTTTTTTATATATTTTTGGGGGGATATTTCAATATAGCAAAAAGTAAAAAATATTGCTTTTTTTTCAAAATTGTTGGTCTTTTTTTGTTTATAGCACAACAAATAAAAACTGCAGAGGTGATCAAATACCACCAAAAGAAAGCTCTATTTGTGGGAAAAAAAGGACGTCAATTTTGTTTGGGTACAGCATTGTATGACTGCGCAATTGTCAGTTAAAGTGACGCAGTGCCGAAGCGCAAAAAATGCTCTGGTCAGGAAGGGGGTAAATCCTTCTGGGGCTGAAGTGGTTAAACATCTTTTGGAAGAACTTGTCATCTTTGTCTTGTCAGTCTAAATTAATTTCAAGCTGACTGACAGTTTAAGTCAGATTTTAACAAGGCTGTTAATTATTTATTAACATATTTTTAAATAACATGTTACTGAAAATGTTACATTGATAAGTAGATAATGGATCTAATTCTCAGAAGAAGTAAGGGAACATAAAAATAAATAATTTACTGTACGTTACAAGTTCACTTTAACTGAAGTTACTCCCTTTTACTCTTGGTCTTAAACAAGAATAATAAGCAAAATAAAACTGACTTTACAGCTACATAACATCAGGTTATATGCACGTGGTATCTCTCTTTTACGTGGTAGGTTCAGAAATGTATAACTCATTTGTGTTTAATGACTAGTTTGTGGCAACAAAATATAGTAGATGAATCATGTTCTAGAAGGTTTTCAATTCACAAGCCTTAAACTAGTTTCATTTTTAAGAAAACAACAAAGGTTGCTATCTTAGAATTTCTTTTAGATGTTTTTTTACATTATGTTGTTTTTTTTGCCCTTCTTTTAGGTGTTTCACCACAAGGGATAATAAGTATCTTGCTCCCTGTGATACACTATATTGGATAACAGGATGTATTTGACTCTTTTCACTACCTCTCGGAAAAATTTTCTGGCAGCAGATACTAGCTGTTAGGCCCCTTTCACACTGAGGAGGGAGGTGCGTCGGCGGTAAAGCCCCGCTGCCCCATTGATTTCAATGGGCAGGAGCGGTGAAGGAGCGGTGTATACACTGCTCCTTCACCGCTCCGAAGATGCTGCTAGCAGGACTTTTTTTCCCGTCCTGCTAGCGCATCGATCCAGTGTGAAAGCCCTCGGGCTTTCACATTGGAGAGACAGCAGTGGCTGTTTTGGGTCGATTTGCAGGCGCTATTTTTAGCGCGATTGCGCCTGCAAACTGCCCCATTGTGAAAGGGGTCTTAAAGCAGACCCATCAGAAACTTAATAGTCTGAATAAATTGCTGCGCAAAATACAACAGCATCATCAAAATAAAAATGGTACTTTTTATTAATAAAAAGCAAATAATGAGCTTTAGTTAAGTTGTTAAAACCCTACTGAAGTTACAGTTTTATGCAATTGTTAAATGTGCAGGGAAATGTCTCACGTTTGCTTTCTTGCTTAAAATAGCTTCAGCTTCAGTAGGAAACCACGTTTCCAGGAAGGAGGCTGTAGAGAAGGACCACTGCTTGTTGTGTGGAAGCATCGGTCCCTCAGCAGCAGTCTAAAATGCACTCCTCCCCCCAAGTCTTGCGTACAGCTCTGCAATCATCAGATCACCCATTTCTGTCATCAGAACATATAATAATGGTATATAAATGCAAAGTTTCTGGGTAGGGATGGGCCGAACACCCCCCTGTTTGTTTTGCACCAGAACCCCTGAACAGAGAAAAAGTTCTGACCTGAACAGCAAACCCTTTTAAACTCTATGGGTCCCAACTTTGAAAAATCAAAAGTCCCCATTTTGAAGGCTTGTATGTAAGTTATTGGCTATAAAAACGATCTGGTGTCTGGGTACTGCCCTGGGGGACATGTATCAATGCAAAAATGTTTTTTTTTAGAAGATCATTTTTACAGGAGCAGTGATTTTAATGATGCTTACAGTACAACAATGAAAATGAACATTTCTTTTAAATATAGTGCTTGGGGGGATCCCCTCAGTCTGCCTGCAAAGCGCATCTGTAGCATTTATAGAACCTGCTGCAGCAAGACTGACATTTCTAAAGAAACAAATGAGTCAAATCACATTTAAATTGCAGGAAATACAATACCATTTCCAACAATAGAAAAATGTTAAAATTAAAAAAAAAAAAAGGTGTGGGAGTCCCCCCCAATCCATACCAGGACCTTCGACAGAGCCCTCCCTGCCCCAAAGCACCACAGGGTCTGGTATGGACTGTGGGGGGGGACATCACAATGTTTTTTTTTTAAACTTTGGTGTAGAGGTCCCCTTAAGATCCATACCAGCCGGCAATGTTTTATGTTTTTATTCAGCTGTCAGCGGGGAAGCCCATTTAACAGCTGATGACTCATCCGTTGTTAAGGACGTGACAGCAGGCTTCCTAGCCCCGCTCCTTAACAGCGCCCTGATTGGACAAAGCTTTCCCCAATCTGGGCTTAGAAAGCACTGTGCAGCGTGCAGTGCATCGCAGGGTATTCGAACAAGCGATGTTCTGGTCAGATTTTTGCTTGGCCCAAACCGTTCACCCAACTGTATTTCTGGGTAGTTTTACCCTTTGTCAAGTAAAACAGGCCTAAAATATTGCATCAATATACTGCTATCACTAGTACTAAACCATGCTATGAATGCTACAGATTTTAAGGAGAAGATAATACCAGCACTTTATAGCATTATGATAGAATCAACATATATACATGATATGCTAGATCAACTTTAATGGTATTAATGTTGTCTACTGTTATTGTTACATGCTGGGTATTAAATTACTCCATTTATTTATACACTGATATAGAATGCAGAAAAAATACATTAGACCATGTATGAACAATAGCTGCCAACTGGGTTATCTCTGAGAGCAGAATATATTACACTGTAATAGCAGAGGTTTTTGGAAGCTTCCACATATATGGACCAATGAGTGGAGGTTCTGACAGTGATGATGCAAAAGGTGAAAAGAAAACTATGGTTACATGCTGAACACATGATGATACGATTACTATAATTTTGGTTGGTGGTAATAGTAATTATCTGCTTATGACCAGTAATGTCTACTTTGTGTGAAAATCTAATATAAGCACAAAATGGATAGAAAATTAACTGTTCAAATGGACAGAATGGATAAAAAATTAACTGTACCTCCCAAAAAAATACAACCCACCTCCCTTTAGCTAATTGCCAAAACAATTTAAAAGAAAAAAATAAGCTAAATACTTCTGGAAATACTTAAATACTTAAATTTATGGCCACTTTATGCTCTAGGTACCAAGTCATTTAGCTTCTCCACTGCTGAATGGGAGAGTCCTTCTATAGGTACCCACATTGCTGTCTGGTGACAAGGACACTTCTAATTTGGTCTACTGGCAAGGTTCTCGCAGGGTTCTAAAGACCCCAGCAGTGGCATGGTGGGTTTGGATTGCAGTGTGGGATTTCTAGTCTTTACACTCAGAACAGGAATCACAGATATTCATGCGATTGCTGCTTCAGGTAAAGTAAAGGTTTTTTTTTTGTAATGTAAGTGGGAACCAGGGTTGTGGGAAGGATGGGAGTATTTCCTATTTTGCCAGGAGATGGGCTTTAGGAATACATAACATATAATTTATTTAGTTAGTTACAAATATAAAATATAATGTGTTGGGGCACCTTAAAATATTCTGGTCTATGATATGAATAAACTTCACTGAGCACACTTTGCACCTTAATTATCTGTATGTTATAACTCCAATGAAATAATTGCTATTTTGGTTTTCCTATACCAGCCATAGATTGCTCCTTGGTTGGTCATTTGTGGGGGTAGACACAGACACAGTGCACTTCCTGTTAACTCCCATTGATCTGAAAACAGGATGGGAACATATAACACAATATCTGGTTTAGAAGATGGGCCAATTTTCTTATTATTGGCCATCGCACTTCAAAAGTAACATTTCAAATAGTTATTTTTATAGATCTAAAAAAACACTATCACTAACACTATAGAAAAGTTTTTGTCTTGAATGGAATTTTTCTTTAATGATCATTTGCATAAGAGTTACATCATTTATATTCACTACCAAGTGCAGCACGTTTGGGTAATGACAAATGAAATAACTCATTAAGCACCTGAATTTTTCTGCAAGCAGAACCTCAATTACACAGGCACACAGCACGGATCTGCCGCTGAGCCAGTAATTGGAAAATAATGTAGCTTAACCTACCCTGAACATGTAAATATCCATGTACTTGTGATAGTGTAAGTTATGCTTTTGGATTTTGTTAGGGCGGTTGATTTCATATTTAACTGTTCACATAAAGGTACCTGTTTTTTGCACTAAAAAGTCAGAAAAAAATGTTAATGTGGCATATACTAAAATACCAATTAATATAATAATACATGTGTAAAAATATTTTATATAAATATATATATGTGTGTAAATATATAATATTTTTAAATGTAACTAGTGTAAGTATCTGAAAATATAGTGATGTCAACTTCCTGTACTCTACTGTACAGTAGAATTTAAACTGAATGAAGGAAGGGCAGAACTCCGAGCCACATCTTGGCAGGAGTAGAGGCTAGAGTGAGCAAGGTGCTGTTTCCCCCTTATTGGGCAGTCAACAGGCATTAGGGTGTTTGACCTTTTTTTTAACAGAGCTCTGCTACAGCTTTAGTGAAGGTCAATGATCTGGCTGTGCTAACCTTTATAGAATCCTTAATTACACCAGTGGCTCAACTGAGTTTGAAATCTTTTTGCAGGTTAAAGATCCACATATCATGTTTAACTATCTTTAGCTGAATACCTGAGGTTCAGTTTTATCTTCAAATTAAAGAACTTCAGGTTTTACAAATCTTAGTGAATGAGGTGAACCCCTGCTGAATTCCATTAGCCAGACATTCGTACAGTTGCTTTTATTTTTCTTCCATATGATTGGGTATTCTTTGCAAAGTGAAACTTCACCACATTCACTAAGATTTGAGGAAAATGTCCTTGCAGAGTGCAACTTCACTTGCAAACTACAGAGTGTATTTGCCTTTAGCATATCTACCTTTTAGTCTTTCATTATTTTTCATGAAGAAAGTTTTTGCTCACTCTGCAAACATGACACCCAGAAAAAGACATATTTTTGTTGAGGACAGCCTAAGGCCTGGGTTGACAGAAGAGGAGAATCTCCAATTAGTTATACTTGTGAGTTTGACCATTGGGATTGTTTAAAAATTACAGTTCAACTTTTTAATTTGGGTAACATCATACAAAAGAGTTATCTCTTTATCCACTTTCAGACGATCCCTGAAAACTCATCTCTTCAGAGAAGTCTATCTGGCCCCTACCTAACAACTGTACATTTATCTTCTCAATCAGCACATCACCCACAGCTATTACCTCTTGTATCTCTTGACCTTCCCTCTTAGATTGTAAGCTCTAAGGAGCAGGGCCCTCTGATTCCTACTGTATTAAAGTGTATTGTATTTGTACTGTCTACCCTCAAGTTGTAAAGCGCTACGTAAACTGTTGGCGCTATATAAATCCTGTATAATAATAATAATAATAATAATAATAATAATCTCTTTGGACTGCCCCCCCCTCTACTATACACTACATCAGTACTGTTTAGGGCTAGGGTAGCAACAGTTCAGGTGACGGAAGCAGGAAGTGTCGATGCATTAAAGCTTAAAAGGGTCAATTCACTAAGAGTTAAAGCAGAGCTCCACCCAAAAAGGGAAGTTCCACTTTAAGGACTCGACCCCCGCTCTTCTTGAATTATTGTCACTTTTGAAGAGTAGGGGGGCACCCGATTTTGACAGGTATTGGCTCCCACTTCCATTCCAACCGCCCAGGTGGTCTGAAACGGAAGTTCTTCTCCCTCCCTACCTCTCCCCCGTAGTCTTCTGGGACACCGAGAGGTCCCGGAAGACTGCATCGACCAGTCAGGATGGATACGCAGCGTTACTCACGCATACGCAGTGGGCACCTGGCTATGAAGCCGCAAGCTGTCGCAGCAGGGTGCCCATAGTGAAGATGCTGGTGCCGAGGAACGAAGATAGTGGGTGCGACTGACTGGGGTGAGCACACCGCTGGATCGTGGGAGAGGTGAGTGGCTAGTTTTCAAAATTCAGCAGCTACAGTTTTTGTAGCTGCTGGCTTTTATTTATTTTACGGGTGAGTAGAACTCCACTTTAAATAACGCTATTCAATTCACTAAGGATTGTGCAGTATATAACTACCGAGCTAAAGTTTCAATACGCATTAAGAGGGGACCCCACGTTGTTTTTTTTTTTTCAAAATTTTTAACTGCCGGCATGTTTTCTTTACCTTCAGCTGTCAGTGGGGAACCCAATATTTACAGGCACATTTTTCATTTTGTGCAAATGAGTCACGTTACCGTGTTATCGCATTCGGCAAACATTAGTGAATTGACCCCAAAGTAGCTTTCCTGTGTAGCCATGTTCTGTAAGATATGACTAATCCTAGGTTTTCATTCCAAAAAAGAAGTGCTCATATGTACAGCAAAATGGAAAAAAGGCTTGGGGAGGGAGGGGCTGGGAAGAGTTAAGGGGAAGTTCACAAGTACACAAGACTACATTAAGCACATAAATTAATGCTCTCTATGTTTTAATACTATTTTTCCTATTTTTCCTATTTTTCTACTATTTTCTCCATTCAAAACAAAATAATTATGAGGGAGAGTCTAGAAGTAGGAAGCATTATAATGTGTGCACAGCCTTAAAGAAAATCAACATTACCCATTAATTCTTCATACTAATGCCGCATACACACGGTCACAATTCCCGACAACAAATGTTCGATGTGAGCTTGTTGTTGTAAATTCCGAAGGTGTGTATGTTCCATCGGACATTTGCTGTCAGAATTTCCGACAACAACTGTTTGAGAGCAGGCTCTCAAATTTTACAACAAGAGTTGTTGTCAGAAATTCCGAGCGTATGTACACAATTTTGACACACAAAAGTCCACGCATGCTCGGAATCAAGCAGAAGAGCCGCACTGGCTTTTGAACTTTATTTTTCTCAGCTTGTCGTTCGTGTTGTACATCACCGCGTTCTTGACGTTTGGAATTTCCGACAACATTTGTATGACCGTGTGTATGCAAGACAAGTTTGAGCCAACATCCGTCGGAAAAAAAAATCCATGGTTTGGTTGTTGGAATTTCCGATCGTCTGTATACAGCATAAGAGATATTTGAAAAAAAGATAAAAAAAAAAAAAAAAAAAGGAAAAATGATAGACCATTACCCTTACATAGTTACATAGTTACATAGTAGGTGAGGTTGAAAAAAGACACACGTCCATCAAGTCCAACCTATGTGTGTGATTATGTGTCAGTATTACATTACATATCCCTGTATGTGGCGGTCATTCTAATAGTTTCTTGAAGCTATCAATGCTCCCCGCTGAGACCACTGCCTGTGGAAGGGAATTCCACATCCTTGCCGCTCTTACAGTAAAGAACCCTCTACTTAGTTTAAGTTTAAACCTCTTTTCTTCTAATTGTAATGAGTCTACTACTTCTGTAATACATCTGCAATAAATATATCTGGCTAAAAATTGTATCATCCACATGCAAAATGCAGGAAAGAGAGGTGGTATGAAGTAATTGAACCCAGTGTGCTACGGGCTACGCATATTTACAAACCATTACATACTTATTCCAATCTTCTAGGATAAAATTTATTATATAGAGGGTAACAAACTTATTACTGCACCACAGAAAATGTATGCAAAGGCTGTACTATAGGCCATTATCATAACTTCTCTACTATAAATTGCTACAGTAGTTGCTGCTTACTTAATGTCTGCAGAACCACTGACCATTAGAACACAAGTCTGTAAACTGAATGTCCCAGTTTTTTTTAGATTCACACTTATAAAATATATTTGTATGATAAAGATTCTAGGCAAATCATTTTAAAAAGATCATAAAAAACAGTTAATAAACTTACATACTATACATTTAAAATGACATTATATTTTCTCTTGAAATCAAAAAAAGGAATCATACGCTTAGCATGTATCATTTCTATGTTAAACTCGCTCAATATAGATTCATTAAAAGCCATGGGTATTGATAGAATTGTAAAAGTCCTGGGACACCCTTGGGCACACTGAGTGGAGTTATGAGGTGGCCAATTGTGGGTGTGGTCAAATTGTGTCTAAAAGTGGGATGGGCTTAAAGGGCAATGGTTTAAGAAAATCAGACATAGATAGACATATAAATAGCACACATAAGCCGCAGTCCTCGGATGAGCAAAATATACTCTAATTACTATGCCATAAGCAAGATTCTGAGATACACATTTAAATCAGAGCACAATCATTTAAAAAAAAAATGAAACACTTCCATTACATATTCTTTTAATTACACAGTAAATAGACAGAAAGCTAACATTTAGAATATTGTTAAAGAGAAAATGGAGACAGAAACTACAGTGCGTGGCACCACATCCAATTATGTAAACAGAAAGAAGAAGAAATCGAAAAGCATATTTTTAAGGCCGCCACTAAAATCCCAGTAGGGAAAGAAAAGTACTCAAATGTAAAATAAAATATCAAATTTATTTAAGTATCATTATAAAAACATGTAGCAAAGGTGAATACATGGGTATGCCATAGTGTGTAAATTCTCCCATAAAAGACACATATGGCTGGACAAGGAAACCTGTAGGGGTGGCCTTAGGAATATTGATATTGCTGTCATAACTGTAATATTCTATCTGAAGCCCAGCCAACGGGATCCCAACACCAGCACCAATGGACAAGATAGTTACCACCGCTCTAGGTGACCGGGTTCAAGCTTCCCGTCCTCCGCTGTGTGGATGATTGTGAGAGCCCCAGGTGCCGGCAATTGCTATTCCAATGGTATGTGTGTGATGGAAAAATCTGGACAGCCGCACTCCGGATTGGAAAAGTGAAAAATAAAATCCTCTTTATTGAAAAAGTAATAACATGATTAAAATCCATACATGGCTTTGTTGGGATAATGCAGCATAACCGCTAACGCGTTTCACGCTCCCATAGAGCGCTTACTCATAGCTGGTTTGTACAAAAGTGATCACGACTTATATACACATAATTTGTCTACCACATGACTACATGTTGATTATCTGATTCTAAACAGCTGGTCGTTAGTCTGTGTGGGATTTTTTTTTTTTTTTTGGCATAGATGTGATTGGATGTGCATCCTATAGTGAAATCACTAATGAAGACATGAATATATAAATGAAATGTGTTGATGTTGACAAATGTCAACATATATGAATGATAAAAAATTCTTTTCAAGGTTTTCAAAAAAACATATTTGTTATTTTCCAAAATCACAAGAATGAGATGGGTGCTGGAATTTGACGTTCAAACGTATAAATTATCATACGGATAGGCGCAAGTATGGGCAAACTATGTGAACTGGTGGCTGCGGTATAATGTAAATGGTGTATAGAGTGAAAATTGGGTCTATATGGGTCTATATGCATGTGGTAAAAAGATGTGCATCCAACATGGATGGATTATCCCAGTACACAAGTGCCTGTTGTGGAAGCAGCTTTCAGCAGAACTCTTACAGCACCATCCAATAATCCTCTAAGACAGCCATTGCAAGCATACACCTTACAACCGTCAGAAGACGATGAGATACAATTGATAAGACTCTTCAGGAAATTAGAACAATTAATGTCTAAAGAGATTAGAGCTTATTGGGACATTACTTTTCTCACAGAATATGTATCAATACTGCACATTCCTCAAGGACTAAGAATTAAAAAATTTCCTTCCTCAGATTTATTTGATGAAGATTTCAAAAAACAGTGGACAGACACTCTAGACACCTGTTCCTTTAAACTCATGGAGATTTTGATCGCCTCAAAGAAAAAGGAAACAGAGAAGCTACAACTGGATATTTCCACAATACAAAAAGATCTCACCACTTCTCAAGCAATTAAAGGTTTTTCTGAACTCGATGAAAGGTTAAACAAAAACTAGATCGAATGGAAAGAGCAGTGATTGATACTAAGAAAGGCAAAATGGCCCGGGATAAGGATGATTATCAGGGAAACAAGGTTTACAGCTGGCACAAGCCACTTTACAAGTCCAACAGATCCCGCAAAAACCGAGGTAAACGAGTAAGTTTCTCTGACCATGAAGGGGAGTCGGCCAACAATACTTTAGCACGCACCATGTCAAACTCATCATTTGACAGATCTCCAACCCCACCAGAATCTATCAGATCCACCAATAGCCGCTCCCCTGGAAACCCTCACAGGTCCAGACAAACCAAGAAAAAGAAACCCTCCACAAAAAGACAAGAAGAGGTGGTAGGAAACACAAACGCCACAAACAACACACGCTACATGCTGCGGGAGAAGACGCCGAAGACGCCGAGGAAGTAAAACACAGTGTGATTAATTTGTCCAAAAAACAACTGAGTACAGAAGAGATTAGCCTGTTGGCCAAAGGTTTGAACTTTTGTCCTAGCAGACATTTCAACCTTTTTGAAACAATTTTGGACATTAATAAATTTTCAAGGACTTTAACTCTTAGGAAACATTTTTTTGATTGTGCAGTGGAAGAGCCCAATGAGTCTGTAGACAGCTGTGACACAGGTGAGTCCCCTTCTTCACCCATACTATTTGTTGATAACTGTGCTCTACAGGATCTAACAGATTTGGCACATGAGTCAGATCCTTGTCCTCTAAATCCCACGGATGTTCACATTGAAATCTCCAGGGGTAGATCAGATTTTTATCCGGTGGCAGCCAGAGGTAAGAATCTTGACGCATTCCAAAAACTAGTAGAGGGGGACTTGGTACACCTGGCTCACAGCTGCAGCAGAAAGAAATTTACACAGGACAATCTGTCCGTCAAGGAGAGACAAGCCTTTAAGAGGCTCTCCGCGGACGATCAGATTGTCGTCAGAAACGCAGATAAGGGGGGTATGGTGGCGGTTTTAGATGTAGAAGTCTACAAAAAAGAAGCTCTGCGTCAACTATCTGACATACACACATACCAGAAATTATCCTCCAACCCTACTATTGCTTTCAAAAACACGCTCTCCACACTCATAAATAGGGCCATACATATGGGTATATTCACTCCTAGGGAGAAAGAATTTCTTATTCCAGAATGCCCCATAACACCAATATAGAAGCCTGGGGGGGACTTGAAAACTCCATCATGGTGGGGCGTGACCGGATGTTGAGGTGAGGGAGAGAGACACAGCCGGACCCAGTCCTACTCTATCCCCGCTCCTATGCTGTATGCCTCGCAGTAAAGCAGAGAGGGAGAAGCTGCTAACCTGTCCTTGTGGTGCCTGCTAGCCTGCTAGCCTGCCAGTCTCTTTGAGAGACGGATGCCGCGCTAGGAGGGAAGGAGAAGCACAGGACCACCAGCTGCCAGAGGAATCTTGCACTCGGAGCTCCCCCGGGAGGACTGTCAGTGACGCGCCGCCTGTGTGAGAGAGAGGGGAGCGCGTCCACTAGAGATCAAGCGGAAGTTGCGGGGGTAGCCGTGTGCGGAGCTGACCCGACTCACACTGTGACAAGACGTGGACCGGAGGGGTGAGTGACTCACAGCGGCGAGTGTTGAGATGTGGGGGAGGACTGGTGCGACCTTGTGAGACGGTCTGGGTGGTAGCAGGAGCCCCTGTGTGGGCGCAGGACACTTGGAATTGTACAGCCATCGGAGGAGAGAAGCTGCAGTGGTCCTTGCTGAGGGACATATATATTTGTGGGTGTACATAGTGCATAACGGATTCGCTATGACCAGAAAAAAGGGGCTGGAGGAGACATCAGCACAGGAGGGTGCAGGGGCCCTAGCACAGCGAAACCCCAAAGAAAAGGGAAGTCAAGTAGCTGCCAAACTGGAGCGATTTGCTCACACACCAAACCAGCATGTAAGCACGACACCTAAAAAGAGCAACCATATAGGGGGGGCTCAGCATCAAACCAGCCAGCTGGGAAGGAGAAGTCTTGCCCCTACGGGGGGTGCAGTAGCAAACGCCCCATTGGAGTTGGGGGTGAACGGTATGGTGGAGGGGGGTTCTGGTTTGGCCACGGAGGTGGGGGATGGTGGTGTGGCATCAATGGCTGAGAAGGAACCATCACTGAGAGACATCTTTCTAGCTGTAAATAGTTGTAAGGTATCTATTTCTGCCCTGTCAGCACAAATGGAAAGTTTTAAAAGTGATTTATTGTCAGTAAAAAGTGATGTGCAAGTAGTGTGCACTCGGACAGCAGCTTTGGAAGACAGGATCAGTCAAATGGAGGATGATGTCTCCCCTTTAAGACAGGAAGTCTCACTTATGAAAAAACAACTTAATGAATGCATGCAAAAAATGGACAGTATGGAAAACAGACTACGTAGAGAAAATTTGAGGGTGTTGGGCCTCCCAGAAGGCTGTGAAGGCAATAATCCTGTTAAATTTATGGAAGATTGGTTAAAGGAGAGATTCGGGAGGGAGTCACTCTCAGAATTTTTTTCCATTGAGCGTGCGCATAGAGTGGCCTCTAGGTCATGGGCTCCAGGGGGTCACCCAAGACCACTGATTTTTAAGCTATTATGCTTCAGGGATAAAACCACCATCCTTCGGAAGGCAAGGGAGATGAAGAACATTCAATATAGAGGTGCAAGGGTCTCAATATATCCGGACTTCTCTCCTGAGCTTCAAAGGCAGAGAGCCAAATTTGTGGAATGCAAGCGCAAGCTGCAGCAGTTAAAAATTAACTATGCTTTATTATATCCAGCGCGCTTGCGCATTGCGGCACTGGGGGAAACTCAATTTTTTAATACTCCCATCGAAGTCACAACCTGGTTAGAAAAAAACAAAGGAAGAATACAGCGAGAAGATGAAATATAGAAAAGGCAGGAGACCGGGAAATCAAGAGAGAACTTTTTGTTTTTTTTCCTGTTTGTTTGTGGATTCCTTTTCCTTTTTCCCTTTTTTCCTTTTTTTTTTTTTTTTTTCCCCCTTTAAGGGGAGTGGGGAGGGAGGGGGGAACACGTAAAATTTGTTGGTTTATAAGCACAATGGAAACAATGGGGATAGTTCCCCTCTTACTGGGTCCGGGGGGGGGTAAGTTTGTTTTTCTCACCTTGAAAAAATGTGTCCGGTCACTATAGAAGCCTCAGGGGTAGGCCCAAAATTGGGCAATAGGGGTAAAAATAGTGGGGGGGGTAGGGGGAGGGGGGAGGTGGGGTGGGGGGAGGAATATGTGTATGAGTGTGTGTGGGAGGGGGGGGTTGACTTTGGAGTAAGGGGAAATTCATTTTATAAATATTATAGAAGTCACATTAAGAGGTGGTTTAACTTTGCTAAGAGACACAAAGAGATAGGACCCACAGATGTATGGTAGTGGTGATTTAGATAGCACTTGGAAATTTAAAAAAAAGTTTACTATATGTTCCTGGAACGTTCGGGGGGTTAAAGATAATCTGAAAAGGCAGACGATCCTCTCTATGGTAGATAAGGGGAAGGTTCAGATACTATGTCTGCAGGAGACGCATCTGGATAAGGAATCAATTAAGATAATTGATCATAAAAAATTTCAGATGCAATTTCATTCCACTCACACTTCGTACTCAAGGGGTGTGAGTGTTTTGATAAAATCAGGGATAGCTTTCTCCTGCAGCCATAGTAAGGTGGACACAGAAGGCCGGTATATTTTTCTCTATTGTGCAATTGAGAACAGGAAATGCGTATTAGCTAACATCTATATTCCTCCCCCTTTTGGGAGGGAGGTTTTGGATGACCTAACTGAATTCATGGCGAACCTCCCAGGGGTTCCGGTAGTGGCGGTTGGGGACTTCAACATGACCATGAATAACGAGGTAGACAGGTTCCCTTTAAAAAGTCTGGGTAGGGGTAAACCTAAGAGTCCGCTTCTACAGTATTGTGAGGAAGTAGGATTGGTGGACATCTGGAGAGAGAGGCACCCTGGGGTGAGGCAATATTCCTGCCATTCCAGGACACATACCACCCTGTCCAGGATAGACCTGGTCTTGGGTAATGAGGAATCGCTGGGTATGGTGGGAGAAATAGTCTACGAGCCAAGGGGGATTTCGGACCACTCACCAGTGATAGTTGATTTAAAGGGTGAGAGAGGCATTAATAGGGGTGACTGGAAAATAAATCCCTTTTGGCTCGAGATTATTGAGGACGCGGGCACTGTGGTGGAGAAGCTGGTGGAATTTGTAGATTTGAATATAGGTACAGCTCCATTAGGGATAGTTTGGGACGCCCTGAAAGCTTTCCTCCGGGGGATCCTAATTCAAAAAATATCCCACACTAAGAAAAAATCACAGATAGAAGAACTAAAAGTCAAAGAGAGTGCTATAAGAGCGGAAGAACGGTACGTTGAGGACCCAACTCTAATCAGATATAAGACGTGGGTAGAGAGACAAAATGAGTACAGTAGAATAGTCCTGGAAAAGACAGAGAGGAAAAGGTTATTTCAGAAACAAACGTTTGCCTGTGAGGGAGAGTGTGTCGGGAGGACCCTGGCCCTGATCATAAAGGCCAATGGCCCTCCGAATTCCATACTAGCGATAGAAGGAAGAGAGGGAATAATAAAAAATACTAACCCAGAAATATTAGAAGAGTTTAGGGAGTACTTTAAAAATTTATATAGCTCGGCTCAGGAAGATGTGGAGGGAGAAATGACAGCTTTCTTTGATAAGATTAAGTTAACCCCGCTCACGAGAGAAGATAGGGAAATGTTGGATGCCCCTCTGACACTTGGGGAATTACAAAGGGCTGTGGCAGACATGGCGAACCAGAAGGCCCCGGGCCCTGATGGTTTACCCGTAGAAATTTTCAAAAAGTATGGGGAGCTTTTGCTCCCCATGCTTTTGGAAGTACTAAACGGCACTGGGAAGGATGGTAATTTGCCAGTCTCAATGACAGAAGCCATTATAATAGTATTGCTGAAGGAGGGGAAAAGCCCGTTAGAGATGGCATCATATAGACCGATATCACTATTATGTTCGGACGTGAAGATTCTGGCAAAGGCCCTGGCAACAAGGCTAAAGAAAATAATTTCCAGAGTAATTCATATAGATCAAACCGGGTTTATCCCGGACAGAGCTACAAGTACGAACATAAGACGAGTATATTTAAATATGCAGATCCCCACGGTGAATAGCGGTAAGAGGGCACTCCTTTCGTTAGACGCCACCAAGGCATTTGACTGCCTGGAGTGGCATTACATCTGGAAGGTGTTGGCGGAATTCCAGTTTGGCCCTGGCTTTGTTCATTGGTTAAGCCTCTTATATGACAGACCAAGGGCAAAGGTCAGAGTCAATGGAGAATGCTCAGATTGGTTCCAATTAAGAAGGGGCACCAGGCAGGGGTGCCCTTTGTCGCCCCTCCTGTTTGCCCTGGCAATAGAGCCGCTGGCTGTGGCTATAAGGGCGTCTCAGGGGGTTCAGGGGTTTAAAAGAAGGAGGGGAGAGGAGAAAATAGCAATGTACGCAGATGACATTCTGTTATTCCTAGGGGATACGCAGGAGTCATTAAGGACGGCTATGGGGATGGTCGAAGACTTTGGCCAATTCTCTGGGTTAAAAATTAATTGGGAAAAGTCAGCAATATTACCTATAGACCCCCTGATGGAGCCCCTTCCGGATCAAACCACACAAATTAAGGTAGTCAATCAGATGAAATACCTGGGGATTAATATCTCAAGGGAGCCGGAACAATATATTGCAGAAAATCTAGTCCCATTAATGAAAAAACTCAAACAGAAATGTAGGGTGTGGGGACGGTTGCCCCTGTCGGTCGCCGGGCGCTGCAACCTGATAAAAATGGTCTGGATGCTGCAAATTTTATATATTCTGCATAATTCACCTGTTTGGATTGCTAAACGATGGTTCAATAAAATGGACAGCTTATTTAGAGAGCTGATTTGGAAAGGCGGCGCAGCAAGGATCGGTCTGCAGACGCTCCGGCGAACGACAGAGAAGGGAGGACTGGGAGTCCCGGATCCGGGATGTTACTTTCTGGCATCACAGGTCCAGCATATGGGAGGGTGTAATAGGCCCGGGAAAGAGGTAACAGGGAATAAAGTACTCCTAGGTGATACTAACCACGACACCATAGTAGAAGCGTTGGAGGCGGACTCCTTTATCACCAGATGTCCCACTACCCAGTTGATGGTCAAGAGCTGGTCCAAGGTCAAAAAAATAATGGGCTATGTAGATTTCTCGGAGTTCTCCCCATTGTGGGATAATAGCAAGCTTAATGAAGTGAAAATAATGGGGAAGATTGAAGAGTGGGATCGGCAGGGCATCCATTATCTCTCACAGCTTTATAAAGCCGGGAGATTAAAAACATTCCAGGAATTGGCGATTGAATTCGCGATCCCTAACCGTTCATTTTACAGATACTTGCAGGTTAGGCACGCTTTAGACGCACAATTTAACGGTAAGGAGCCACTATGGAGCGACATGATCTCTGTGAGAAAATTGGTCGACTCAGATTCCACGAAAGGTCTGATATCTGATATGTACAGTAGTTTAAGAATCTCGATACAGGGGGATAGAGCGGAGGACAAAAATAGGAAGAAATGGGAGGATGAGATTGGGAAAATATCGGACAGTCAATGGGAGTATGTATTGTCATCAGGACCCAGGGTTTCCCTCTCTCCATCACAGGTAGTGTCGCATTTATATTTGATATATGGGGCGTATTTTACACCACTAAAGCTGTTTAGGATGGGGAGGAGGGTAGACTCGGGGTGCCAGAGGTGCGGAGGAGAGAGGGGAGATCTATTACACATGTTCTGGCGCTGCCCAAAACTGTACAGATACTGGAAAAGTATTGTGGACAGGATAAATTGTATTTTTAAGACATCACTAAGTATGGATGCCAAGATCTGCCTACTAGGTCTAATAGAGGAGCAACAGCCCTCGAGAGATACACAGACTGCAATAGTTAGGTGCCTGTTTCAAGGGAAAAAGCTTATAGCCAAGAATTGGCAGAGAAAAAAACCCCCGACGTTCGAAGAATGGGTGAAAGAAGTGAAGGAGGAAGTTAGTAGAGAGAAACTTATATATAAGAAAAGAAGTAATCACAAAAAATTTGAGAAAATATGGAAGGATTGGGTGATGTGGGAGAAGCACGGGGTGAATGGGGAGGGAGAATGAGGTTTAAGGGGGTTGGGGGGTTGGGGGGGGGGGGGGTGTGATGGCGGGGGGAAGGGGAGGGAAGGGGAGTAAAAGAAAGGGGAAAAATTTTGTATGTCCCTCAGGTAGAGGAGGGTATTTTATTGATGTTCATGCTCCTTGCCTTTTTCTTTTTGTGGACTGCTGTATAAATACGATAAAAGTTGAAGACTATGTAAATACTGGTTATGTCAGTCCCCAGAATGTGATCTTATCTGCTTTCTTTTTAATGTGAATTGTTGTTTTTCAATAAAGAGGATTTAAGCAAAAAAAAAAAAAGTGTATGATGAATACTCCATGCTTGAGTTGACTTTCATGTCAAGGCTTAAAATTCTTCAGGATCCCTACTGGGCTGGTACTCTGCAGAGGGAATAAGACACACAGGAGATATAATATGAGATGATGCCCATGGTGACCAGTCACATTTCATCTTTTAAATCTCTAAAAAAATATGAATAATCTAATAGGTTAGGTATTCTTTTTTTCTATGTATTTTCAAGGGTAAATAGGAGAAACATTCATTTTTTTTATTATTAATTTTGTTAGTGACCACCAACCAGTGACATGTGTGACATGTGTGGTTCTTCCTTATGTACTATATTGTTTTTTTTGTCATACTTACAGTAGATGTACAATGCCTAAATGATGGAGTCCATTTATAAAACGTTCACTGGCACATTCACTCTGTAACTTTTTCCAACATTCAGAAAGAACTGTTTTTTCTATAGGAAAAGAAGTTCTGTTATATTCTTTGCATTGAGAGCCATTACACTCATAAAAAGTTGAAAGAAAAAAAAAGAAAAGCTATTTTTTCCTATCTCCAGACACTACCAGCAATCCCCCATTCATGCTAATACCATTCGGCACTGGGAAATGGAGGGGGGGGGGGTAGAGATGAATCGCAACAAAGGTCACCATTTGAAAGCATCTGAGTGATACTTCCAAAACAAAGGGTTTCAGTGAAGCGGAATGGCTTGTGTGCTGCTTGCATGGTGTTTAGCTGGCTGTTCCCTTCTTGATGGTAGACTGATATTAGTGGGTCACTGAAAAATATGATTGGGACTTTGGTGCAAACCTTAGTTATTGAAGGTGGTAGCTTAGAATCAGTATCATTTGGTGCAGTGTAGGGAACTGGCATGGCTGCTCCTTGCATTAGACAAGTATATAGAACAAGTGGTCAATTTTGGTGGTAGTTAGTTGTAGATTGTAAGTTAGTGTTTAGGGGTCAGTTAGGTTGAATTAAGGTATTCAGTATAGATTTAGAGCTAAGGGTAAACCTAAAGGTAATAGGCTTAATGCTGAGGATTGAGGTGATGAATGAATGCACTCTATATGTTATGTTAAGTATTAGGTTTAGGGTGAGGGCTGACACATTCTGGCTGAATAAAGTCCAAATCCATAATAAAGTTTTTCCTTTTAGTAAAGTGTAGTGTAATGCAGAAGGTTTTGAATCTCTGTTAACACTTTGTTACTGTCTGTGCCTCCATTTGTGAAATTTCCCATCACATCCTGTTTGCTTGACTATTACTCGACAGAACAGAAAGTGAAGGGAAATCTCCCTAATAAGCGAGAAAATCAACAATAAAAAACGCTTTTTTAGAGTAGAGTGGGGAAGTCTTAGAAGTTCTGTCAGGTTTTTTCGCTCTCTGTGTCCCCGTGGGGGAGCTTTAACATCACTTCCTGCTCAGGTGGTAGATGTAAGATAGGAAGTGAGGGTAATCATCCTCAATGGAGAATAGACCATAATAAAAACTTAAAAGAGATTCTATTCTCTGTTTTATTCTATTCAAAATAAAAAAAAAAAAACAACAAATGTAGCTGAATACCTTAAAGCAATAGCTGTTGAGTTTTGAGACAGTACGACATTATTTTAGTTTTTAGTTTATATGTAGGTCTGTGTAGGAGGAAGTCTTTGGACACTTTACAACATATGTCACAGGTAAATCTCCCCCAAGTTTCCTGTACATTACCAATTGTTTGGTAATCCCATTTACTTTGAAATTGGGGGCTTTTGCTCCCCCATTTAGGAATCCCAGCACTGGAAGACAGAAGAGGAGATTTGCCCAAGGACATACTATATTTGGAAAATGCTTGAGTCTGTAACTCAAATTACGAATATTAAAGCTATTTTATACTTTATGCTGCTGTCGGGGCAGGTAGGTACCATACAAGCCCTCAGTGACCACTACCATCTCCTGGGCACTGAGGGTGTCAGACTGCTGGGACTGGTGCTTTAGGAAGAGTCTCTTTATTTGGCTTATGCTCTCAAAGCACTCCTCCAATAATGATTTACATTTGGGCTGTTATCAATATAGCAGTAGGTAGTATATAGGTAGTTGTAGGTAGCATATCAGCTCCCATGCCTGGTGTCCTGATCTGCTAGCACACATGTGTGTTGGCCCTGTTTGGAACATGTGTACTCCTTGGATGAAATAAAGAGAAATCGGATTCATCCTCATCTGGTTGCCAACTTTATCTACATGGAAGGAGTACTGATCTGCTAAATCACAAGAGAAGGAGGAGGCTACAGGCAGTATTTTATTTTTAAAACGTCTATAGGAAAAAACCTTTCAAGTGCTGTTTTTTAAAATACAACCTCAGGACCAAGGAGAGCCATAGACAGCACCATCTCGGATCTGTGTAGTGCACTTTCACTGTACTATCTATATAGCAAATGTGTTTGGTAAATGATGGCTTTAATGAATCAGATGAATGTACTTATTATAAATTTGCAACTTAAAGAAAGCATTTACTAATGCCGTGTACACATGAGTGGACTTTGACAACAAAGGTCCGACGGAACGAATCCGCCCAACAATTCGATCGTGTGTGGGCTTCATTGGACCTTTGCTGTTAAAAAATCAGACAGACTTTAGATTTAGAACATGTTTCAAATCTTTCCGACGGACTCGAGTCCAGTCGAAAAATCCATTCGTCTTCGGGACAAAAGGGCAACTATTGGCTACTGGCTATGAACTTCCTTATTCTAGTCCCTTCGTACGTCATGACGTTGAAACCAACGGACTTTCGAATGGACTGTAGTCCGTTCGTGTGTGGGCAAGTCCGGTCGTTCGAAAGTCCGTAGTAACTCAGTCGAAAGTCTGTCGGAAAGACCTTTAATGCTGAAAAGTCAGCTCGTGTGTACGCGGCATTAGAGGTTTTCAGAGACTTGCCTTATTCAACCCTTGAAAAGTTGCCTGGATGTTTCTGTCCTTAAAATTTTAAATCACATACCTGAAACACGCATGCAGCAATAAAGCCACAGCAAAGTCCAAACTGCTGGTCTGCAGGATTCTGTGTGCTTGGATCAGCATGCCAGCCAGGCAACTAGCTTTGCACAAGAAGATAACAGACCCCTGTTTGTCTCAGTATACGTTTCTTTAATTCCATATATTTGCTATAACGATAAAGCAGCAGTGTTATTTCACTAAACTCTTTAGTCATATTATGACCAATATTTTTAGATTTGTGTTTTATCACTTGTTTTTCTATTATTTTCCTTAAAAGCTAATTTGCTGACCAAGGGTGGGGAACCTGTTATTTTAATGCATAGTACTAGAGAGGACTCCCTAGGGGAAGACCCATATCAGAATTTCCAATCAAAAAAATGCTATTCGATAAGCTAATACCCAGCACTAGTGTTTACTCCACTACATGAGAGAACCAAATGTACTTCTGATTTTTCCATAACTTCCACAGACCAGGAACAAGCATTAAAACCACTAAGCCCCTGTTTACACCAGTGCGACTTGTCATGTGATTTGACAGTTCCAAATCACATAACGCACCCCGTTGACCGCAAAGTAACGGTTCATATTGCCACGCTCATGTCGCAGCGCTTATGAAAAAGGTTCCTGCGCTAATTTTTACTGATTTAATTACGACTTGCATAGAATTCTGTAAAATGAATTCACAAGCCGCAATGAAATCGACAGTGCAAATCACACTGATGTGCGGCTTTGAAATTGCACTAAAGTAGTGGTGATACCGGGGTGAACTGGGGGCTGAAACGATCTTTAATAATTTCCTACCCCACCATACAGACTCAACAAAATATATACCGTACTTTACCTATAGTGTTAATGCTGCTCTTATTATTCAGGAACAATATGTATAGGTCCCACCACTACAGAGCTGTGCCTTTAACCTACAGATCATCATTCCTTTTCAAAATCATAGGAAGAGGGATGACAATCATTTATACTTTTTAGGTAATTGATGCTCATTATAGAAATGTATTTATACATGTCAGAAGACAAAGAGATTGATTTACTAGAGGCAAATAGACTGTCCACTATCAAGGGAAGTTGAACTTTGTAATAGAATTTTTACCAGCGCTTATTGAATAAGGGGAAGTTCTGCTGACTTCTATCATTCAATCACGTGCAAGCAAAAATATTGTCTTTTTTTAAATAATTGTATTGTTTGTGATTGAATGTTCTTTGAAAAGTGAACTTTCACCCCATTCACTAAGCTCTGGGGAACATTCCCTAGTAAAGTGTACCTTCCCTTGCAAAGTAGACAGCTTATTTGCCTTTAGTCAAATAACCCCAATGTATTTGGGGATCATTAATATAAAGTTAAATGTGTGATGGGGCAGATTGTTTTCAATGGTTCACAAAATAAAAATCCATAGCTATCAAAAGTTGTGTAATAAGCATTGTAACTTACCTAGGAGCTTCTGTTTTCCTATACTGACAGCCAGTCTCTAACTCATTGGTAGCATTAATGTCTGATTAGAGTAAAGTTGTACCTGTTCAGTTTCACTGATTCTAATCTAACTGTATTTGTATTAGCATGAGGTTATTATACTTTGAAAACAGCTAGCAGTAAACAAAATAATACTTTTACATTGAGGCTGAAGCCTAGTACACACAGGCCGAATGTCAGGTCGTATCAGTCAGTTCAATAGAAACCGCCTGACATTCGGCCCATGTGTGGGGGGATTGAAACACCGCTCCAGGGAAGACTCCATTGTTCCCATCCCAATGCGAAGAAGGTCTGGCTGGCCGCACTTAAATAAAATCACCTTTATTGATGCAGAAAATTCATGACGACAATCCACAATGTACAAATAAGCTCTAAGCTATGATTAAGGAATGACGTGAAATGCGTTAGCTGTATGCTATACCCCTCACTTGTACATTGTGAATAGTCATTGTGAATTTTCTGCATCAATAAAAGTGATTTTATTGAATAACTACCAGACAGACTTTCTTCATATTGGGATTCAGCCTGTGTGCACTGCAGCCGGCCAAACGGGCCAGCCAAAAGAGTCGTGACAGAAAAAGGTCTGCTGATCGGCTCCCGATCAGTGCTCTCAGCCAATGGTGCCCCCCTGCCAGAACACAATAGAACAGCAGGGGAGATTGCTGAACTAACCACTGGCGGCCCGTCCATACAGGGCGCAGGGGCGCCACCCCCCCTTGTCCATGCACCCTTAATCTACATGCAGGGTGCCGGATGCATGGATTTCAATGGGGTTTTTTTTTTTATGCAAATGATTCAAAAAAGGGTGGGCTCGGGGTACAGAGCACTGCACCCAGAACTCACCCAGTTGTGTGACAATAGCAAATTAATATTTACTATTGTCTTCTTGATTTTCCTCTCAGCCAATCAGGAAGTGGGTCTTAGGACCCCTGGCCAATCGGTTTTCAGGACCCACTTCCCGTTTCGCCAGAAGAAGAAGCAACAACCCTGGAGTGAGGAGCAGCAGCCCAACCATCTGCCTCCTAAGGTAAGGAGGCCTCTGATCGCCACCTTCCCGTCTGTCTCCCGTAGAGGGGGGGTTGTGATCGCAGCCTTCTCGTCCATCTCCCATGGGGGTAAATCGATGCCTTCTTATCCATCTCCCGTGGGGGGGTCACCCTGCTTCCCATCTGTCTCCCATGTAGGGGGGCCTTTGGTTTGCCGCCCCCTCCAAATATTGAGCACCAGCCGCCACTGGTACTAAGATTGGATTGTTTGTACAGGCTTTAGTTTAAATTTGCAGTTGAGGGGCTATAAAACATTGTTGCGCCTCCCAACTGCTCCCCCTAAGATGCAAAGCCAGCCGTACAGAGATATACACATGCCACAGCCACATTGCTTTGCATTGCAGTGCTTCAAAAATCCTGACTGTTCCCTTCAGTGGCCAGTACTGCCTGTCAAGTGTGACCCATTCAAGTGAATAGGGCTGTGCTGCAACTGCACTATTTGTTCGGGTTTTTACAGGTTAAAACATGCAGTGAGGAGGCGATATAACGCCACTTTACCGTCTGTCAAATACCCTCTGAAAATCAGTCCCTGAAAGTCATCTGCTTGACATCTTCATTGCAACAAGGATCTAGTGGGAACAATATTTAAGGTTTTGAGAATACGCCTGCATTGCATAAGCACAATGTAAAGTTTACTAGTTGCTTTTTTCTCACTAACATATTTTAATGGGCTTTTTCTTAATTTCTGTAAAACTTTTGGGCAGTAAGTGTGTATCATAAAGACAATTGGGGATCAGCAGGCAGAAAAAAGTACTTTGGGAAGATTTCTTACATTATGCAGAGCTTCGACAAGCCTCAGGAATGACAAATGATAGATGAGATATATTAACTGAAAAGCAGCTTGATTTAGTTTGATTTAATAGGTTACTGGCATCTTGCTTCTTGGCTACTCTCAAAGTAACCGTGTCAACCTACGCATTTAATGAAACTAGCTTTTGATTTCTTTGCAGTGGATTTTAGCTTGCCATGCACTGTAGTGTTGTAGCTTATACTAAACCTAGGTTGAATATTTAGCAAGAATACAAAACAAAACAAAGCAGATGATTTAAAATTAGAGTAAAACCTTGAGTAGCACCCTGATGTTTAAGCAGGAATATTAGTACATTTACCTACCAGGTATAGTTGCCTTGGCCAATTGTTATTGGATCAATTTATTCCACTCTAATTATGGAATTGCTGCATTTCTCTCTCCTGTCACTAGATGGCCGGGTATCTGGTGACATTAGATAAGACAAGGGCATTGCAACGACATATTAGGAATAGATAGGGTATCTCAGCCAATGGGCAGGGATCTTCTTGGGTCCCTTGGCCTGCTGGGAGAGCCAATTTTTTTGGTTGAGGTCAGGGTTCTGTGCCACCTGGACGGCTGTCTGGGTGGACATGTGTTGCACTGCCCCGGGCTGCTAGGCCAGAGCCTGAGGCCTATCTTGGGGACATCTGGCTGCTAGGCTGTCTGAGGGCCAATCCAGAAGCAAGAGAGCAGTGTAGAGTTGGGATTGCGACTTGCAGTCCAACCAGAAGTGATGGTTCTGCCGGCTGGAGAACCTGTTGTGGTTCCGAGGTAGAGGGGAATTTGTCGCCACTAAGGGACCATACACCTTATTACCAAGGACCACTATGAGTAGCTGAAGCAAGTACCAGAGCAGTATTCCTTGCCAACCGGGGGCAGTGAAGAATTGGGAAAATTTAGCATGTGTCAAGCCAGGGACCCAGCCAGCGGAGGTGACGCTTGCAGAGCAGCCTTGTGTTTCAAGGCTGCTCTGCAAGCGTCACCTCCGCTGGCCAGGAACCGAGCAGGCCAGTGGGGTGATGCTCGAGGAGTATCTTGGATGCCAAGCTAGGGATCCAGCAGGGAAGCGGGGGTGACAGTTGAGGAAGATACTGAAAGAGAGAACATTGGAAGATCTCAGGAGAGTGAAGATCTACAATAGGAGATTGTGGAGGAAGTAAAGAGTTCATTGTAACATTTGTTAGAAACTATTCAAGATCGTTTCCATAGGAGACAGCGTGTTGTCTACACAGGCAATTGTGGTGCCGGCTGGGTGCCTTTCCCTGCATGCATTCAAGTGTCTGGCACCCATGAATCTACCTTGGATTACACACACTATGCCTTGTAACCCACTCTACACAGAAGGATGTCAGAAGGATTCTCATTAGACCAAAGGGGACCTGGGACCTTGCTACACTTGGTTTGAATGTAACTTGGTTTGAGAGCATTTTGCAAGACAAGTAATGTTTTTAAATACATTTTGACTTGATAAACAAGCGATTTCTTGATATAAAAGTAGTGTCATGCCACAACTGAATATAAAAGAGAAGAGAGGCGCCTCTAAGTAGCAATATGGTTACATTTAAAGAAGGTACAACTTTATCCCGGATGCCTATATACTTAGATATGCCTGTTTTAATCATCAACCATGTGAGTTGCTAAGTGTTGTACCTTCATTAAATGTAACTATATTGCTACACTTATACATACACACGATAGGACTTTGAACAAACTTTCCTGTGGATTTTTGTACAAAGGGCATTGGCCATAAGTTTGTATTGCATACAGACGGCAGGACTTTTCCAGCCAACTTTCACCAAATTACGTGTTTTTTTCAGCTCTTTGCCACCACCCTTTGGTCAACTTCTGTATTTTTGTCTGATATTGTGTCAATCTCGCCGCTTTTATCGGCGAGATTGACACCTTGTGAGCTGGGTTCACACTGGTGCGGGGATCCGACTTGGATCCCCGCCAATGCCAGGCACTGTGTTTGGTATGAATCTTGAGGGGGAACTCCACGCCAAATTTTAAATAAAAAAACAGCATGGGTTCCCCTCCAGGGGCATACCAGGCCCTTAGGTCTGGTATGGATTTTAAGGGGAACCCTGCGGCCCCCCTACCCCAAAGCACCTTGTCCCCATGTTGATGAGGACAAGGGCCTCTTCCTGACAACCTTGGCCGTTGGTTGTCGGGGTCTGAGGGCAGGGGGCTTATCGGAATCTGGGAGCCCCCTTTAATAAGGGGGCCCCCAGATCCCCTACCCATTCACCTAGGGAAAAAAGTGTCAATAAAAAAAAAACACACTAAACAGGTTTTTAAAGTAATTTATTAGGCAGCTCCGGGGGTCTTCTTCCGACTCCGGGGGTCTTCTTCCAACTCCGGGGGTCTTCTTCTGGTGTCCGGGTCTTCTCCGCTCTCTCTGACCTCTTCTCCCAGTGTCCAGTTCTTCTGCCAGGCTCCTCCGCTATCTTCTGCCGCTCTTTTGCTAGTGGGGGCCCAGACTTCTATGTCATCTTCTTCCCTCTTCTTTTCTTCCGATGTTGACACGGCGCTCTCTCTCTCGATGTAATGCTGTGTAAGCGCTCAGTAATGACTTATATAGGCATGGGGCGGAGTCACCGGCTGATGTCATCTGATGGCCACGCCCCCTTATGACGTCACAGTCCCGGCATGCCCCGGGACTGTGACATCATAAGGGGGCGGGGTTATCGCCTATATAAGTCATTGCGGAGCGATCACACACCATTACAGTGGGAGAGAGCGTCGTGTCAACATCGGAAGAAGAGAAGAGGGAAGAGGACGACGCAGAAGTCTGGGCCACCGCTAGCAAAAGAGTGGCAGAAGATAGCGGAGGAGTCGGCAGAAGAACCAGACAACAGGAGAAGAGGTCAGAGAGAGCGGAGAAGAACCGGACACCGGGAGAAGACGCCGGAGAGACCACCGGAGTCGGAAGAAGACCCCCGAAGTCAGAAGAAGACCCCCTGAGTCAGAAGAAGACCCTTAGAGCTTCCTAATAAATTACTTTAAAAACTTGTGTAGTTTGTTTTTTTATTGACACTTTTTTCCCTAGGTGAATGGGTAGGGGTACGATGTACCCCATACTCATTCACATAGGGTGGGGGCCGGGATCTGGGGGCTCCCTTATTAAAGGGGGCTCCCAGATTCCGATAAGCCCCCGCCAGCAGACCCCGACAACCAACGGCCAGGGCTCATCAACATGGGGACAAGGTGCTTTGCGGTGGGGGGGCCACAGGGCGCTCCACTCCCCCAAAGCACCCACCCCCATGTTGAGGGCATGCGGCCTGGTACGGCTCAGGAGGGGGGGCACTTGCTCATCCCCACCCCCTTTCCTGACCGGCCGGGCTGTGTGCTCAGATAAGGGTCTGGTATAGATTTTGGGGGAGGACCCCCACGCCGTTTTTTTGGCATAGGGGGTTCCCCTTAAAATCCATACAGACCTAAGGGCCTGGTATGCTCCCAGAGGGGAATTCCCTCTTGCGCTCACCGCAATAGGAAAATGTGTTTTTCCTCTTGCAGCCAGCGTGAGATGTACAGTACCCTGTCGCCGAGAACCAGCGCGATCGGATTGCGCTGCAAACATTCTCGCGGGCAGGTACTGTAGTTTGTACAAAAGCCAGACGGCTTTGTGTACACACGATCGGACTTTGCTCCGTTGGACTTTTGTCGCCAGAAAGTTTGTCCGTTCGCTCAGCCAACAAAAGTCCGATGAAAACAGAAAAAGTTTGTCTGATGGAGCGTACACACGGTCGGATGTTGCTCCACAACAGCTAATTTGCATGTTTGTTGTCAAAACGTCAGATCGTGTGTACGGACCTTTAGAGGCACCTCTCTTCTCTTTTATACTCTGTAGCTCCTGCAGGATTTTACTTCAAATTCCCTTGTGAAGGCAGCCATTTGTGAATGGACATTTTATCATTAGACAACCTATCACACTGCTATAATCTTTTTATATGGACTATAAACTGAAGGACTTATGAATAAATGGTCGTGGAACTAATCATCTGAGTTTCCATTATTTCCTATGGGGAAATTTGCTTTGATATACAGGTGCTTTGGATTACAAGCATGTTTCCGGAACAAATTATGCTTGCAATCCAAGGTTTTACTGTAGTTATGAGGCATCACTGGAAAATAATTTAAACATATCAAACATACAATTTCAACATTAACACCGCTTATTCTGTATTTCGTTCTTGCTCACCCAATAAATTTAAATAATTTCTAGGCAACGATCCAAGTTTAGAATTTTATTGTAATGATACTTCAAATATGCAGAATCCGACAATCTTAGGTGACAGTGGTACACAGGCACACAGACAGTGTGGCAGTCTCAACACTAATTTGCATTTCCTTTGATTTAATTATTGTCACTGACACTCTGGTTTTGTATCACCCAATCAACAACTTACACTCCAAAAAGGTTCTATACTTTAGAAGTTCAAAGTCAAGAGAGAATTTGATTGACTAATATAATTATAACCTTATTCATTGTGCAAGAGGATTGCAGAATTTTTATAAAAGCTGTATATAAAGGAATCATGTACTGTGAAAAATGTGGTGAGCCCCTTCTAAAAATTATAATTGATTGAATGATTTTCATTGGCTTTAGTCTTTCCCCATCACTGACCTGGAGCATGTAGCACAAAAGTCAGAGTCAAGCCAGTACTCTTGATTTGCTAACTTGTTTACATCAATGGCTGAGCAAGTAATAAAGATAGAAAATCAGCAAAACAGCAGTCTCTAAATTTTCTCTGTGCACACTTTCTTTAGGGTAGGTTCACACCAGAACATGGTGCGGGATGCGCTCAAATGCACTACCCTTGCACTGCGCACTGCCCTTGTGATCTGCTGCTAGTGCCGATATATTGTTAATTGCACCCCAAACATAGACGGCAAATACAGTGTGTTTGCGGGCACCAAATCGTATGGTACCAAAATACAATGTGATATGATGCACAGCAATTTTAAAAGTAGTGTATGCACTACTTTTTCTGTATCCCAGTGTGATTCGCTGCCCATTCAAATAAATAGGCTGTAAAATTGAACTGCACAGGAACGAATGCTGCATTCCTGTGCAATCCCGGTGTGAATTGGTTTAGTTTCACTAAAAATGTGTTGTTTTTTTTTTACTGCTATCCAGTGTGGCTATGCCCTTAAAGCATATTTTCACTTTTGTAGTCAAATTTGAGAAAACCCCACTATGTGTTTGTTATGTGCTCCCATTCATACAAAATGATATTTTTCTTTTAAAATATGTCTTACCTTTTAGATATTTCTCAGGGGATGATGTCATGGTAGACTGCAAGTTTTTTTTCAATAAGGTAGAGTAATGCCTGGGACACACGTTGAGATTATCGGACGAATGATCGTCCTTTTTTTTGCATGCTAATCTCACATTGAAGCTGATGAGTTTACTAAAGTCACGAAAATTTGCGTACCACAGAATAAAAATTCCGAAGTGATGTCATGCATTTGTATTGCATTTTCGAACAACAGCTGTACTGATTAAATGAAAATCGATCTGGCATCGTACGAAAAACAATTTCACGCATGTCCGATCAAATAATATCGGATGAACTGTCCTGATTGGCTTTCAAAACCAACGATCAGATTATCGTACGATTGATTCAAAAGCAGTATTTTTCGTACGATTTTCTGATCCTGTGTACCGGGCATAAGGCTGTCCCAAGTCTGTTCTAATTAACCTACAATGCAAGAAGCCCAGCCTCTACACCTTTAACCCTTTGTTAGGACAGACAGTGCTTAAATCTACAGTAGTTACAATTGATAAAGAAGATCTGCCTGCACAATACCGGCAGGGTTAATTTTGGAAAATGCAGCTGCCCAGCTCCCTTCATAAACAAAGAAAACTACCTAGGATTTTTTCCCTGCTGGAGGGTCCAGAATAAAGCATCTAAAGAAGGTAAGCTGCAGTTTTTTTTTAAGTTATGCTATGTGAATGGGGACATGTAACAAATATAAAGTAGGTTTTATCCCAATTGGCTGCAATTGTGAAAATACACTTTAACTTGCTGGAGGGGCGGTGTGGCTCTCGTTCTGGGACGATCTCATATGACGTTGTCCCAGGACAGCCACTCTTGCGTGCCTGCAGGGGCGCGCAGCGCAGCGATGCTAAGACATGGTGCGACCCAGATCTCTGTAAAGAGCCGCAGCTCTTTAACCATGTGATCGGCTGTGTCCAATCAAAGCCGATCATATGTAAACACGGAAATGCTGGCAATCAGCTTTCATTGCCTCACATTGACAGAGTGTGTGGCAAGGAGAGACGATCAGCAGCATCTCCTCGCAGGGGATATTGAGACATGTAATTAGGGCACTGATCATCAGTGCCCTGATTACAATAAAGCATTACCAGTGCCAGCAATCAGTGCCCACCAGTCCCCATCAGTGCCAGCAATCAGTGCCCACAAGTGCCACCAATCAGTGCCCATTAGTGTTGCCAGTCAGTGCTGGCTATCACTGCCACCTATTAGTGTTGCCCATCAATGCCCATCAGCGCTGCATATCAGTGAAGGAGAAAAATTACTTATTTACAATATTTACTGACAGAAACTAAGAAAAACTTTTTTTTCCCACAATTAGTTTTTTTTTGTATTTAATACAGCAGTGATTAAATACCATCAAAAGAAAGCTCTATTTGTGTGAAGAAAATGATAAAAAATGTCACATGGTTACAGTAGTAGTAGTAGCATGACCGTGCAATTGTCATTCAAAGTGTGGCAGCGCTGAAAGCTGAAAATTGGCCTGGGCAGGAAGGGGGTGAAAGTGCCCTGTAGGCAAGTGGTTAAGCTAAAATTAGATGGGGGTCAATTAGCGCAAAAGTACAATCCCTAACTAGACAAGCAGCTAAGCGCTCAAGATATCAAATCCTAGATACAAATTCATAAGTGCTCAGTGCAGCGCTAAAATAATAAATAACTAACTATAAATTCATATGCAGTAAGCAAAAAGCCATAAATGTACATTCATTAGAATCAACTCTAGGGCATAATAATGAAACAAAAACTCAAATAAACTCAAATAAAATAGTCCATAATTTATCTGTGAGATGAGAATAAGGCAGAGAGAAGGCGGATAAACAAAAAAGAGTTCTCCTCAGCTGTGACAGGTGCGGTCATAAAAACTTCTCAACTGTGTGCATCCGTGTCAATTCCTCCACCATAAAACAGTGCAGGCCGCTCACTTTATTGAATGGACCTCTGAATTAACAGATAGGTCAAATTAGCCTTCCCATAAAGGGTGTAATGAAAAAACAGGGAGGGGGAGGCGCTGACCTGAGTGTAGCATTAAAATGATGTCTTTAATAGGATAAGATTAAAAACAGTTACAAGATGATAGAAGATGTATGCTAGGCAAAGTGAAGTGCAGTCCTGGCATTCTACATGGCTCTGTGGGTTTGTGCCGCTGGCTGGAATGGATCACAGTTTTTCTCCAGGAGCAAAGGAACCAAGCAGCTCCACACAGACTAGCATGGACCGTGGAACAGGAAGTGATGTCACCGGCATCTGATTGGACCTAGGCAGGGCTGGAATCTTGTCAATCAGGGCTGCAGTGATGAAAGGCTATGCGCTTGGAGCTGACTGCTCCTTCTATTGGCCTGCTGCCCTCCAGAGAAGGACAGCTATATATACACAATGGAGAGCATGTGGGTGTGGCCGTGGGACTGGAACTTCCAGCAGACCAATCAGTAAACAATAAATTATAGCAAGGGGCAAGATGAAGCAGGGGTTAACAGTCTCAGATTAACATATATATATAATAATAATAATAATAATAATAATATATGGATATATATAAAAAAATAAAATTGAGAAAAAGAATTAAATATAATAAATAATAATAATAAAAAAAATATAAAATTTAAAAAAACTGTAGAAAAAAAGGGGGGGGGGGGTTGTATGCATGTAAACAAGAAGAGGCGAAGGAGGGGGAACAGGCTGTAGTGTAAAGAATTAATAATAATAATAATAATGAACAGTAAAGATAAAGTTGGTGCTGTGTTTTCCCTAGTTGGTATACGAGGGATGTATATGTGTGTATGTCCCCTCATGGTGTGGATACCAAGTGGGGTGCACCTAATGATGGATCATGCAACATGCATATATGTCTGCACATACACATATATACAGTGGGGACGGAAAGTATTCAGACCCCCTTAAACTTTTCACTCTTTGTTATATTGCAGCCATTTGCTAAAATCATTTAAGTTAACACAGAATTGTTGTCATTTTTGCAGATTTATTAAAAAAGAAAAACTGAAATATCACATGGTCCTAAGTATTCAGACCCTTTGCTCAGTATTTAGTAGAAGCACCCTTTTGATCTAATACAGCCATTAGACTTTTTGGGAAAGATGCAACAAGCTTTTCACACCTGGATTTGGGGATCCTCTGTCATTCCTCCTTGCAGATCCTCTCAAGTTCTGTCAGGTTGGACGTAAACGTTGGTGGACAGCCAATTTAAGTCTCTCCAGAGATGCTCAATTGGGTTTAAGTCAGAGCTCTGGCTGGGCCATTCAAGAACAGTCACGGAGTTGTTGTGAAGCCACTCCTTCGTTATTTTAGCTGTGTGCTTAGGGTCATTGTCTTGTTGGAAGGTAAACCTTCGGCCCAATCTGAGGTCCTGAGCACTCTGGAGAAGGTTTTAGTCCAGGATATCCCTGTACTTGACCGCATTCCTTTTTCCCTCGATTGCAACCAGTCGTCCTGTCCCTACATATGAAAAACACCCCCACAGCATGATTCTGCCACTGTGCCCATTAAATGCCAGTGTGCCATCAAATGCTGCAACTGTGCCATTGAATGCTGCCACTGTGAATCCCCCCCGCTCGCCGTCTGCCCGACACTTACCCTGTCTTGGTGGCGCAGCGGGTGACGGCCACGAGCGGGGTCCTCCATGCGTCTCCTGCCGTCCTCATCTCTCGTCCTCTCCTCCTGATGGGCATCCAATAGCGGTGCCTATTGTTTCAGCCAATCAGGTGACGGGTAACAGACCCGCACACCTGATTGGTGGAGAGGCGGTTCAGTGTTAGGAAAGTGAATATTAATTAGCTTTTCTAACACACTTGGGTGGACTGTGAGCGCCAAGCATGGCACTCACAGTTCACCTATTTTGAAGCCTATTAGAACCTATGGCTCTAATCAGGTGTTTCAAAAACATCCCTCGCTGCTGTAATTCAGGCACCCGGTGCCCAAAAAGGGGCCGGACACCTAAATATGGGGGTGGCAGAGGTGGCCATGGATGGATTCATGCTATACATGAATCTATCCATTGGTCATAGAGGGAGGGGGTGGATGGAGCGAGGGGGCAGCGCCTGTGTGCCCTTATGGATGCACCGCCACTGATAAACACATGCACATACATGCACACTCACATACATACATACCTGCACACTCACATACATACATGCACACTCAAATACATACATACATGCACACTCACATACATACATGCACAATCACATACATACATACATACATGCACACTCACATACATACATGCACAATCACATACATATATTCACGCACACACACATAAACACACATACAGTAGATAGATAGTCTTATATAAAAAAATCGTTAGACCTTTCACTTTGATGAGCTCCCTGCACAGTCAGTGCCGATTACAGTTCGGCTGATGGTCGGGGAGCTTGTCTCAGCTGCCCCTGCCGTCCCTCCTATCGAAGAGTACAGGGGGCGAGGGCCCCCTGCAGCAAGGGGCCCGGTCGCCATAGCGATCTCAGCGACCCCTATAATTCCGCCACTGCCAGATCTGTGCCTTGCCACAATTCTGTCTCTGAGCTCTTCAGGCAGTTCCTTTGACCTCATGATTCTCATTTGCTCTGACATGCACTGTGAGCTGTAAGGTCTTATATAGACAGGTGTGTGGCTTTCCTAATCAAGTCCAATCAGTATAATTAACACAGCTGGACTCAAACGAAGGTGTAGAACCATCTCAAGAATGATCAGAAGAAATGGACAGCACCTGAGTTAAATATATGAGTGTCACAGCAAAGGGTCTGAATACTTAGGACCATGTGATATTTCAGTTTTTTTTTTTTTAATAAAACATGCAAAAATGTCAACAATTCTGTGTTTTTCTATCAATATGGGGTGCTGTATGTACATTAATGAGGAAAAAAATGAACTTAAATGATTTTAGCAAATGGCTGCAATATAACAAAGAGTGAAAAATTTAAGGGGGTCTGAATACTTTCCGTCCCCACTGTACATACACACACACACACACACATACATACATATATATGAAATATTAATATAATATATTTGCTATGCCACTCCCGACCGGTAGAGCAGAGACAGACCTGTTTGTGTGTGGGTGGGGGAGACAGGGGTAAGAGGAAAATAGGAAGGAGGGGGGGAGAAACAAACCAGAAATGGGCGTGTGATCTCTTATAACAAGGTGTATGAGTCAAACTCGTAATTGAGTCCCCCTGGTGAGAGGGAATTGAGGGAATATATCCAGAAAGTATCCCGCTGGCAGAGTCGTTAGAAACGCTCTGCAGCAGGCAAACCTCCGGAGATAGCCTCTATGACCCACACTTTCAGGCCTTCGGTGGACTTTTGATGTTCAGTCAAAAAATGTCTTGACACACTGTGCTCATCACATCCCTGTTTGATGAACTGCCTGTACTTGCCAAACCATTGGCGGAGGGTACGGATGGTTCTGCCAACATATAGGAGGCCACAGGGACAGGACAGACAGTATACTACATGATCACTGGAGCAATTGTGAAACTCTTTTATAGGGTAAGTTTTTCCTTTTGTAGAGAAACTTTTTTGTCCATGCTGGACAAATTTACACATCATGCATAATTTGTCTTGCATTGAAACATGCCCACTAGTGGGATCAGGGGGGTGTAGGTGGTGGGTAGGGATGAGCTTCGCGTTCGAGTCGAACCTATGTTCGACTCGAACATCGGCTGTTCGATCGTTCGCCGAATTGCGAACGTTATGGGCCGTTCGCGCCAAATTCTTGTGGCGCGTCACGGCCCATAATTCACTGCGGCATCGCAGTGCATTGCTGGCTGATGATTGGCCAAGCATGCACTATGACCCCCATGCTTGGCCAATCACAGCGCCGTCGGTAGAGAGAGCTGTAATTGGCCTAAGCCAGGATGGCTCAGGAGGTTTAGAACATGCCCCACACTATATAAGGCCGCCTGCACGACAGCCCTGTGTAGTGTGTTCCGGCATGCTGAGAGATAGAAAGAGAGACAGTGTCATTTCATTTGAATTAGCTAGATTAGGCAGGACAGTCAGTGAGTTAGCTGCACTTACAGTGTATTGTGTATATATATGAATCCCAAGTGTTGCATATATATATATATACACTGTATTCAGTTTAGCTAGATCCGTTGCTGTTATCTTCCTACTGACAGGCAGGCTTGTCTTGTTACAGTATTTACAGCTATCTGAAGAAAATTGCTGGTGTTCTTTTGATCCTATTAGTACCACAGTCAGGCAGCTAGACTATTTACAGTTAGTGTAGTGCGTCCTGCGCACAGTGTTCAGCTAAAACTACAAGTTAGTGTAGTGCGACCTCTGCACAGTGTTCAGCTAAAGCTACAAGTTAGTGTAGTGTGTCCTGCTCACAGTGTTCAGCTAAAACTACAAGTTAGTGTAGTGCGACCTCTGCACAGTGTTCAGCTAAAGCTACAAGTTACAGTAGTGCGTCCTCCTCACAGTGTTCAGCTAAAACTACAAGTTAGTGTAGTGAAACCTCTGCACAGTGTTCAGCTAAAGCTACAAGTTAGTGTAGTGTGTCCTCCTCACAATGTTCAGCTAAAGCTACAAATTAGTTTAGTGTGACCTCTGCACAGTGTTCAGCTAAAGCTACAAGTTAGGGTAGTGCGTCCTCCTCACAGTGTTCAGCTAAAACTACAAGTTAGTGTAGTGAGACTTCTGCACAGTGTTCAGCTAAAGCTACAAGTTAGTGTAATGCGTCCTCCTCACAGTGTTCAGCTAAAACTACAAGTTAGTGTAGTGAGACCTCTGAACAGTGTTCAGCTAAAGCTACAAGTCAGTGTAGTGCATCCTGCTCACAGTGTTCAGCTAAAACTACAAGTTAGTGTAGTGAGACCTCTGCACAGTGTTCAGCTAAAGCTACAAGTTAGTGCAGTGCGTCCTGCTCACAGTGTTCAGCTACAACTACAAGTTAGTGTAGTGCGACCTCTGCCCAGTGTTCAGCTAAAGCTACAAGTTAGTGTAGTGAGACCTCTGCACAGTGTTCAGCTAAAGCTACAAGTTAGTGTAGTGCGTCCTGCTCACAGTGTTCAGCTAAAACTACAAGTTAGTGTAGTGCGACCTCTGCACAGTGTTCAGGTAAAGCTACAAGTTAGTGTAGTGCGTCCTCCTCACAGTGTTCAGCTAAAACTACAAGTTAGTGTAGTGCAACCTCTGCACAGTGTTCAGCTAAAGCTACAAGTTAGTGTAGTGCGTCCTCCTCACAGTGTTCAGCTAAAACTACAAGTTAGTGTAGTGAGACCACTGCACAGTGTTCAGCTAAAGCTACAAGTTGGTATAGTGCGTCCTGCTCACAGTGTTCAGCTAAAACTACAAGTTAGTGTAGTGTGACCTCTGCACAGTGTTCAGCCATAGCTACAAGTTAGTGTAGTGTGTCCTGCTCACAGTGTTCAGCTAAAACTACAAGTTAGTGTAGTGCGACCTCTGCACAGTGTTCAGCTAAAGCTACAAGTTACAGTAGTGCGTCCTCCTCACAGTGTTCAGCTAAAACTACAAGTTAGTGTAGTGAGACCTCTGCACAGTGTTCAGCTAAAGCTACAAGTTAGTGTAGTGTGTCCTCCTCACAGTGTTCAGCTAAAGCTACAAATTAGTTTAGTGTGACCTCTGCACAGTGTTCAGCTAAAGCTACAAGTTAGGGTAGTGCGTCCTCCTCACAGTGTTCAGCTAAAACTACAAGTTAGTGTAGTGAGACCTCTGCACAGTGTTCAGCTAAAGCTACAAGTTAGTGTAATGCGTCCTCCTCACAGTGTTCAGCTAAAACTACAAGTTAGTGTAGTGAGACCTCTGAACAGTGTTCAGCTAAAGCTACAAGTCAGTGTAGTGCATCCTGCTCACAGTGTTCAGCTAAAACTACAAGTTAGTGTAGTGAGACCTCTGCACAGTGTTCAGCTAAAGCTACAAGTTAGTGTAGTGCGTCCTGCTCACAGTGTTCAGCTACAACTACAAGTTAGTGTAGTGCGACCTCTGCCCAGTGTTCAGCTAAAGCTACAAGTTAGTGTAGTGAGACCTCTGCACAGTGTTCAGCTAAAGCTACAAGTTAGTGTAGTGTGTCCTCCTCACAGTGTTCAGCTAAAGCTACAAATTAGTTTAGTGTGACCTCTGCACAGTGTTCAGCTAAAGCTACAAGTTAGGGTAGTGCGTCCTCCTCACAGTGTTCAGCAAAAACTACAAGTTAGTGTAGTGAGACCTCTGCACAGTGTTCAGCTAAAGCTACAAGTTAGTGTAATGCATCCTCCTCACAGTGTTCAGCTAAAACTACAAGTTAGTGTAGTGAGACCTCTGAACAGTGTTCAGCTAAAGCTACAAGTCAGTGTAGTGCATCCTGCTCACAGTGTTCAGCTAAAACTACAAGTTAGTGTAGTGAGACCTCTGCACAGTGTTCAGCTAAAGCTACAAGTTAGTGTAGTGCGTCCTGCTCACAGTGTTCAGCTACAACTACAAGTTAGTGTAGTGAGACCTCTGCCCAGTGTTCAGCTAAAGCTACAAGTTAGTGTAGTGAGACCTCTGCACAGTGTTCAGCTAAAGCTACAAGTTAGTGTAGTGCGTCCTGCTCACAGTGTTCAGCTAAAACTACAAGTTAGTGTAGTGCGACCTCTGCACAGTGTTCAGGTAAAGCTACAAGTTAGTGTAGTGCGTCCTCCTCACAGTGTTCAGCTAAAACTACAAGTTAGTGTAGTGAGACCTCTGCACAGTGTTCAGCTAAAGCTACAAGTTGGTATAGTGCGTCCTGCTCACAGTGTTCAGCTAAAACTACAAGTTAGTGTAGTGCGACCTCTGCACAGTGTTCAGCTAAAGCTACAAGTTAGTGTAGTGTGTCCTGCTCACAGTGTTCAGCTAAAACTACAAGTTAGTGTAGTGCGACCTCTGCACAGTGTTCAGCTAAAGCTACAAGTTACAGTAGTGCGTCCTCCTCACAGTGTTCAGCTAAAACTACAAGTTAGTGTAGTGAGACCTCTGCACAGTGTTCAGCTAAAGCTACAAGTTAGTGTAGTGTGTCCTCCTCACAGTGTTCAGCTAAAGCTACAAATTAGTTTAGTGTGACCTCTGCACAGTGTTCAGCTAAAGCTACAAGTTAGGGTAGTGCGTCCTCCTCACAGTGTTCAGCTAAAACTACAAGTTAGTGTAGTGAGACCTCTGCACAGTGTTCAGCTAAAGCTACAAGTTAGTGTAATGCGTCCTCCTCACAGTGTTCAGCTAAAACTACAAGTTAGTGTAGTGAGACCTCTGAACAGTGTTCAGCTAAAGCTACAAGTCAGTGTAGTGCATCCTGCTCACAGTGTTCAGCTAAAACTACAAGTTAGTGTAGTGAGACCTCTGCACAGTGTTCAGCTAAAGCTACAAGTTAGTGTAGTGCGTCCTGCTCACAGTGTTCAGCTACAACTACAAGTTAGTATAGTGCGACCTCTGCCCAGTGTTCAGCTAAAGCTACAAGTTAGTGTAGTGAGACCTCTGCACAGTGTTCAGGTAAAGCTACAAGTTAGTGTAGTGCGTCCTCCTCACAGTGTTCAGCTAAAACTACAAGTTAGTGTAGTGCGTCCTCCTCACAGTGTTCAGCTAAAACTACAAGTTAGTGTAGTGCGACCTCTGCACAGTGTTCAGCTAAAGCTACAAGTTAGTGTAGTGCGTCCTCCTCACAGTGTTCAGCTAAAACTACAAGTTAGTGTAGTGAGACCTCTGCACAGTGTTCAGCTAAAGCTACAAGTTAGTATAGTGCGTCCTGCTCACAGTGTTCAGCTAAAACTACAAGTTAGTGTAGTGCGACCTCTGCACAGTGTTCAGCTAAAGCTACAAGTTAGTGTAGTGCGTCCTCCTCACAGTGTTCAGCTAAAACTACAAGTTAGTGTAGTGCGACCTCTGCACAGTGTTCAGCTAAAGCTACAAGTTAGTGTAGTGCGTCCTTCTCACAGTGTTAAGCTAAAGCTACAACTTGGTGTAGTGTGTCCTCCTCACAGTGTTCAGCGAAAACTAAATGTTAGTGTAGTGCGACCTCTGCACAGTGTTCAGCTAAAGCTACAAGTTAGTGTAGTGCGTCCTCCTCACAGTGTTCAGCTAAAACTACAAGTTAGTGTAGTGAGACCTCTGCACAGTGTTCAGCTAAAGCTACAAGTTAGTGTAGTGCGTCTTCCTCACAGTGTTCAGCTAAAGCTACAAGTTAGTTTAGTGTGACCTCTGCACAGTATTCAGCTAAAGCTACAAGTTAGGGTAGTGTGTCCGCTTCACAGTGTTCAGCTAAAACTACAAGTTAGTGTAGTGCGACCTCTGCACATTGTTCGGCTAAAGCTACAAGTTAGTGTAGTGCGTCCTCCTCGCAGTGTTGAGCTAAAACTATAAGTTAGTGTAGTGAGACCTCTGCACAGTGTTCAGCTAAAGCTACAAGTTAGTGTAGTGCGTCCTCCTCACAGTGTTCAGCTAAAACTACAAGTTAGTGTAGTGCGACCTCTGCACAGTGTTCAGCTAAAGCTACAAGTTAGTGTAGTGCGTCCTCCTCACAGTGTTCAGCTAAAACTACAAGTTAGTGTAGTGCGACCTCTGCACAGTGTTCAGCTAAAGCTACAAGTTAGTGTAGTGCGTCTTCCTCACAGTATTCAGCTAAAGCTACAAGTTAGTTTAGTGTGACCTCTGCACAGTATTCAGCTAAAGCTACAAGTTAGGGTAGTGTGTCCGCTTCACAGTGTTCAGCTAAAACTACAAGTTAGTGTAGTGCGACCTCTGCACATTGTTCGGCTAAAGCTACAAGTTAGTGTAGTGCGTCCTCCTCGCAGTGTTGAGCTAAAACTATAAGTTAGTGTAGTGAGACCTCTGCACAGTGTTCAGCTAAAGCTACAAGTTAGTGTAGTGCGTCCTCCTCACAGTGTTCAGCTAAAACTACAAGTTAGTGTAGTGCGACCTCTGCACAGTGTTCAGCTAAAGCTACAAGTTAGTGTAGTGCGTCCTCCTCACAGTGTTCAGCTAAAACTACAAGTTAGTGTAGTGCGACCTCTGCAGTGTTCAGCTAAAGCTACAAGTTAGTGTAGAGCATCCTCCTCACAGTGTTCAGCTAAAACTACAAGTTAGTGTAGTGGGACCTCTGCACAGTGTTCAGCTAAAGCTACAAGTTAATGTAGTGCGTCCTCCTCACAGTGTTTAGCTAAAGCTACACCTTGTTGAAGTGTGTCCTCCTCACAGTGTTCAGCGAAAACTAAATATTAGTGTAGTGCGACCTCTGCACAGTGTTCAGCTAAAGCTACAAGTTAGTGTAGTGCGTCCTCCTCATAGTGTTCAGCTAAAACTACAAGTTAGTGTAGTCTGCACAGTGTTCAGGTAAAGCTACAAGTTAGTGTAGTGCGTCCTCCTCACAGTGTTCAGCTAAAACTACAAGTTAGTGTAGTGTGACCTCTGCACAGTGTTCAGCAAAAGCTACAAGTTAGTGTAGTGCGTCCTCCTCACAGTGTTCAGCTAAAACTACAAGTTAGTGTAGTGAGACCTCTGCACAGTGTTCAGCTAAAGCTACAAGTTAGTATAGTGCGTCCTCTTCACAGTGTCCAGCTAAAACTACAAGTTAGTGTAGTGCGACCTCTGCACAATGTTCAGCTAAAGCTACAAGTTAGTGTAGTGCGACCTCCTCACAGTGTTCAGCTAAAACTACAACTTGGTGTAGTGTGTCCTCCTCACAGTGTTCAGCGAAAACTAAATATTAGTGTAGTGCGACCTCTGCACAGTGTTCAGCTAAAGCTACAAGTTAGTGTAGTGCATCCTCCTCACAGTGTTCAGCTAAAACTACAAGTTAGTGTAGTGAGACCTCTGCACATTGTTCGGCTAAAGCTACAAGTTAGTGTAGTGCGTCCTCCTCGCAGTGTTGAGCTAAAACTATAAGTTAGTGTAGTGAGACCTCTGCACAGTGTTCAGCTAAAGCTACAAGTTAGTGTAGTGCGTCCTCCTCACAGTGTTCAGCTAAAACTACAAGTTAGTGTAGTGCGACCTCTGCACAGTGTTCAGCTAAAGCTACAAGTTAGTGTAGTGCGTCCTCCTCACAGTGTTCAGCTAAAACTACAAGTTAGTGTAGTGCGACCTCTGCACAGTGTTCAGCTAAAGCTACAAGTTAGTGTAGTGCGTCTTCCTCACAGTATTCAGCTAAAGCTACAAGTTAGTTTAGTGTGACCTCTGCACAGTATTCAGCTAAAGCTACAAGTTAGGGTAGTGTGTCCGCTTCACAGTGTTCAGCTAAAACTACAAGTTAGTGTAGTGCGACCTCTGCACATTGTTCGGCTAAAGCTACAAGTTAGTGTAGTGCGTCCTCCTCGCAGTGTTGAGCTAAAACTATAAGTTAGTGTAGTGAGACCTCTGCACAGTGTTCAGCTAAAGCTACAAGTTAGTGTAGTGCGTCCTCCTCACAGTGTTCAGCTAAAACTACAAGTTAGTGTAGTGCGACCTCTGCACAGTGTTCAGCTAAAGCTACAAGTTAGTGTAGTGCGTCCTCCTCACAGTGTTCAGCTAAAACTACAAGTTAGTGTAGTGCGACCTCTGCAGTGTTCAGCTAAAGCTACAAGTTAGTGTAGAGCATCCTCCTCACAGTGTTCAGCTAAAACTACAAGTTAGTGTAGTGGGACCTCTGCACAGTGTTCAGCTAAAGCTACAAGTTAATGTAGTGCGTCCTCCTCACAGTGTTTAGCTAAAGCTACACCTTGTTGAAGTGTGTCCTCCTCACAGTGTTCAGCGAAAACTAAATATTAGTGTAGTGCGACCTCTGCACAGTGTTCAGCTAAAGCTACAAGTTAGTGTAGTGCGTCCTCCTCATAGTGTTCAGCTAAAACTACAAGTTAGTGTAGTCTGCACAGTGTTCAGGTAAAGCTACAAGTTAGTGTAGTGCGTCCTCCTCACAGTGTTCAGCTAAAACTACAAGTTAGTGTAGTGTGACCTCTGCACAGTGTTCAGCAAAAGCTACAAGTTAGTGTAGTGCGTCCTCCTCACAGTGTTCAGCTAAAACTACAAGTTAGTGTAGTGAGACCTCTGCACAGTGTTCAGCTAAAGCTACAAGTTAGTATAGTGCGTCCTCTTCACAGTGTCCAGCTAAAACTACAAGTTAGTGTAGTGCGACCTCTGCACAATGTTCAGCTAAAGCTACAAGTTAGTGTAGTGCGACCTCCTCACAGTGTTCAGCTAAAACTACAACTTGGTGTAGTGTGTCCTCCTCACAGTGTTCAGCGAAAACTAAATATTAGTGTAGTGCGACCTCTGCACAGTGTTCAGCTAAAGCTACAAGTTAGTGTAGTGCATCCTCCTCACAGTGTTCAGCTAAAACTACAAGTTAGTGTAGTGAGACCTCTGCACAGTGTTCAGGTAAAGCTACAAGTTAGTGTAGTGCGTCCTCCTCACAGTGTTCAGCTAAAACTACAAGTTAGTGTAGTGCGACCTCTGCACAGTGTTCAGCTAAAGCTTCAAGTTAGTGTAGTGCGTCCTCCTCACAGTGTTCAGCTAAAACTACAAGTTAGTGTAGTGAGACCTCTGCACAGTGTTCAGCTAAAGCTACAAGTTAGTATAGTGCGTCCTGCTCACAGTGTCCAACTAAAACTGCAAGTTAGTGTAGTGCAACCTCTGCACAGTGTTCAGCTAAAGCTACAAGTTAGTGTAGTGCGTCCTCCTCACAGTGTTCAGCTAAAACTACAAGTTAGTGTAGTGCGACCTCTGCACAGTGTTCAGCTAAAGCTACAAGTTAGTGTAGTGCGTCCTCCTCACAGTGTTCAGCTAAAACTACAAGTTAGTGTAGTGCGACCTCTGCACAGTGTTCAGCTAAAGCTACAAGTTAGTGTAGTGCGTCCTCCTCACAGTGTTCAGCTAAAGCTACAACTTGGTGTAGTGTGTCCTCCTCACAGTGTTCAGCGAAAATTAAATGTTAGTGTAGTGCGACCTCTGCACAGTGTTCAGCTAAAGCTACAAGTTAGTGTAGTGCGTCCTCCTCACAGTGTTCAGCTAAAACTACAAGTTAGTGTAGTGAGACCTCTGCACAGTGTTCAGCTAAAGCTACAAGTTAGTGTAGTGCGTCCTCCTCACAGTGTTCAGCTAAAGCTACAAGTTAGTTTAGTGTGACCTCTGCACAGTATTCAGCTAAAGCTACAAGTTAGGGTAGTGCGTCCTCTTCACAGTGTTCAGCTAAAACTACAAGTTAGTGTAGTGAGACCTCTGCACAGTGTTCAGCTAAAGCTACAAGTTAGTGTAGTGCGTCCTCCTCACAGTGTTCAGCTAAAACTACAAGTTAGCGTAGTGCGACCTCTGCACAGTGTTCAGCTAAAGCTACAAGTTAGTGTAGTGCGTCCTCCTCACAGTGTTCAGCTAAAACTACAAGTTAGTGTAGTGAGACCTCTGCACAGTGTTCAGCTAAAGCTACAAGTTAGTGTAGTGCGTCCTCCTCACAGTGTTCAGCTAAAGCTACAACTTGGTGTAGTGTGTCCTCCTCACAGTGTTCAGCAAAAACTAAATGTTAGTGTAGTGCGACCTCTGCACAGTGTTCAGCTAAAGCTACAAGTTAGTGTAGTGCGTCCTCCTCACAGTGTTCAGCTAAAACTACAAGTTAGTGTAGTGAGACCTCTGCACAGTGTTCAGCTAAAGCTACAAGTTAGTGTAGTGCGTCCTCCTCACAGTGTTCAGCTAAAGCTACAAGTTAGTTTAGTGTGACCTCTGCACAGTATTCAGCTAAAGCTACAAGTTAGGGTAGTGCGTCCTCTTCACAGTGTTCAGCTAAAACTACAAGTTAGTGTAATGCGACCTCTGCACAGTGTTCAGCTAAAGCTACAAGTTAGTGTAGTGCGTCCTCCTCACAGTGTTCAGCTAAAGCTACAACTTGGTGTAGTGTGTCCTCCTCACAGTGTTCAGCGAATACTAAATGTTAGTGTAGTGCGACCTCTGCACAGTGTTCAGCTAAAGCTACAAGTTAGTGTAGTGCGTCCTCCTCACAGTGTTCAGCTAAAGCTACAAGTTAGTTTAGTGTGACCTCTGCACAGTATTCAGCTAAAGCTACAAGTTAGGGTAGTGCGTCCTCTTCACAGTGTTCAGCTAAAACTACAAGTTAGTGTGGTGCGACCTCTGCACAGTGTTCAGCTAAAGCTACAAGTTAGTGTAGTGCGTCCTCCTCACAGTGTTCAGCTAAAACTACAAGTTAGTGTAGTGCGACCTCTGCACAGTGTTCAGCTAAAGCTACAAGTTAGTGTAGTGCGTCTTCCTCACAGTGTTCAGCTAAAGCTACAAGTTAGTTTAGTGTGACCTCTGCACAGTATTCAGCTAAAGCTACAAGTTAGGGTAGTGTGTCCGCTTCACAGTGTTCAGCTAAAACTACAAGTTAGTGTAGTGCGACCTCTGCACATTGTTCGGCTAAAGCTACAAGTTAGTGTAGTGCGTCCTCCTCGCAGTGTTGAGCTAAAACTATAAGTTAGTGTAGTGAGACCTCTGCACAGTGTTCAGCTAAAGCTACAAGTTAGTGTAGTGCGTCCTCCTCACAGTGTTCAGCTAAAACTACAAGTTAGTGTAGTGCGACCTCTGCACAGTGTTCAGCTAAAGCTACAAGTTAGTGTAGTGCGTCCTCCTCACAGTGTTCAGCTAAAACTACAAGTTAGTGTAGTGCGACCTCTGCACAGTGTTCAGCTAAAGCTACAAGTTAGTGTAGAGCATCCTCCTCACAGTGTTCAGCTAAAACTACAAGTTAGTGTAGTGGGACCTCTGCACAGTGTTCAGCTAAAGCTACAAGTTAATGTAGTGCGTCCTCCTCACAGTGTTTAGCTAAAGCTACACCTTGTTGAAGTGTGTCCTCCTCACAGTGTTCAGCGAAAACTAAATATTAGTGTAGTGCGACCTCTGCACAGTGTTCAGCTAAAGCTACAAGTTAGTGTAGTGCGTCCTCCTCATAGTGTTCAGCTAAAACTACAAGTTAGTGTAGTCTGCACAGTGTTCAGGTAAAGCTACAAGTTAGTGTAGTGCGTCCTCCTCACAGTGTTCAGCTAAAACTACAAGTTAGTGTAGTGTGACCTCTGCACAGTGTTCAGCAAAAGCTACAAGTTAGTGTAGTGCGTCCTCCTCACAGTGTTCAGCTAAAACTACAAGTTAGTGTAGTGAGACCTCTGCACAGTGTTCAGCTAAAGCTACAAGTTAGTATAGTGCGTCCTCTTCACAGTGTCCAGCTAAAACTACAAGTTAGTGTAGTGCGACCTCTGCACAATGTTCAGCTAAAGCTACAAGTTAGTGTAGTGCGACCTCCTCACAGTGTTCAGCTAAAACTACAACTTGGTGTAGTGTGTCCTCCTCACAGTGTTCAGCGAAAACTAAATATTAGTGTAGTGCGACCTCTGCACAGTGTTCAGCTAAAGCTACAAGTTAGTGTAGTGCATCCTCCTCACAGTGTTCAGCTAAAACTACAAGTTAGTGTAGTGAGACCTCTGCACAGTGTTCAGGTAAAGCTACAAGTTAGTGTAGTGCGTCCTCCTCACAGTGTTCAGCTAAAACTACAAGTTAGTGTAGTGCGACCTCTGCACAGTGTTCAGCTAAAGCTTCAAGTTAGTGTAGTGCGTCCTCCTCACAGTGTTCAGCTAAAACTACAAGTTAGTGTAGTGAGACCTCTGCACAGTGTTCAGCTAAAGCTACAAGTTAGTATAGTGCGTCCTGCTCACAGTGTCCAACTAAAACTGCAAGTTAGTGTAGTGCAACCTCTGCACAGTGTTCAGCTAAAGCTACAAGTTAGTGTAGTGCGTCCTCCTCACAGTGTTCAGCTAAAACTACAAGTTAGTGTAGTGCGACCTCTGCACAGTGTTCAGCTAAAGCTACAAGTTAGTGTAGTGCGTCCTCCTCACAGTGTTCAGCTAAAACTACAAGTTAGTGTAGTGCGACCTCTGCACAGTGTTCAGCTAAAGCTACAAGTTAGTGTAGTGCGTCCTCCTCACAGTGTTCAGCTAAAGCTACAACTTGGTGTAGTGTGTCCTCCTCACAGTGTTCAGCGAAAATTAAATGTTAGTGTAGTGCGACCTCTGCACAGTGTTCAGCTAAAGCTACAAGTTAGTGTAGTGCGTCCTCCTCACAGTGTTCAGCTAAAACTACAAGTTAGTGTAGTGAGACCTCTGCACAGTGTTCAGCTAAAGCTACAAGTTAGTGTAGTGCGTCCTCCTCACAGTGTTCAGCTAAAGCTACAAGTTAGTTTAGTGTGACCTCTGCACAGTATTCAGCTAAAGCTACAAGTTAGGGTAGTGCGTCCTCTTCACAGTGTTCAGCTAAAACTACAAGTTAGTGTAGTGAGACCTCTGCACAGTGTTCAGCTAAAGCTACAAGTTAGTGTAGTGCGTCCTCCTCACAGTGTTCAGCTAAAACTACAAGTTAGCGTAGTGCGACCTCTGCACAGTGTTCAGCTAAAGCTACAAGTTAGTGTAGTGCGTCCTCCTCACAGTGTTCAGCTAAAACTACAAGTTAGTGTAGTGAGACCTCTGCACAGTGTTCAGCTAAAGCTACAAGTTAGTGTAGTGCGTCCTCCTCACAGTGTTCACCTAAAGCTACAACTTGGTGTAGTGTGTCCTCCTCACAGTGTTCAGCAAAAACTAAATGTTAGTGTAGTGCGACCTCTGCACAGTGTTCAGCTAAAGCTACAAGTTAGTGTAGTGCGTCCTCCTCACAGTGTTCAGCTAAAACTACAAGTTAGTGTAGTGAGACCTCTGCACAGTGTTCAGCTAAAGCTACAAGTTAGTGTAGTGCGTCCTCCTCACAGTGTTCAGCTAAAGCTACAAGTTAGTTTAGTGTGACCTCTGCACAGTATTCAGCTAAAGCTACAAGTTAGGGTAGTGCGTCCTCTTCACAGTGTTCAGCTAAAACTACAAGTTAGTGTAATGCGACCTCTGCACAGTGTTCAGCTAAAGCTACAAGTTAGTGTAGTGCGTCCTCCTCACAGTGTTCAGCTAAAGCTACAACTTGGTGTAGTGTGTCCTCCTCACAGTGTTCAGCGAAAACTAAATGTTAGTGTAGTGCGACCTCTGCACAGTGTTCAGCTAAAGCTACAAGTTAGTGTAGTGCGTCCTCCTCACAGTGTTCAGCTAAAGCTACAAGTTAGTTTAGTGTGACCTCTGCACAGTATTCAGCTAAAGCTACAAGTTAGGATAGTGCGTCCTCTTCACAGTGTTCAGCTAAAACTACAAGTTAGTGTGGTGCGACCTCTGCACAGTGTTCAGCTAAAGCTACAAGTTAGTGTAGTGCGTCCTCCTCACAGTGTTCAGCTAAAACTACAAGTTAGTGTAGTGAGACCTCTGCACAGTGTTCAGCTAAAGCTACAAGTTAGTGTAGTGCGTCCTGCTCACAGTGTTCAGTTAAAGCTACAAGTTAGTGTAGTGAGACCTCTGCACAGTGTTCAGCTAAAACTACAAGTTAGTGTAGTGCGACCTCTGCACTGTGTTCAGCTAAAGTTACAAGTTAGTGTAGTGCATCCTCCTCACAGTGTTCATCTAAACCTACAAGTTATTTTTTTGCGAGCTCTGCACAGTGTTCAGCTAAAGCTACATGTAGAAGGTTGGTGGTGTTTTCCTGATCCTATCACTACCGCAGGCAGCTAAATAAGCTACAAGTTATTTTTTGGCGAGCTCTGCAGAGTGTTCAGCTAAAGCTACAAGTTAGTCTAGTGCGTCCTGCTCACAGTGTTCAGCTAAAGCTACAAGTTAGTGTAGTGAGACCTCTGCACAGTGTTCAGCTAAAACTACAAGTTAGTGTAGTGCGACCTTTGCACTGTGTTCAGCTAAAGCTACAAGTTAGTGTAGTGCGTCCTCCTCACAGTGTTCAGCTAAACCTACAAGTTATTTTTTTGCGAGCTCTGCACAGTGTTCAGCTAAAGCTACCTGTAGAAGGTTGGTGGTGTTTTCCTGATCCTATCACTACCGCAGGCAGCTAAATAAGCTACAAGTTATTTTTTGGCGAGCTCTGCACAGTGTTCACCTAAAGCTACCTGTCGAAGGTTGGTGGTGTTTTCCTGATCCTATCACTACCGCAGGCAGCTAAATAAGCTACAAGTTAGTGTAGTGCGAGCTCTGCACAATGTTCACCTAAAGCTACCTGTAGAAGTTTGGTGGTGTTTTCCTGATCCTATCACTACCGCAGGCAGCTAAATAAGCTACAAGTTATTTTTTGGCGAGCTCTGCACAGTGTTAACCTAAAGCTACCTGTAGAAGGTTGGTGGTGTTTTCCTGATCCTATCACTACCGCAGGCAGCTAAATAAGCTACAAGTTAGTTTTTTGCGAGCTCTGCACAGTGTTCAGCTAAAGCTACCTGTAGAAGGTTGGTGGTGTTTTCCTGATCCCATCACTACCGCAGGCAGCTAAATAAGCTACAAGTTAGTTTTTTGCGAGCTCTGCACAGTGTTCAGCTAAAGCTACCTGTAGAAGGTTGGTGGTGTTCTCATACTACAGGCAGGCAGTTGATTTTGCTAGCTGCAGCATCAGTAATATATATATATATATATATATATATATATATATATATATATATATATATATATATAATATATCCCAGCTTAGTGCAGCTACAGGCCATTAGTATGTCTGGAAGGCCAACAAGGAGAAGCAGACAGTCACAAGCCAATAAAAGAGGGCAAGCAGGCTCTGTGTCTAGAGGCAACAGTGCTGGTCGTGGAGACGGTGCATCCTTATCAGCACGTGGCCGTGGGACACGCTTGGCCTTTTTTTCGGCAGCTGGCCGTGTTGAGCCGCAACATGCGGAAGACTTGGTTGAGTGGATGACCAAGCCGTCCTCATCCTCCTCATCCTCTCTCACCCATGCTCAGGGTACTTTGTCTGGCAAAGCAGCGGCTTCTTCCCTCGGCTCAATGTCATCAGTGACTCCTTCCCTAGCCCCACCATGTCCTCCTGAGGAGTCCCTCGAACTGTTTGACCACAGTGTTGGGTACATGCTCCAGGAGGATGCCCAGCATTTGGAAGGCTCTGATGATGATACTGAGCTAGATGAAGCAGTAACGTGAGCACAGACAGAGGGGGTGCCCAAGAAAGACAGCAATCTGGCAGTCATGCTCCCCCTGCTGCAGCATACTGCCAGGTTTGCTCCAGTGATGAGGAGGGAGGGATGATGAGGTCACTGACTCAACGTGGGTGCCTGATAGGAGAGAGGAGGAGGAGAAGGCGGCACATCACCAACGAGGCAGGATGCCCTCCAGGGGCCAGCCTAAGGGCAGCACACTGACTGCATCACACTCCAAAGCTCTGCATGTGCAGGGCGCTGCAGTCTCTGCGCGTTATTCAACAAGTTCTTTGGTGTGGGCCTTTTTTGAGACGAGTGCATCAGATCGCACCGCTGCTATTTGCAACATATGTCTCAAGCGTATCTCGCGTGGCCAAAACATCTCCCGCTTGGGTACCACATGCTTGACCAGACATATGTTGACCTGCCATGCAGTTTGTTGGCAAGCGTATCTAAAAGACCAAAGAGGACCTCTCCTTGCTCCTCATCAGCTGAGATCTCTAACCCCACTATACCTTCAGTCCTCTCTGAGACCTGCACTGAGAGGAATGAAGGTGTAGAATTGGGTGTGTCACAGCCAAGTACTTGTGGGCAATCTGCTTTCGGTACACCGACGTCAGATTGTACCAGGCAAATTTCCCTGCCCCGGCTGCTGCACCGCCAAAAGAAGTTTGCTCCCCGCCATCCACATGCCCAGCGGTTGAATGCTAGCTTGGCAAAATTGCTAGCACTTCAACTGCTGCCTTTTCAGTTGGTAGACTCTGCCCCCTTCCGTGAGTTTGTGGAATGTGCGGTTCCTCAGTGGTAGGTACCCAAACTCCACTTTTTCTCATGGAAGGCAATTCCGGCTCTCTATCGGCATGTGGAAGGCAATGTCCATGCCTCGCTGGACAGGGCAGTCAGCGGTAAGGTGCATATTACCGCTGACTCATGGTCCAGCAGGCATGGACAGGGACGTTACCTAAGTTTCACGGTGCATTGGGTGACTCTGCTGGCAGCTGGGAAGGATGCAGGACAAGGTGCAGTAGTGTTGGAGGTTGTTCCGCCACCACACCTCAAAAATGCCACTACTAATGATTGTGACACACCTCTCTCCTCCACCCCCTCCTCTTCTTCTTCCTCCATGGCCTCTTCCTGTGCTTTGTCCTCAGAACCAGTGGTGCTCCATAGGCGTTCAAGGGGCTACGCATGTACGCAGGCCAAAAGATGCCATGCGGTGCTTGAGCTGGTGTGCTTGGGGGACAGGAGCCACACTGGGGCAGAGGTTCTGTCAGCTCTGCAGGGGCAGGTTCAGAGGTCGTTGATGCCATGCCAACTTAAGGCAGGAATGGTGGTTTGCGACAATGGCACCAACCTCCTCTCTGCCCTCCGACAGGGACAAATGACCCATGTGCCCTGTTTGGCTCACATCCTTAACTTGGTGGTGCAGCGGTTCTTGGGCAGGTACCTGGGCTTACAGGATGTCCTGAGGCAGGCCAGGAAAGTCTGTGTGCATTTCCGCCGGTCATATAATGCCAGTGCTCGGCTGGCAGACCTCCAAAAGGAGTTTAACCTGCCCAAGAACCGCCTAATCTGTGACATGCCCACCAGGTGGAACTCAATGTTGGCCATGCTGCAGGGGCTGCACACGCAGCAGAGGGCCATCAATGAGTACCTGTGCTACTAAGGCACCAGGACAGGGTCAGGGGAGCTTGTTTTTTTTCCCCATGCCAGTGGGCCATGATCAGGGATGCATGCACTGTCCTGTCACCATTTGAGGAGGCCACGAGGATGGTGAGCAGTGACAGTGCATGCATCAGTGACACTGTCCCCCTTGTCCACCTGTTGGAGCACACGCTGCATTGAATAATGGACAGGGCACTTGAGGCAGAACAGAGGCAGGAAGAGGAGGACTTCCTTAGCTCTCAAGGCCCCCTTTATCCAGACAGTGTTCCTGCGTGCCCGCCGATCACACAGGAAGAGGACGAGGAGGAGGATTGTGTCAGTATGGAGGTGGAGCCTGGCACTCAGCATCAGCAGCAGTCTTTAAGGGATCAGTCCCAAGAAACACATGGACTTGTACGTGGCTGGGAGGAGGTGGCTGCGGACCATGTCATCCTTAGTGATCCAGAGGACTCCGGAGCGAATGCCTCAGCAAACCTACGCTGCATGGCCTCCCTGATCCTGCAAAGCCTGCGTAAGGATCCTCGTATTCGTGGTATCAAGGAGAAGGACCAATACTGGCTGGCAACCCTCCTTGATCCACGTTACAAGGGTAAGGTAAGGACCTTATCTTGCCGTCGCAGAGGGTGCAGAGGATGAAACATCTTTGGGAGGCCTTGCAGAAAGGTTTGTGCAACGCTTTCCCAGAGACTGGGAGGTTACAAACTCCTGTTTCTGGACAACGTGTGGCTGAGGCTTCAGTCAGTCAAAGAAGGAGCTGCGGAGAAGGTGGCCATCTGACCGATGCGTTCAGACAATTTTTTAGTCCGCAGCCCCAAGGTATGATCGGTTCCAGCAACCATCACCAGCGTCTGTTTTACATGGTGCATGAATACCTAGGGGCAAGATCTGACTTGGACACCTTTCCCACCAAAAATCCTCTGGGTTACTGGGTCTTGAGGATGGATCACTGGTCAGAGCTTGCACAGTATGCAATTGAGCTACTGGCCTGTCCTGCATCCAGCGTTCTTTCGGAACGCACATTCAGTGCTGCTAGAGGCTTTGTAACCGATCACAGGGTGCGTCTGTCCACCGATTCGGTCGATCGACTGACCTTCATAAAAATGAATCAGTCTTGGATCACCACCAGCTACCAAGCACCTGATGCTGATGTAACCGAATAATTTTTTTTAAAATCTCAGATCCCTTCAAAGACTGCCTATGCTGATGCTGAGTGACTATCCTGAGTAATTATCCTCTTCCTCCTCAATGATCACGCTGATAGCTTGTAAGAACATTTTTGGTTCTGGGCGCCGTCACCAGTGCCTAAGGCCCAATTTTTCAGCCCCTGTTTAACAGGGGCGTGTAATTACAATTTTTGATGCAATACTTTGCAGCAGGGCTCGTTCCTGCGTTCCAACTAGAGTATCTGTGAGGGGTTGCAGTGTTGTGGCACCAGCACCAGTGCCTAAGGCCTAATTTTTCAGCCCCTGTTTAACAGGGGCGTGTAATTACAATTTTTGATGCAATACTTTGCAACAGGGCTCGTTCCTGCGTTCCAACTTGAGTATCTGTGAGGGGTTGCAGTGTTGTGGCACCAGCACCAGTGCCTAAGGCCTAATTTTTCAGCCCCTGTTTAACAGGGGCATGTAATTACAATTTTTGATGCAATACTTTGCAGCAGGGCTCGTTCCTGCGTTCCAACTAGAGTATCTGTGAGGGGTTGCAGTGTTGTGGCACCAGCACCAGTGCCTAAGGCCCAATTTTTCAGCCCCTGTTCAACAGGGGCATGTAATTACAATTCTTGATCTAATATTTCACAGCAGGGCCCGTTTCTGTGCCCACCAAGCGTGAGTGAGGACTTACAGTGTTGTGGCACCAGCACCACCACCAAAGGCCCAATTTTTCAGCCTCTGTTCAACAGGGGCATGTAATTACAATTCTTGGTCTAATATTTCACAGCAGGGCCCATTTCTGCACCCACCAAGAGCGAGTGAGGACTTACAGTGTTGTGGCAACAGCACCAGCACCACCACCAAAGGCCCAATTTTTCTGCCCTTGTTCAACAGGGGCATGAAATTACAATTCTTGATCTAATATTTCACAGCAGGGCTCGTTTCTGCGCCCACCATGAGCGAGTGAGGACTTACAGTGTTGTGGCACCAGCACCACCACCAAAGGCCCAATTTTTCTGCCCTTGTTCAACAGGGGCATGTAATTACAATTCTTGATCTAATATTTCACAGCAGGGCCCGTTTTTGCGCCCACTAAGAGCGAGTGAGGACTTACAGTGTTGTGGCACCAGCACCACCACCACCACCAAAGGCCCAATTTTTCTGCCCCTGTTCAACAGGGGCATGTAATTACAATTCTTGATCTAATATTTCACAGCAGGGCCCTGTGAGGGCTTACAGTGTTGTGGCCACAACAACACCTAAGGCCCAAATTTCTGCTTTGAGTATATAGGACAGGCCCCTACTTTCAAACATCCAACTTACAAATGACTCCTACTTGCAAACGGAAAGAGACAACAGGAAGTGAGATGAAATCTACCCCTAGGAAGGGAAATTCTCTCCTGTAAGAGTTAATATGGGAAAAGCATTTCTCCTTTCCACTGATGCTTTATCACCAATCCTTGTTTCACAAAAAACCCCAAATTTTCAAAAAACATTTGTCATTGGGACAAAAAGTGAGGTTCAATCTTCTGAAGAGGAGCACAGACAGCAAAACAAATGTCACAGGGGTGATAACCCTTCCCTGTGTTTTCCAAAAAGCTTAAAAAAAATTTTTTGGCTGGAGCTAAACACGTTAAAAATGTACCCGTTCAAAATTACAAACAGATTCTACTTAACAACAACACACCTACAGTCCCTGTCTTGTTTGCACCGCCTGTATACTGCTGTTCAGAGTACAGAGCCTGTATACTGCTGTTTCCTTTTTTAATTTGGGTGCGGGGTTCCCCAAAGGGCCTGGTAATGGACTGGGGGATACCCATGCCGTTTGTCTCACTGATTTTCATCCATATTGCCAGGACCCGACATTACATTAAACCCGCAAGCAGTTTTAAATGACTTTTTTTCCTTTAAAAATGACATTTTGTGCAGGGACTGTTCTAAGCACGGGAAACATGCGCCACTTTACAGGCATACTATAGACACCCCCAGGTACGATATTTAAAGGAATATTTCACTTTTTTTTTTACTTTAAGCATCATTAAAATCACTGCTCCCGAAAAAACGGCCGTTTTTAAAAGTTTTTTTTGCATTGATACACGTCCCCTGGGGCAGGACCCGGGTCCCCAAACCCTTTTTAGGACAATACCATGAAAATTAGCCTTTAAAATGAGCACTTTTGATTTTGAACGTTCGAGTCCCATAGACGTCAATGGGGTTCTAACGTTCGTGCAAATTTTCGGTCCATTCGCAGGTTCTGGTGCGAACCAAACCGGGGGGGTGTTCAGCTCATCCCTAGTGGTGGGAACTGGCTTGGGTTTGCGGATCTTACTTGGCGCAATTCGGCTCTTGATATATTTGGCCTTGCAATAGGAAACTTTGGGTTTGGATGTTAGGGTGGAACCCAAAAAAGGATCTTCCAGCAGGATGGGCCAGTTCTTGATGAAGATTTTTCCATTTGTCTGTAGCGGTCATGGAACTGGGTGGTAAACCTTGTTGGCTGGAGCGCTTCTGGAGTGTTGGGTTTAGGTGTCGGTTTGGCCTGATACTGATGGAAAGCATCATCTATGAGAGCTGGGGGTATCCCTTGTCTAAAAATTTTTGGGTTAAGAGTTGGCCTTGGGTCTGGTAATCCTCATCTCTGGTACAATTGCGTCGGATCCTGTGGAACTGGCTCTTGGGGATATTGTTCTTCCATCTGGGGGGTGGCAACTCTGGTAGTGTATGTATGAGTTTCCTGCAGTGGGTTTCACGTAGTTGGTGGCATCTATTTGTGTGCCACTGTGGTAGAGTTCTAGATCCAAGAAGGCCAGTTTGTCAGGGTCCCCTACGAAGGTGAAAGAGAGTCCCAAGTTGTTGTGATTACAATGGGAAACAAACTGCGTGAGGTTCTCCATGGTGCCATCCCAGATGATTATTACATTATCGATGTAACACCCGTAAAAAATGATGTTGGCAGCAAAGGGATTGTGTGTGTGATGTGGTGGAGTTCCCAATAACCCATGGTTAGATTTGCGTAGCTTGGGGCAAAGTTAGCCCTCATGGCAGTGCCTTGGGTTTGTCTGATCTTCAAATTCAAAGTAATTATGCTTGAGGCAAAAAGTTGTTGCCTCAGGTATGAAGTGGGCTTGTCGTGGGTTGATAAGTGGATCAGTGGATAGGAAGTTTTCTACTGCCATCAGACCTACATCATGGGGAATGGATGTGTAAAGGGAGGTGACATCCAGGGATGCCCATATGTACGTAGGTTCCCAGGAGTAGAATGATAACATGTCCAATAGATGTGTACCGTCTCTGATGTATGATGGAAGATTCTGTACCAGAGGTTGTAAGAAGCGATCCACATACATGGAAAAGCCACTGGTGACACTTTCCATTGAAGCAACGATGGGCTGTCCTGGTGTGTTATTGATATCTTTATGTATTTTCAGCAGGTGGTAAAAGTACGGAGTTTTGTAAAAACTTTTAATGAGACAGGAGAACTCTGGTTTGGAAATAATTTCTTCCTGGAGGGCTCTATTGGCTAATGTGGTAGCTTCCTGAGTGAAGCGGGGCAGAGGGTCCTGAGTTAACTTAGAGTAGGTGTCGGTATCTGACAACAGTCTCAGGGATTCCTTTATGTAATCCATTTTATTTTGAATTACAATACCTCCACCCTTGTCTTCAGCTTTAATGATGATGTCATCGTTGTTGGCCAGAGTGTCTAGTGCTGTTCGTTCAGCCTTGGATAGGTTGGATATTTTCTTGGAGCTTGGGTTGGTTTGGCACATCTAGATGAGGTCTGCATACACCACCTGATAAAAGGTGTGTATGTAGGGACCTTTTTTGTGTACTGGGTTGAATATTGATTTTGGTTTGAAGTGGGTATGTTGAACTGGGTGAGCCAATCCAATCCTAAGAAATGGCTCTCATCATAAAGTTCTGCCAGGTCATTGATGATAGAAATATCACTGAGATCTAGCAGTGGGGTATCCTGGTGTGGGGGTTCTTTGCCAACTTCTGGGAGATGCAGGTTTTTTGAAGATTGTATGTTTTAAAACCTCTTCACTGTGAGATCCCTGATGAATTTGTTTAGATCTTTGAATAATGTGAATAGGTTTGGGTGGGTGGTGGGTGCAAAGGTGAGACCCTTGCTGAGGAGGGAGGAGTCTTGTGGCGACAGGGTTTGTGAGGAGAGGTTAAAGATTTTGATAGTCTCTGCATTTTTTCTTTTGGGGTGTCTTCCTCTGCCCCCCCTCCTTCTCCTTCCTCTCCTGCATGTTTTCTTTTCAAAATGCTGGATGGGGGGCATAGGCCTAAAAAATCATCAGGATGGGAAGTGGGGGGATGGATGGCTGCAGGATCCGGTAGTGGGCATGAATTGCATGATGTCTCCGATCTGATGTTGGTAGTTTCACTGGTGGTGGCATCAGTGCTTGGGCAGGGTGATTTGTTACTGGAGTCTGGGTTGGCCACAGGTGTTGTAGCTGAATCTGTAGCTGAACCGAGAACGGTACATGAAATGTTAGAGGGTGGAATGGGACTAGCTGTGGCTGGATAGGTGGAGCGGAGGTGCTTATGTGGTTTTGTAGGACGTTTTGGTTTGGGGGTGAGTTTGGGAGGACAGGTATTGGATATCAATGGAGGCTGAACTGTGGGTCCTGAAAAAAAAAAAATTTTGGACAAGGGATACCCCCAGCTCTCATAGATGATGCTTTCCATCAGTATCAGGCCAAACCGACACCTAAACCCAACACACCAGAAGGGCTCCAGCCAACAAGGTTTACCACCCAGTTCCATGACCGCTACAGACAAATGGAAAAAATCTTCATCAAGAACTGGCCCATCCTGCTGGAAGATCCTTTTTTGGGTTCCACCCTAACATCCAAACCCAAAGTTTCCTACCGCAAGGCCAAAAATATCAAGAGCCAAATTGCGCCAAGTAAGATCCGCAAACCCAAGCCAGGTCCCACCACCTACACCCCCCTGATCCCACTAGTGGAGATGTTTCAATGCAAGAAAAAATTATGCATGATGTGTAAATTTGTCCAGCATGAACAAAAAAGTTTCTCTACAAAAGGAGAAACTTACCCTATAAAAGATTTTCACAATTGCTCCAGTGATCATGTAGTATACTGCCTGACCTGTCCCTGTGGCCTCCTATATGATGGCAGAAGCATCTGTCCCCTCCGCCAATGATTTGGCAAGCACAGGAGGTTCATCGAACAGGGATGTGATGAGCACAGTGTGTCAAGACATTTTTTGACTGAACATCAAAAGTCCACTGAAGGCCTGAAGGTGTGAGTCATAGAGGCCATCTCCGGAGGTTTGCCTGCTGCGGAGCATTTCAAATGACTCTGCCAGTGGGAGACTTTCTGGATATATTCCCTCAATTCCCTCTCGCCAGGGGGACTCAATGTGGAGTTAGACGCATACACCTTGTTATAACAGATTACACGTCCATTTCTGGTTTGTTCCCCCCCCTCCTTCCTACTTTCCTCTTACCCCTGTCTCTCCCCCCCACAAACAGGTCTGTCTCTGCTCTACCGGTCGGGAGTGGTATAGCAAATATATTAATATTTCATATATATGTATGTATGTGTGTGTGTGTATATATGTGTATGCCCCTTGCCCCTTGCTATAATTTATTGTTTACTGATTGTAGTTCCACGGCCACCCCCACATGCTCTCCATTGTGTATATATAGCTGTCCTCCTCTAGAGGGCAGCAGGCCAATAGAAGGAGCAGTCAGCTCCGAGCGCGTAGCCTTTCACCACCGCAGCCCTGATTGACAAGATTCCAGCCCTGCCTAGGTCCAATCAGATGCCGGTGACATCACTTCCTGTTCCACGGTCCATGCTGGTCTGTGTGGAGCTGCTTGGTTCCTTTGCTCCTGGAGAAACACTGTGATCCATTCCAGCCAGCTGCACAATCCTTTCCAGCTATCCGGAACAGCGGTGGGACCCACAGATGCCATGTGGAATGCCAGGACTGCACCTTACTTTGTCGAGCATGCATCTTCTATCATCTTGTAAGTGTTTTCAATCTTGTCCTATTAAAGTCATCATTTTACTGCTACACTCAGGTCGGCGCCTCCCCCTCCCTGTTTTTTCCTTACATGTCTTGCAGAGTTCTGGACACACTCTGAAGGGTGTGTCCTTCCTTTTTAACCCTTAATACCCCTTTCTATGGATACATCACCATCCAGCTATTACATCCATAGGCTATACCCCTAAGGATTACGCCATCTGGAGTGCTAGATAAACACTGACTATACTGCAAAATAAGGGGGGGGAAATGGATGATTGATGCCTTTGTGGGGCTCCAATGTGGTTAAGCTATAGCTACGTCTACATCAAACACCATATTGGTGGCCCAAAGCCAACTCAACACAGCATGCAGATGTGAACAGCCTAATTGGGCTCAGTCACCCTGATTTACTAAGTTGTTAGAGCATTTTCACTTTTAAAAAATTTTGTAAAGTGAATTTTCACTTATCTTAGTACATAAGGACAAAGTGGAAATTCACTTTGCGAAGTATTCCCATGATTATGAGTGACTTCAACATTTCTGACATTACCTGGAATTCTCAAACTGCTATTACAAGAAATAGCAGGGTATAATGGAAGTACTGAATAGAGTTTCTCTAAAACAGTTAGTAAAAAGCCCAACCCGAGTAGAGATGGCCGAACACCCCCCGGGTCAGTTCGGAACTCGAATTGAAAAACCCAAAGTCCCTATTTTGAAGGCTTATATGCAAGTTATTGGCCAGGAAAAGGGTATGGGGGGGCCCGAGTACTGCCCTGGGGGACATGTACCAATGCAAAAAAAGATAATGTTTAAAGGAGCAGTGATTTTAATTATGTTTAAAGTGAAACAATAAAAATGAAAAATTCCTTCAAATATAGTGCCTGGGGGGGTCCCCTTACAAAGTAACATAGTTACATAGTAGGTGAGGTTGAAAAAAGACACAAGTCCATCAAGTCCAACCTATGTGTGTGATTACATGTCAGTATTACCTTGTATATTACTGTCTGTTGTGGTCATTCAGGTGCGTATTTAATAGTTTTTTTAAACTATCCATGCCCCCCCCCGCTGAAACCACCGCCTGTGGAAGGGAATTCCACATCTTTGCCGCTCTTACAGTAAAGAACCCTCTACAAAGTTTAAGGTTAAATGGAAGGCCGATCACAGGTCAGCCTGATTTTGTAGGAGGAGTCTGGATGTATTTAAACCTGCCCTCTATCCTCCTTGCCTGTCGACGGTTTCTCTCGTGTACAGGCACTACTTCCGGTTCGAGACGTCAGCGCGCCGACAGGTCCGTCCTCCAGGTGTTGCACGTTTGCTTGCTGATGGCTGCATCACGGGAGGTCTCTTCATTCAGGTCACAGCAGAGCGGGAGATGCTTCCTCCCATCTTACAATTCGGGGGTTCGCTTCACCCACAGGTTACGTGTTTGAGGCATTGCTTAGGGTTACCAGCTCATCCTTGCAGGTTTGGCATCCGGAGGGGGTTGGGGGGGCTGTTTTGGTTACTCTCTGCGGTGGAGTTTTTGGGGGGAGTGTGTGTTTGCTCTTGGCAGCTGGAGGGCTTGGTTGAGTGGTTGTGGGGTGTCCCCCGGTCGGGGGGAGTACAGGCAGGGGAGGGGCAGTTCGAGGTCCGCCCGTTTTCTTGGTGTGACTTAGGGGGCAGGGGGGTCAGAGCAAGGTCCGCTCCACATGGCGTCAGGGGCAGGGATGTTGCTGCTAGGATGCAAGACTGGCAGCTGCCAGGTTTTTGTCATTATGATATCAAACGCATGGAAGGCATAATTCTTTGCTGTGCTTTTCGATGGAGCCAAGCCTAACCCTAACTGAGCCTGCTATCTGACACGTTACCCAATTCATGTAACTTTTTACTGTCTTAACCTTTTTCCTCAATGTTGGTACCCATAGGTTTGATACCTGGCTACCCCAATCCAAAGTTCTCTTGTCTTATGGTACCCTAACTGCGTTTTGGTCTACAACCACGTCACCATCTGTCATGTCCCTTCCCCTAATTGTGACTGCATACTTATTTCATGGTAAAAAAGGGGAAAAAAAAAGCGAATCAGACCCACCTCCAAGAAAACGGAAAATTGTATACTTACCTTCAGTAATTTTCCTTTCCTGACGCATCCCATGGCAGCACACACAATGGGTTGTGACTCCGCCTCCACAACCTGATAGGACTGGTTAGCTATAAGTTTTGAAGAGGAGCCCACCGCTGCATTCTCAGTAACTATCACCTTAGAAGGGTGGGATTCTGTGTGCTGCCATGGGATGCGTCAGGAAAGGAAAATTACTGAAGGTAAGTATACAATTTTCCGTTTTCCTGACGCATCATGGCAGCACACACAATGGGAAATAACTCGCTACATGGGTGGGTGCTTTTAGAGCATTTTATTTACTCAGGTACAAGGTATAGAGGAGTTAGATTGAATGATTGATCTTCCGAACTCAACCGTAGTTAATTGAGCCGGATCTATTTTGTAGTGTGACATAAACGTGTTTTTAGAAGACCAACTTGCTGCCTTGCAAATAATTTCCGCTGACACTCTGCAGTACGCTGCCCAGGAGCTGGCCACTGCTCTGGTCGAGTGGGCTTTTAGACCATCCGGTATTGGGAGTGATTGTATAATGTACGTCCTCTTGATGATTTTAATCAACCAGGTCGCTATTGTTCTTTGGGAAGCTGCTTGCCCTTTTCTAGGGCCATGCGGAATGACTAGGAGGTTTTCGACCTTCCTGAACGGTTCAGTAGCTTCAAGGTAGGAAACAATGGTAGACTTGACATCTAAGGGGTGTGGATGTCCTTCATTAGAGAGAAAGACTGGAAGATTGATTTCCGAGTTAAAGTGGAAGGTAGACGTCACTTTGGGTATAAATCGTTCTGATGGTCTGAGAACAACTCTATCCGGGTAGAGGACTAGATGTGGTTCTTTAATTAATAGAGCGTGCATCTCCGAGACTCTCTTGGCAGACGTTATTGCGATCAGAAATGATAATTTGAGCGTCAAATCCCATAAGGATACTGATTCCAGGGGAAGAAATGTTTTTTTTGATAGAGCTTCTAACATGGTGGACAAATTCCAGGTTGGAAAGACTGGTTTTCTGGGCGGCCTTATCTTCATGCATGCCTTTAAGAACTGAACTATGAGCCCATGGTTTGCTCTACTGCTCTATCTTGATATTACCAATGATTGTTATCATCCTGCCCCTATTGATTCCTTGGTAGCCTCACCTGTGTTTACCTTTGTGTCATTTTTACCAGTTTCAATCCTACATGCCATGTTTCTTATCCTGTCACTAGGTTTTATCAACATTATGGTCAACCCTTCCCAATGGTGGTCCAACCCAATTGTGGGTGGGTGGCTGTGGCTGGCCGGTGGGCCGTCCGGCCTTTGCCTGCCCGGGAGCTGCGATGGGCACTGCCGGCCTTTGGGCCCCCCCCTTCCTCCCTCGCCCGCCTCCCTTGGCGGGCTTGTGTGTGGGGGCGGGGCTTGCCGCCACTGCCCATCGACGTCACGTCACCAGCGGTGGACGTGCGCCGCGCCTTCTGGCGCCGCCGCGCCCTTCACGCTGTGGTTGCTATGCTCGCAGGCTCGGTGGGTGGGTCTCAGCGGCCGCCGACCATTGGTCGGCTTCTCGCCCTGGCTCCTCCCACTTTTGGCCGTGCGGACGTGACGTTGGCGGGCCTCCTCGCGGCGACGCCTATATATGGGCGTCCTGTTCACCTGGGGCGGTGCGGCGCTCGAGGTACACTACAGCTACACTTCAGCATAGTGGTGTTCGCTCCACACCACCCTGTCACACAGGTAAGGCCACTCCATACCCTGTTTGCGCACATGTCACCCTCTAGCTTTCCCACTTCTCTTTCCCCCACTCCATCCCTCACTCTACCCATTCATTCACTCACCCTTACATCACGCTCACCTTCCTTCTTCCCCCCCCCCCCCCCTCTCTTCCCTCCCCCCCTTACCTTCACTCTTCCCACCTTCCTCTTTCCCCCCCCCCGCTGCACACACACTCCCTGCATTATCACTCATCTTTCACTCCCATCTCTAGGGTGCCTCGTGGCTCTGCATCGCCCTGGGGGGGATTGCCTGTTTTGGTCGCCGCGGCGGGGGGGCCCGCCTCAGCTCCCGACCTGGCATTAGTCCCGGATGGTTGCCGTACCTGGCCATTTACCATTTACCCACAATTTCCGTGAGTACTATTTAATTTTTGGGGGATTTTTTAGCCCTCTGTACCCATTGTTACCTTGGCCCTTGATATTATTATCATTTTTTTCCAGAAACATGACATGTCTGCTCCTGATGAGTGGTCTTGAACCACGAAACGCGTCGAGCTACCGGTTGTCACTTACTGTCCCAACCCATGCTATACAGAGTTTTACCCCCTAACAGGAATTTGAGGCCAGCTATCAGGCAGGCATTACCTTGTTTTAACTATTTACGCATTCTGACACCTGGTGATCCCTGGTTTATCTTCAATAATATTGCTTATACCCATGTTATTACCCATGTTATCTGTATACCTTTTATATCCTTGATAACTATACTAATGGTCCTTATGTTGATCTCTGGTTATCATTTCTAACATTTTACCAAGTGTTATATTGATATTGTCTGATACCATTGTTTGTATGAACATGCAAATAAAGAATTTTATTGACCCACCGTTTGTGTCGGCTTGCAAACCATTGGCTTCATATAAAGTCCCACCTCCTCCTCCCTCACCCACTGGCCTTTGCTTGCGGGTTTTCTAGATATTGAACTATGAGCGGGTCTAATGCCCATCTAGTTCCCATCATTGCGGACAGTGCCGAGACTTGTACTTTAAGAGTGCTCGCACCCAGGCCCTTTTCCAGGCCTAGCTGCAAGAACTCCAAGATATGATAGACTGAAGGAGAGAACGGATCCCAAGAATGTTGCTGGGCAAACGCGGTAAATCTCTCCCAGATCCTGTTGTACGTGCCATTTGTTGATCTTTTCCTAGCTTGTTGCAGTGTGGCCACTACTCTGAGTGAGCATCCCTTGTCCAGCAGCCTTTCCCTTTCAACCTCCATGCCGTTAGGTGTAAGCGTTCTGGTGCCGGGTGCAGGAATCGACCCTGAGAGAATAAATTTGGGCTCAACGGGAGCGGAAGCGGCTCCTCTGTGTTCAGCTGTAATACAGTCGCGAACCAAGGTCTCCTTGGCCAGAAGGGCAGTACTGCTATGACCGTGGATGTCGAATTCCTCAGCCTGGCCAGAATCGGAGGAAAAATGTATCCCAGGTGGAATTCGCATGGGTGGTGAAGGCAATCGATCCCTGCTGCTGTCGGATAGTTGTTCCTCGCTAAGAATCGAATACACTTGTTGTTCTGTGGGGTTGCCGCTAGATCTATATCAGGAATCCCCCATTTGCGGGTGATGAGAGCAAAGGCTTGGGAACTGAGAGACCACTCCTTGTTCGACACAAACATCCTGCTCAGGTCGTCCGCTAGTTGGTTTTGCATACCCGGAACATAAGTCGCCTTCAAGTCCGTCAGGTAGATCTGAGCCCACTCGAGTATGGGTCGCACTTCCTCCATGAGCGTTCTGCTCCTGGTACCTCCTTGTTTGTGGATGTAATTTACTGCTACCGTATTGTCTATACGTAAGAGAACACTTTTCCCTTCTAGGCATGGTCCGAATGCTAGAATAGCCTGCCAGGCGGCTCTGAGTTCCAGGACATTTGAGACTATGCCCTGTGGGCGGAAAGACCAACGTCCCTGTGCTCCGTGATGTTGGTAGTGTGCTCCCCATCCCTGAAGGCTGGCATCCGTTGTGACTACTTGTGGTAGTGGAGGAACTATGGGACGACAGCGTGTTAGGTTGCTGACCCGTGTCCACCACCATGCTGATCTTTTTACTGCCTGGCTGATGACTATTCTCTGTTTCATTGAAGACCCGTTCCATTGAGACAGGAATGCATTTTGAAAGACCCTTGAGTTCCACTGGGACCACTGGATCATTAGGAAGGTCAAGGACATGCAGCCCAGGATGCTCAGACACATTCTGGCAGGAAGATGATCTGCCGCCAACAGGTTCTTTATTTTGTGAATCAATGGCCCTATCTTCTCTTGAGGCAACCCGACCGTATTGGAGCTGGTGTCTAATTCTGCGCCTAAGAAGACCATTCTTTGCGTTGGAACCAGACTGCTCTTTCCCCAATTTATTATCCAGCTGAACTGTTGAAGTGTGGAAATTAGAACTGATCGATGCTGGAGGGCAACTTGTTGGCTGTCGGCCAGGAGGATGATGTCGTCGAGGTAGTGCAACACCCTTAGCCCTTTTTCTCTTAGGAGAGCTATGATCGGGAGTAAGACTTTTGTAAAGGTTCTGGGAGCCGTCGATATGCCAAACGGAAGGCTTTGGAACTGGAAATGCTGATGACCTATTGCAAAGCGTAGGTATTTCTGAAAGGTTTGGTGCACCAGAATATGCAGATAGGCGTCGGACAAATCGACCGAGAGCATCCAGTCCCTTGTTCCTATTGCTAGTAATATGGACTGGAGGCTCTCCATCTTGAAGGATTCGACTGAAATTGTTTCATTTAGGTCTTTCAAGTCCAGCACTGGCCTCAAATCTCCCGTCTTTTTTGCTACTAGAAAAAGCGGAGAGTAGAATCCTAAACCTCTCTGTTCCTGAGGAACCTCTATGATTGCTTGTTTCTGCGACAGTTCTTGAATATAACTGGTCAGGATCTTTCCTTTTGGTAGAGAAGATGGTGTTCTGGTCAGTCTGAAGTGGTCTTCTGGAGGTTTGTGTTTGAATGACCATCTGTGACCCTCCTGGATGGTGGAAATCGTCCAGGAGTCTCTTATTTGATTTTCCCAAGTCCGAGTAAATTGCCTCAACCTCGCTCCTACTATCGCGGGCTGGGCGTGCACGCCATCAAAATGACTTCTGCTGTTCTCCTGAATTGGGGACTTTAGGTTTTTGCACCCTCACAAAGGACGACTGGGGGTTTCGCCAGTTTCACTTGAATTCCCTTCCTGGTTTGTAAGATCTTGCCTCTCGGTATCTTTCTGGCAACTGGTGTCTAAACGGTGGATTTCTTTGTTTGGGTCTTCTATCGGAAGGGATGAGGCCAGACTTCCCTCCAGTAACTTTTGAAATCGCTGTATCTAGTTTAGGGCCGAATAAGTTAGTGCCGTTGTAGGGAATCCTACACCAGGTCGACTTAGAAGTCGCATCTGCGACCCATGGTTTTAACCAGAGTGCTCTCCTTGACATTACTGAAGCCAACATCGCCCTTGCTGAAGATCTTATGATATCCATGGCTGCTTCAGCCACAAAGTCTCCTGCTAGGCTAAGTTCTTGCAAAGCTGATATGATTTTTTCCTGATCCGCTGCCTCTAGCAACAATTTTTCAATGTTGACTGCCCAAAAGGTAATTGCTCTGCCAACCGCTGCCAGAGTGATCGCTGGTCTACATGCTCCTCCTGCTGCTGAATAGGCTTTCTTAAGATCGAGGTCTATTTTTCGATCCATTACATCCCTAAAGGTTACGGCATCCTCGATCGGGAGATTTACATGTCGCGCCAGACGCATTAAAGAGGAATCTACCACAGGAGCTGAAATTAGAGGGTTCACCATTGGCTCCCTTAATGGGTAGAGTTTAGCTATCCTGTTGTTCAGGCTGTTTTTTTTATCTGGTTTCTGCCACTCATCCTTTATTAGCTCCTCTAGCTCTTCAATAAAAGGAAAGGTTTCAAGGTCTTTTTTCAGGTTAGGAAAATACTTTCTTAACTTGCGTGGTGCCTCTTTCTCTTCTTCCCACCCGATTGCCTCTTTTACAGATTTTGCGAAGGGATCTATAAGCGCAAAATCAAATGAAGTGGGCATTAGAATCTCTTCCTCTTCTGGGGAGTCTTCCTGAAGAGTATGAGAGGCTGACGGGGAGAGATTTTGCGGCGTATAAGAGGTTGAGGCCACTGAAGCCTGTCTGATGGATTCGTGGGCTGCCACTTGCATGATAGACTCTTTCACAGATTCTTTTATTATGTTAGATGCTTCCCTTGCATCCGATTCTCTTTCACGAGTTGCTTCATCCAAACAGACTTGACAGACTAGTTTAGCAGGTGGTGCTACTGCTCCGCAAACCCAGCAGGCGTTTGCCGCAGGATGGGTGCGTTGATCATCGCGAGGTTGACAGGATGAAGTCTCATCTCTATGGTGGTGGGATGAGGTTCTTGACCGACTTCGTCTGGATTGAGAATGTTTTGAAGGTGATCGGCCCCTGCGTTTGGAGTGCGTTGATCTTGATGATCTGCCAGAGCTATTAAAATAATATAGCATTAGTGGCAAGGCTCTCTTTTACTCCTCTTCAATACTTACCTAATGTCTGTCCCCCTTACCTTGTAGCCCGTGAATGGTCTGCTGGAGCAGCGGCCTCCATAAAGCAAGATAGAGTGTATCTGAAGGAAAAAGTTTTTTTGTTTTGGTTTTTTTTTTTTTTTTTTTTTTTTAAAAACAGGAGGTGCCAAGAGAAAAGAAATGCAGAGTTTTAGCAATATAGGAGAGAGTCCAAGACTTACCAGTGTCAGGGATCGAAAAGGGGCACAAGGCAGCACTGTGGTGAGGTTCTGGTGGTCACAGAGGCAAAATGACAGAATTCCTCTGTTTTTAAATCTACCGCCGTCGCGATGGCTCTGACGTCACGGCCGCGCATGCGCAGTGGCCATTTGTGGCGTCCAGCGCCATCTTGGAAACTGGCATGCCCTAACGCCACCTATGTCAGATCCTGTGCGCCCTAGAGCCGGAGCTATGCACAGTAAGAAGACGCTGTGGGACTACAGCGCCCAGCGCGCCTGGAGCCATGATTACACAGATGTGCATGAGGGAAATGCAGTATGTCAGGAGAGGGAAGGGAGTGAGAGAGACAAATAAGAAAAGACAGTACCTGGAGGCCGCTGCAGATGTCACCAAAAACCTCTTTAAGGTTTGTAAGGCAAAGGTGGATTGTTTGTGTTTTTTTTTTTAACCCCTGAGACCATCAGAGTGGGGTTCCCCTGCATAAAGCTCTTTTAGAGACTGTACAGCCAGGGCTTCCATCTAGGAGAGGCTTGAACCTAGCTGGGGCGAAGCGGTAAGGGGTTTTCAGCTTTTACCGGTCCAACCATATAGGTGAGGAAAAAAAAGAGAATGCAGCGGTGGGCTCCTCTTCAAAACTTATAGCTAACCAGTCCTATCAGGTTGTGGAGGCGGAGTCACAACCCATTGTGTGTGCTGCCATGATGCGTCAGGAAACATGCTGTTCCATACCTGCAGGTTACCCATCACGTCTGTGGGTGTTTCAAACAGATTGTGGTGTTCGTTTTTAATTGGCTTGTTCAGTGGCAAGCCTCTTCATCTGTTCTTGTGCAGCTTTCATATCTTATACATACTCACGTTTCTTATACAATTTACGTTTCTCATGCAATTTACGTTTCTCATGCAATTTACATTTCTCATGCAATTTATGTTTCTCATGCAATTTACGTTTCTCATGCAATTTTTCATTTCTTACGCAACTTTCTTTTCTCAGGCCAACTCACGTTTTTCCATGTTATGCCCCGTACACACGGTCGGACTTTGTTCGGACATTCCGACAACAAAATCCTAGGATTTTTTTCAGACGGATGTTGGCTCAAACTTGTTTTGCCTACACACGGTCGCACAAAGTTGTCGGAATTTCCGATCGACAACCACGCGGTCACGTACACCACGTACGACGAGACTAGAAAAGGCCGGTTCAGAACCAAGCGCGGCACCCTTTGGGCTCCTTTTGCTAATCTTGTGTTAGTAAAAGTTTGGTGAGAGACGATTCGCGCTTTTTCAGACTCGTGGCTTTCAGATCGTTTTCTGCTGTTCAGTTTGTGCTTGTGGGTTTGTATCTGCTCTTCAGTGCGTGCAAGCAAGTTCCGCGTGACTTTAAGGAGTCATTGTATTCTTGTTCGTTCGTTACTGGTTTTCAGGTCGCTCTTCACAGGCCTTGCTGTTCTTCAGTGCGTTCTGTTACTTCGTTCTGAGCAGCCGACCGTTTTCTAGCCATGTTTCATATGCATACTCCTCGTAGGGTTCGTGCTGTGCGGGGACTTGTTGTTGGGGTCCTCACCTTGACACAAGTCCAGTCCATGAACAGGGTGGGGAGGAGTTCATGGACCAAGAATTGGTTGCTTCAGCGTGACCAGTTCTGTCATATGCCTTTGCTCCGTGAGATCCGTGAGAATAATCCTGATGATTTCAGGAGCTTTCTCCGGATGATGGACCCCGTGTTTCACCGTTTGTTGGCTTCGCTGACCCCCTATATCAGCAGGCAGGATACCTGCATGAGGCAAGCCATCACTCCGGAGCAGAGGTTGGTCGCTACCTTGCGGTATTTGGCCACAGGGAGAAGTCTGCAGGACTTAAAGTTCTCGACAGGCATCTCCCCCCAGGCTCTGGGGATCATTATCCCAGAGACCTGTTCTGCCATCGTACAGGTCCTGCAGAAGGAGTATATGAAGGTAAGATTTTTATGCTTTAATATCACATTTTATTGTATTGAATGTTTGCTAATATATTGTATTTCTTTCCTCATTCCCTAATTACCATGATTGTAATATGCTGTGAATGTCCCCTTTGTCCTCATGCATGCTGGATTTTTATGTAATTATTATTTGAGGTCCTTCATACATATTTGCCCTTCAATAACCTCCCCAGCATGGTGTCTCCTGCCCTATATTCACCTCATGTAGTCACTTAACAATGTATTTTATCAGCTCCATAGTAGTGCTTTACCCCAAACACCCCCTAAAATGTTTGGAAATGTTATTTTAGCTTTAAATTCAGGCAGAGTGCCAGAGGCTTTTTTTGTGGTGTCCCCAAATTTTTTGTAACCCTCCCTCCCCCAACTGCTAAGTCAGCTGATCCCAATTCTCTATCCTCAATCATCTATCTGCTGACTTTGCCAAACCCATACACACTATACCCACCTCTTTACTGGTCAGATTTATGGATGAATTCCCCAAAGCATGTAGTGCAAGGGCCTGCCTGTATACTTTCCAATGGTACTGTTTAAAGTTTTTGGATCCTATTATTATCTTGATAGGTAATAGCAGAATGTCCAAATGTCCTCAAATGTGTACAGTGTGTATTTATATCTTTGTATTCAGACACTTCTTACCTGTCCAGTGGGCTGCCAATAGTGTAACTAAGGAGGGGCTGTTCCAAGTAATACCCTGTATTTAGGCATTCATCTCTCAATGAAGTGTAGAGGGTTACCTGTTCAAGAGTTCCCCCCCCCTATAATGTTAGAAATGGCCCATGAGAGGGGGGGAGGGGGAATATGATAGGTGTACCTTATACTTTGTTGTTGTTAAATTCCCCTTAGTAAATGCCATCTGGAGGTTGCCCCATAATGTTTGTGTATAATCTGCTTGCCATGTTTCTGTGAAAAAATAGTAATGTTTATTGTTTTTTCCTCAACAGTTTCCTTCAACGCCACAGGAATGGCAGACTGTGGCCTCCCACTTTGCCCAGCGGTGGGACTTTCCTAACTGCGGAGGGGCAATTGATGGGAAACACGTCCACATCGTCCCACCACCCAACTCGGGGTCGTACTATTATAATTACAAGGGGTTTAATAGTATAGTGATGTTGGCGGTGGTGTCGGCTAATTACGAGTTCTTGTATGTGGACGTGGGGAAGAATGGCCGGATGTCCGATGGTGGAGTGATCGCCCAGACGGAGTTCTACAGGCGTCTCCAGAATTGCAGCTTGGACTTGCCACCTCCAGAGGACAATGTTGAAGGTCTCCCATTTGTGTTCGTTGCTGATGAAGCATTTGCGCTGGGGGACCACCTGATGCGGCCATTCCCGATGAGGACCCTCACCCCGGAACAGAGGGTTTTTAATTACCGGCTGGCCAGAGCCCGAAGAGTGGTGGAGAACACATTTGGAATCCTGGCCAGCCGGTTCCGATTATTTCTGACACCCATCCATATGGCGGAGTATAAACTGAACCATATAATACTTGCCTGCTGTGTTCTCCATAATTTTTTAAGAAAACATTCAGCCAACTATGCTGGCTCAGTTGGGCCTGAGGCCGGAATCCCAAATCCATCAACACTGACGGCGCTTGAAAGTGGCCGTCCTGGCTTGCCCTCCCTGAATGCCCGTGATGTCCGGTTACGCTACCTGGAGTTCTTTGCGGGTAGGGGGGCTATCAATATGCCAGACAATCTGTGACACCTTTTTCAAATAAAAAACAACCAAAAGAAATTCTTTGTGGACATTTACTGCTTGTGTTTGTTTTAGCTGACCCTGACAGAAATGTGTTGAGTGCAGAAAATGTCGTGACTGGGTAACCTTATAAAAAACACTGTTGGCTGGTACTTCCTAAATGCAAAAACACATTTCACTACAAGTGCACTTGCAACTGCACTGAACCTGCACTTGTAGTGCAAAGTGTATTTGCCCTTAGGAAATAACCCCCATTTTTGCATAAAACAGCAATTACATCACCCCAAAAGTGTTGTAGTGTTGAGACAATAATCCACACATTCTTGAGTAACCAACTTTTTTATACCTGCACAATCACATGTGCATTTCCCAAAGGTTTTTAAAACAAACCAACATGTTTGTTGTATAACAATGTTTGCAGTAGCATTATCAAAAATCGAAATGTCCATTTCAGATAAAACAGGCCTGTGTAAAACCAACAAGAAAGCCAAAAAACTTGAACTTACAAAGTTCACATATGGTAAAACCTGAAGGCTATATCAGACATGAGTATTTAGGAACTGGGTTTGATATAGCGTTCAGATGGGGGGAAATCACCCCTGGAAAAGCCAAATTTGGAAGATGCACACCAATTTACGAATGTCAACATGTGCTATCTACCATCAGGGGGGATCAAGGGACGTGTTTTGGGGGAGCAAGCCCTTCCTCAATGCGACTTTTAATTGAGGAAGGGGTTGCACCCCCAAAACGCGTCCATTGATCTCCCATGATGGCAGATAGCACATGTTGGCACACTGTGTGCATCCTCCAAATTTGGCTTTTCTAAACATTGTAAAAATTTTCGGAAGATAAAACAGATGATTTTGTGGGGTTTAAATTCGCCCCAAAACATCAATGATGTTATTATTTTTTTTAATAACATCACTGATTAGTTGCTGGATGTTTTGCAATTGGAGATTAAACCCCATGATCTCCCCGATCAGTATATGGGCACTTTCAGATGTAAAGCGTTCTGGATCACGATCACCTAAAAAGAGATAAAGAACAAAAAAAAGGTCTCAAAAATCTGCCACCATCCATCTCGTTTACCTGAGCCTGTGGTCGCAGACACTCACCTGTTGTGGTGCCAATCTCCACCACATTTTCTTCTTCCTCCTGCTCAGCTTCTTGGGTTGGTATTTCCCCTTCTTCCAGAGGGGGGGGGGGTCTCTGGTCTCCTGGGATGAGGGGTGTCCTCCGAGTCTTTTCTCCCCTATGTAAAACAAAAATGGTATAATTAGCACACAGATATTTGATGGCCGAACTAGAAATAGGAAACATTGCTTGGAAATGGGGTACAATTGTCTATTTTAGCCGAGTTCCAAGATGTATATTTTTTATTGCCCTTTGTCAAGCTGCAATACTTTACCTGTTTGGTACAAGCTTCACAGATGTAGCCCCCCCTATAGTATACACTGGAGCACCTGTGTGGCCCCCCTAATAAAAATGGTGTTCTGGGGTTCCACACTAGTGCTCCAGTGTCCAGATGTGAAAACAGCTGCTCAGTGTCCTCTCCTTACACACAATCTAGTTGGCATTTCATTCTAGTAACAAACCCATCTACACAAACAAATATTTGGGATCCAAGTAGGCCCCCAAAAATGTGTGAAAATGCAATGGTGTTCTAGAGGCCGAAAGAAAAATGTTTGATACGAACGAATAATGGGCCCATGAACATTAAAGTTGACCTTTTTAAACGTTACAATTACTAAAAGCATATGGAGCAGAACGAACGTAATAAAGACAGAAAGAATAGGAACACAGCACAACTACTTACTTTTTGGCAGCACTCTCCGGATCTTTCGGTACTGCTCTGGCTCTCTCAACTTCAGGTCCGACCACCGCTTCCTGAGCTGATCTTTTGATCTTCGTACCCCGAAATTCCTCTCAAGACTCCTGACCACTTTCACCATGATTTTGGCCTTTCGGATATTGGGGTTGGGGTAAGGCCCATATTTTCCGTCATAGTCTGACTTCTTCATGATGTCGACCATCTCCAACATCTCCCCAAACGACATATTTGTGGCCTTAAAACGTCTCCTTCTGGATCGGGACGTGCCTGGATCCGGGCTTTCCTCCTCCTCCTCCTCGTTGATATAATTATCACGCACCTGCTGTAACTCCGCCATCATGCTCTTCCCCCACTGCGCCGAACGAAAAGGGGCGGGGAATACACTAGAAAGAACGTCAGGGGCGGGCGGAGTTACACGCATGCGCAGTGTGTATAAAGCGTAACACGCGTGCGTATTACGTACGATCTGTTAGTGGAGGAAGGAGCATTGGACGCGCCGATCGTAAGAACGAAGGTAAGAGACAAACTTGTGCCTATACTGCTTCTAGATTGAGGCCTATATTGTAACAAGATTAGGAGAGTTTTGTCTGACATTAGGCTTTGTCTTGTGTTGTGTCTTGCAGTGAACATGGATATCTTAATGAGAGATACTGACTTCATGTCAGTATTCATAGATATGCTAAGTGAGCTGCCCTGTCTGTGGGAGATTACCCACCCCCATTTCAAGAACCAAGCAAAGAGGAAGGCAGCACTGGAGCAATTGTGTGAAATTGTGAAGCAGGTGATCCCCACGGCAGACATCACTTATTTAAAGATTTTCATTGGTGGCCTGAGGAGCACATATCTAAGGGAGCGCAAGAAAGTCCTGGATTCACAGAGATCCGGAGCAGCAGATGACATCTATGTCCCCAGGATGTTGTACTACGACAGGCTGCACTTTCTGGCAGGCCAGACTGAACCCAGGCCATCCCTCTCCAGTCTTCCTTCCACGCTTCCTTCCCCCCCGGCTGAGGCTTCTGACGCCCAACCTGGGCCTTCCAGGCCATATGTGGAGGAGCCCAGATTGAGCCAGGTATAGCATTCCTCAAAATATTTCTGCTTGTACAATCAATGATGTTAACTAGATGTTAGTTGGGAGTACTAATTTAGGATTGTGATTGATGATGCAAATACTAAAACCATGTCCCTTTCTCATACACAGGGAAGTCTCAGCCAGGAGGTGGCCGGGCCGAGCCAGCTGGCTGATATCAAGGTCCCTCCACCCCCCCTGAAAACAGAAAGTGGCAGTAGGATGAGTGCCCTAGAGGAGGCGGCTATAGCATTCTTTTGGAGGGCTACAGAGGTCCTGGGAGCACCCCACACCATGCAGGAGAACATTGCTGCATTCATAGCATATAAAATGCAGAGGATGGAGGAGGGCCAAAAAGTAATGTGTGAGGCCCTCATATCAGAGGCTCTGGAGAAAGGTATGAGGGGCCAAATTACACCTCACACACATCTTTGGGATGGTCCTCCTCCTCCTCCTGCAGGTCCTCCTCCTCCTCCTCCCTCTCCTCCAGGTCCTCCCAGTCCTCCTCCAAGTCCTCCCAGTCCTCCTCCTCCTCCAGGTCCTACTCCTCCTCCTGCCACATCTCCAACTGCACAGCCACAGCCCGGAAGGAAGCGTGGAAGGAAGACTAGACAGTGATTGCCCTGGATCCAGTCTGGTCGGCCAAAAAAATGCAGCCTCTTGTGGTACCACAGCCTGGGGACACTGATGTCATCTGCTGCTATCTGGATCTCTGGGACTTCTGGACCAGACTGCCCTCCCTTAGATATGGACTCCTCAGGCCACCAATTTTGATGTTGAAGAATTGTTGTCTGCCGTGGGGGTCCCAGGCTTCGCTAATTTCTCCTGTTGATCCAGTGTTGCCTTCCTCTTTGTTTGGTTCTGATCCCTTAATAAAGGATTTTTGTTTTGAATTCTACTCGCCTATGTGTTTTACTTCAAAAATGACAGTTGGTTTGTGAGGATTCAGGTACATTTCAAATATACAATGTGAAATGAACAAGGGACACCAACACCAAACAATCTCCTTGAGATTAAATAATAAAAGATATCAATGGTGTTGGGGTAACTTGACACACAAAACACAGACAAAAATATTCTGGAGTAAAAATAAAAATAACATTGAACAAAGATCAGCCTTGGAAAAAATCCAAACATTAAAGAAAAAAAAAAGCTTAAAATCCAAAAAAAAAAAAAATAAAAAATATAAAACTGTCAGATGTGACAACTAATAACAATATATTGAGGGAATTCCACTAAAAAAACACAAATAAAAGTTTGTGAGAAGTGTGTGTGAATATGAGCAGCAAAACGACTTAATTCTTGTCACATTATAAAGAAGAAGAGAGTGCGCTGTATTAAACCATTTTTAACATCAGACCCAATAATGACCAACTGAGAAATGCATCCCAGCTTAGGCTGTCTATAAATTTATGGCAGCTTATGGGGTGGCGCAGACAGGGGCATGGCGCAGACATCATGGCTCTTTCCTGAGTGGCTCTGTCACGAGTGATGCGCAGTTTCACCGACGCAGTTATCAATTCTGATCATGTCTTCTCTGCTCTTTTACAGGTAATTGTCTCCTATCTCCTATCCAACTGTACATCCCCACTGAACTGGCTTTGCTGAGTCTTCTATTAATATTTTTGGTAATTGTCTCCTATCTCCTATCCAACTGTACATCCCCACTGAACTGGCTTTGCTGAGTCTTCTATTAATATTTTTGGTAATTGTCTCCTATCTCCTATCCAACTGTACATCCCCACTGAACTGGCTTTGCTGAGTCTGCTATTAATATTTTTGGTAATTGTCTCCTGCTGCCATATCTTTAAACTTCCATATTTACTGCTAGCTCTATAACAAACACACTGCAATAGCAATATTACTGGTGATTGATTCTCAACTCCATGTGGCTTGAGTGATCAAGAGAGGTAATTAGCTTTACGACCCTAGCCTGTGTCTGGCCTGGCCCTGGCCATCTCCTCCCCATATTCAGGTGTCTCACATCAGACCCAATAATGACCAACTGAGAAATGCATCCCAGCTTAGGCTGTCTATAAATTTATGGCAGCTTATGGGGTGGCGCAGACAGGGGCATGGCGCAGACATCATGGCTCTTTCCTGAGTGGCTCTGTCACGAGTGATGCGCAGTTTCACCGACGCAGTTATCAATTCTGATCATGTCTTCTCTGCTCTTTTACAGGTAATTGTCTCCTATCTCCTATCCAACTGTACATCCCCACTGAACTGGCTTTGCTGAGTCTTCTATTAATATTTTTGGTAATTGTCTCCTATCTCCTATCCAACTGTACATCCCCACTGAACTGGCTTTGCTGAGTCTTCTATTAATATTTTTGGTAATTGTCTCCTATCTCCTATCCAACTGTACATCCCCACTGAACTGGCTTTGCTGAGTCTGCTATTAATATTTTTGGTAATTGTCTCCTGCTGCCATATCTTTAAACTTCCATATTTACTGCTAGCTCTATAACAAACACACTGCAATAGCAATATTACTGGTGATTGATTCTCAACTCCATGTGGCTTGAGTGATCAAGAGAGGTAATTAGCTTTACGACCCTAGCCTGTGTCTGGCCTGGCCCTGGCCATCTCCTCCCCATATTCAGGTGTCTCACATCAGACCCAATAATGACCAACTGAGAAATGCATCCCAGCTTAGGCTGTCTATAAATTTATGGCAGCTTATGGGGTGGCGCAGACAGGGGCATGGCGCAGACATCATGGCTCTTTCCTGAGTGGCTCTGTCACGAGTGATGCGCAGTTTCACCGACGCAGTTATCAATTCTGATCATGTCTTCTCTGCTCTTTTACAGGTAATTGTCTCCTATCTCCTATCCAACTGTACATCCCCACTGAACTGGCTTTGCTGAGTCTTCTATTAATATTTTTGGTAATTGTCTCCTATCTCCTATCCAACTGTACATCCCCACTGAACTGGCTTTGCTGAGTCTTCTATTAATATTTTTGGTAATTGTCTCCTATCTCCTATCCAACTGTACATCCCCACTGAACTGGCTTTGCTGAGTCTGCTATTAATATTTTTGGTAATTGTCTCCTGCTGCCATATCTTTAAACTTCCATATTTACTGCTAGCTCTATAACAAACACACTGCAATAGCAATATTACTGGTGATTGATTCTCAACTCCATGTGGCTTGAGTGATCAAGAGAGGTAATTAGCTTTACGACCCTAGCCTGTGTCTGGCCTGGCCCTGGCCATCTCCTCCCCATATTCAGGTGTCTCACATCAGACCCAATAATGACCAACTGAGAAATGCATCCCAGCTTAGGCTGTCTATAAATTTATGGCAGCTTATGGGGTGGCGCAGACAGGGGCATGGCGCAGACATCATGGCTCTTTCCTGAGTGGCTCTGTCACGAGTGATGCGCAGTTTCACCGACGCAGTTATCAATTCTGATCATGTCTTCTCTGCTCTTTTACAGGTAATTGTCTCCTATCTCCTATCCAACTGTACATCCCCACTGAACTGGCTTTGCTGAGTCTTCTATTAATATTTTTGGTAATTGTCTCCTATCTCCTATCCAACTGTACATCCCCACTGAACTGGCTTTGCTGAGTCTTCTATTAATATTTTTGGTAATTGTCTCCTATCTCCTATCCAACTGTACATCCCCACTGAACTGGCTTTGCTGAGTCTGCTATTAATATTTTTGGTAATTGTCTCCTGCTGCCATATCTTTAAACTTCCATATTTACTGCTAGCTCTATAACAAACACACTGCAATAGCAATATTACTGGTGATTGATTCTCAACTCCATGTGGCTTGAGTGATCAAGAGAGGTAATTAGCTTTACGACCCTAGCCTGTGTCTGGCCTGGCCCTGGCCATCTCCTCCCCATATTCAGGTGTCTCACATCAGACCCAATAATGACCAACTGAGAAATGCATCCCAGCTTAGGCTGTCTATAAATTTATGGCAGCTTATGGGGTGGCGCAGACAGGGGCATGGCGCAGACATCATGGCTCTTTCCTGAGTGGCTCTGTCACGAGTGATGCGCAGTTTCACCGACGCAGTTATCAATTCTGATCATGTCTTCTCTGCTCTTTTACAGGTAATTGTCTCCTATCTCCTATCCAACTGTACATCCCCACTGAACTGGCTTTGCTGAGTCTTCTATTAATATTTTTGGTAATTGTCTCCTATCTCCTATCCAACTGTACATCCCCACTGAACTGGCTTTGCTGAGTCTTCTATTAATATTTTTGGTAATTGTCTCCTATCTCCTATCCAACTGTACATCCCCACTGAACTGGCTTTGCTGAGTCTGCTATTAATATTTTTGGTAATTGTCTCCTGCTGCCATATCTTTAAACTTCCATATTTACTGCTAGCTCTATAACAAACACACTGCAATAGCAATATTACTGGTGATTGATTCTCAACTCCATGTGGCTTGAGTGATCAAGAGAGGTAATTAGCTTTACGACCCTAGCCTGTGTCTGGCCTGGCCCTGGCCATCTCCTCCCCATATTCAGGTGTCTCACATCAGACCCAATAATGACCAACTGAGAAATGCATCCCAGCTTAGGCTGTCTATAAATTTATGGCAGCTTATGGGGTGGCGCAGACAGGGGCATGGCGCAGACATCATGGCTCTTTCCTGAGTGGCTCTGTCACGAGTGATGCGCAGTTTCACCGACGCAGTTATCAATTCTGATCATGTCTTCTCTGCTCTTTTACAGGTAATTGTCTCCTATCTCCTATCCAACTGTACATCCCCACTGAACTGGCTTTGCTGAGTCTTCTATTAATATTTTTGGTAATTGTCTCCTATCTCCTATCCAACTGTACATCCCCACTGAACTGGCTTTGCTGAGTCTTCTATTAATATTTTTGGTAATTGTCTCCTATCTCCTATCCAACTGTACATCCCCACTGAACTGGCTTTGCTGAGTCTGCTATTAATATTTTTGGTAATTGTCTCCTGCTGCCATATCTTTAAACTTCCATATTTACTGCTAGCTCTATAACAAACACACTGCAATAGCAATATTACTGGTGATTGATTCTCAACTCCATGTGGCTTGAGTGATCAAGAGAGGTAATTAGCTTTACGACCCTAGCCTGTGTCTGGCCTGGCCCTGGCCATCTCCTCCCCATATTCAGGTGTCTCACATCAGACCCAATAATGACCAACTGAGAAATGCATCCCAGCTTAGGCTGTCTATAAATTTATGGCAGCTTATGGGGTGGCGCAGACAGGGGCATGGCGCAGACATCATGGCTCTTTCCTGAGTGGCTCTGTCACGAGTGATGCGCAGTTTCACCGACGCAGTTATCAATTCTGATCATGTCTTCTCTGCTCTTTTACAGGTAATTGTCTCCTATCTCCTATCCAACTGTACATCCCCACTGAACTGGCTTTGCTGAGTCTTCTATTAATATTTTTGGTAATTGTCTCCTATCTCCTATCCAACTGTACATCCCCACTGAACTGGCTTTGCTGAGTCTTCTATTAATATTTTTGGTAATTGTCTCCTATCTCCTATCCAACTGTACATCCCCACTGAACTGGCTTTGCTGAGTCTGCTATTAATATTTTTGGTAATTGTCTCCTGCTGCCATATCTTTAAACTTCCATATTTACTGCTAGCTCTATAACAAACACACTGCAATAGCAATATTACTGGTGATTGATTCTCAACTCCATGTGGCTTGAGTGATCAAGAGAGGTAATTAGCTTTACGACCCTAGCCTGTGTCTGGCCTGGCCCTGGCCATCTCCTCCCCATATTCAGGTGTCTCACATCAGACCCAATAATGACCAACTGAGAAATGCATCCCAGCTTAGGCTGTCTATAAATTTATGGCAGCTTATGGGGTGGCGCAGACAGGGGCATGGCGCAGACATCATGGCTCTTTCCTGAGTGGCTCTGTCACGAGTGATGCGCAGTTTCACCGACGCAGTTATCAATTCTGATCATGTCTTCTCTGCTCTTTTACAGGTAATTGTCTCCTATCTCCTATCCAACTGTACATCCCCACTGAACTGGCTTTGCTGAGTCTTCTATTAATATTTTTGGTAATTGTCTCCTATCTCCTATCCAACTGTACATCCCCACTGAACTGGCTTTGCTGAGTCTTCTATTAATATTTTTGGTAATTGTCTCCTATCTCCTATCCAACTGTACATCCCCACTGAACTGGCTTTGCTGAGTCTGCTATTAATATTTTTGGTAATTGTCTCCTGCTGCCATATCTTTAAACTTCCATATTTACTGCTAGCTCTATAACAAACACACTGCAATAGCAATATTACTGGTGATTGATTCTCAACTCCATGTGGCTTGAGTGATCAAGAGAGGTAATTAGCTTTACGACCCTAGCCTGTGTCTGGCCTGGCCCTGGCCATCTCCTCCCCATATTCAGGTGTCTCACATCAGACCCAATAATGACCAACTGAGAAATGCATCCCAGCTTAGGCTGTCTATAAATTTATGGCAGCTTATGGGGTGGCGCAGACAGGGGCATGGCGCAGACATCATGGCTCTTTCCTGAGTGGCTCTGTCACGAGTGATGCGCAGTTTCACCGACGCAGTTATCAATTCTGATCATGTCTTCTCTGCTCTTTTACAGGTAATTGTCTCCTATCTCCTATCCAACTGTACATCCCCACTGAACTGGCTTTGCTGAGTCTTCTATTAATATTTTTGGTAATTGTCTCCTATCTCCTATCCAACTGTACATCCCCACTGAACTGGCTTTGCTGAGTCTTCTATTAATATTTTTGGTAATTGTCTCCTATCTCCTATCCAACTGTACATCCCCACTGAACTGGCTTTGCTGAGTCTGCTATTAATATTTTTGGTAATTGTCTCCTGCTGCCATATCTTTAAACTTCCATATTTACTGCTAGCTCTATAACAAACACACTGCAATAGCAATATTACTGGTGATTGATTCTCAACTCCATGTGGCTTGAGTGATCAAGAGAGGTAATTAGCTTTACGACCCTAGCCTGTGTCTGGCCTGGCCCTGGCCATCTCCTCCCCATATTCAGGTGTCTCACATCAGACCCAATAATGACCAACTGAGAAATGCATCCCAGCTTAGGCTGTCTATAAATTTATGGCAGCTTATGGGGTGGCGCAGACAGGGGCATGGCGCAGACATCATGGCTCTTTCCTGAGTGGCTCTGTCACGAGTGATGCGCAGTTTCACCGACGCAGTTATCAATTCTGATCATGTCTTCTCTGCTCTTTTACAGGTAATTGTCTCCTATCTCCTATCCAACTGTACATCCCCACTGAACTGGCTTTGCTGAGTCTTCTATTAATATTTTTGGTAATTGTCTCCTATCTCCTATCCAACTGTACATCCCCACTGAACTGGCTTTGCTGAGTCTTCTATTAATATTTTTGGTAATTGTCTCCTATCTCCTATCCAACTGTACATCCCCACTGAACTGGCTTTGCTGAGTCTTCTATTAATATTTTTGGTAATTGTCTCCTATCCAACTGTACATCCCCACTGAACTGGCTTTGCTGAGTCTTCTATTAATATTTTTGGTAATTGTCTCCTATCTCCTATCCAACTGTACATCCCCACTGAACTGGCTTTGCTGAGTCTTCTATTAATATTTTTGGTAATTGTCTCCTATCTCCTATCCAACTGTACATCCCCACTGAACTGGCTTTGCTGAGTCTGCTATTAATATTTTTGGTAATTGTCTCCTGCTGCCATATCCTTAAACTTCCATATTTACTGCTAGCTCTATAACAAACACACTGCAATAGCAATATTACTGGTGATTGATTCTCAACTCCATGTGGCTTGAGTGATCAAGAGAGGTAATTAGCTTTACGACCCTAGCCTGTGTCTGGCCTGGCCCTGGCCATCTCCTCCCCATATTCAGGTGTCTCACATCAGACCCAATAATGACCAACTGAGAAATGCATCCCAGCTTAGGCTGTCTATAAATTTATGGCAGCTTATGGGGTGGCGCAGACAGGGGCATGGCGCAGACATCATGGCTCTTTCCTGAGTGGCTCTGTCACGAGTGATGCGCAGTTTCACCGACGCAGTTATCAATTCTGATCATGTCTTCTCTGCTCTTTTACAGGTAATTGTCTCCTATCTCCTATCCAACTGTACATCCCCACTGAACTGGCTTTGCTGAGTCTTCTATTAATATTTTTGGTAATTGTCTCCTATCTCCTATCCAACTGTACATCCCCACTGAACTGGCTTTGCTGAGTCTTCTATTAATATTTTTGGTAATTGTCTCCTATCTCCTATCCAACTGTACATCCCCACTGAACTGGCTTTGCTGAGTCTGCTATTAATATTTTTGGTAATTGTCTCCTGCTGCCATATCTTTAAACTTCCATATTTACTGCTAGCTCTATAACAAACACACTGCAATAGCAATATTACTGGTGATTGATTCTCAACTCCATGTGGCTTGAGTGATCAAGAGAGGTAATTAGCTTTACGACCCTAGCCTGTGTCTGGCCTGGCCCTGGCCATCTCCTCCCCATATTCAGGTGTCTCACATCAGACCCAATAATGACCAACTGAGAAATGCATCCCAGCTTAGGCTGTCTATAAATTTATGGCAGCTTATGGGGTGGCGCAGACAGGGGCATGGCGCAGACATCATGGCTCTTTCCTGAGTGGCTCTGTCACGAGTGATGCGCAGTTTCACCGACGCAGTTATCAATTCTGATCATGTCTTCTCTGCTCTTTTACAGGTAATTGTCTCCTATCTCCTATCCAACTGTACATCCCCACTGAACTGGCTTTGCTGAGTCTTCTATTAATATTTTTGGTAATTGTCTCCTATCTCCTATCCAACTGTACATCCCCACTGAACTGGCTTTGCTGAGTCTTCTATTAATATTTTTGGTAATTGTCTCCTATCTCCTATCCAACTGTACATCCCCACTGAACTGGCTTTGCTGAGTCTGCTATTAATATTTTTGGTAATTGTCTCCTGCTGCCATATCTTTAAACTTCCATATTTACTGCTAGCTCTATAACAAACACACTGCAATAGCAATATTACTGGTGATTGATTCTCAACTCCATGTGGCTTGAGTGATCAAGAGAGGTAATTAGCTTTACGACCCTAGCCTGTGTCTGGCCTGGCCCTGGCCATCTCCTCCCCATATTCAGGTGTCTCACATCAGACCCAATAATGACCAACTGAGAAATGCATCCCAGCTTAGGCTGTCTATAAATTTATGGCAGCTTATGGGGTGGCGCAGACAGGGGCATGGCGCAGACATCATGGCTCTTTCCTGAGTGGCTCTGTCACGAGTGATGCGCAGTTTCACCGACGCAGTTATCAATTCTGATCATGTCTTCTCTGCTCTTTTACAGGTAATTGTCTCCTATCTCCTATCCAACTGTACATCCCCACTGAACTGGCTTTGCTGAGTCTTCTATTAATATTTTTGGTAATTGTCTCCTATCTCCTATCCAACTGTACATCCCCACTGAACTGGCTTTGCTGAGTCTTCTATTAATATTTTTGGTAATTGTCTCCTATCTCCTATCCAACTGTACATCCCCACTGAACTGGCTTTGCTGAGTCTGCTATTAATATTTTTGGTAATTGTCTCCTGCTGCCATATCTTTAAACTTCCATATTTACTGCTAGCTCTATAACAAACACACTGCAATAGCAATATTACTGGTGATTGATTCTCAACTCCATGTGGCTTGAGTGATCAAGAGAGGTAATTAGCTTTACGACCCTAGCCTGTGTCTGGCCTGGCCCTGGCCATCTCCTCCCCATATTCAGGTGTCTCACATCAGACCCAATAATGACCAACTGAGAAATGCATCCCAGCTTAGGCTGTCTATAAATTTATGGCAGCTTATGGGGTGGCGCAGACAGGGGCATGGCGCAGACATCATGGCTCTTTCCTGAGTGGCTCTGTCACGAGTGATGCGCAGTTTCACCGACGCAGTTATCAATTCTGATCATGTCTTCTCTGCTCTTTTACAGGTAATTGTCTCCTATCTCCTATCCAACTGTACATCCCCACTGAACTGGCTTTGCTGAGTCTTCTATTAATATTTTTGGTAATTGTCTCCTATCTCCTATCCAACTGTACATCCCCACTGAACTGGCTTTGCTGAGTCTTCTATTAATATTTTTGGTAATTGTCTCCTATCTCCTATCCAACTGTACATCCCCACTGAACTGGCTTTGCTGAGTCTGCTATTAATATTTTTGGTAATTGTCTCCTGCTGCCATATCTTTAAACTTCCATATTTACTGCTAGCTCTATAACAAACACACTGCAATAGCAATATTACTGGTGATTGATTCTCAACTCCATGTGGCTTGAGTAATCAAGAGAGGTAATTAGCTTTACGACCCTAGCCTGTGTCTGGCCTGGCCCTGGCCATCTCCTCCCCATATTCAGGTGTCTCACATCAGACCCAATAATGACCAACTGAGAAATGCATCCCAGCTTAGGCTGTCTATAAATTTATGGCAGCTTATGGGGTGGCGCAGACAGGGGCATGGCGCAGACATCATGGCTCTTTCCTGAGTGGCTCTGTCACGAGTGATGCGCAGTTTCACCGACGCAGTTATCAATTCTGATCATGTCTTCTCTGCTCTTTTACAGGTAATTGTCTCCTATCTCCTATCCAACTGTACATCCCCACTGAACTGGCTTTGCTGAGTCTTCTATTAATATTTTTGGTAATTGTCTCCTATCTCCTATCCAACTGTACATCCCCACTGAACTGGCTTTGCTGAGTCTTCTATTAATATTTTTGGTAATTGTCTCCTATCTCCTATCCAACTGTACATCCCCACTGAACTGGCTTTGCTGAGTCTGCTATTAATATTTTTGGTAATTGTCTCCTGCTGCCATATCTTTAAACTTCCATATTTACTGCTAGCTCTATAACAAACACACTGCAATAGCAATATTACTGGTGATTGATTCTCAACTCCATGTGGCTTGAGTGATCAAGAGAGGTAATTAGCTTTACGACCCTAGCCTGTGTCTGGCCTGGCCCTGGCCATCTCCTCCCCATATTCAGGTGTCTCACATCAGACCCAATAATGACCAACTGAGAAATGCATCCCAGCTTAGGCTGTCTATAAATTTATGGCAGCTTATGGGGTGGCGCAGACAGGGGCATGGCGCAGACATCATGGCTCTTTCCTGAGTGGCTCTGTCACGAGTGATGCGCAGTTTCACCGACGCAGTTATCAATTCTGATCATGTCTTCTCTGCTCTTTTACAGGTAATTGTCTCCTATCTCCTATCCAACTGTACATCCCCACTGAACTGGCTTTGCTGAGTCTTCTATTAATATTTTTGGTAATTGTCTCCTATCTCCTATCCAACTGTACATCCCCACTGAACTGGCTTTGCTGAGTCTTCTATTAATATTTTTGGTAATTGTCTCCTATCTCCTATCCAACTGTACATCCCCACTGAACTGGCTTTGCTGAGTCTGCTATTAATATTTTTGGTAATTGTCTCCTGCTGCCATATCTTTAAACTTCCATATTTACTGCTAGCTCTATAACAAACACACTGCAATAGCAATATTACTGGTGATTGATTCTCAACTCCATGTGGCTTGAGTGATCAAGAGAGGTAATTAGCTTTACGACCCTAGCCTGTGTCTGGCCTGGCCCTGGCCATCTCCTCCCCATATTCAGGTGTCTCACATCAGACCCAATAATGACCAACTGAGAAATGCATCCCAGCTTAGGCTGTCTATAAATTTATGGCAGCTTATGGGGTGGCGCAGACAGGGGCATGGCGCAGACATCATGGCTCTTTCCTGAGTGGCTCTGTCACGAGTGATGCGCAGTTTCACCGACGCAGTTATCAATTCTGATCATGTCTTCTCTGCTCTTTTACAGGTAATTGTCTCCTATCTCCTATCCAACTGTACATCCCCACTGAACTGGCTTTGCTGAGTCTTCTATTAATATTTTTGGTAATTGTCTCCTATCTCCTATCCAACTGTACATCCCCACTGAACTGGCTTTGCTGAGTCTGCTATTAATATTTTTGGTAATTGTCTCCTGCTGCCATATCTTTAAACTTCCATATTTACTGCTAGCTCTATAACAAACACACTGCAATAGCAATATTACTGGTGATTGATTCTCAACTCCATGTGGCTTGAGTGATCAAGAGAGGTAATTAGCTTTACGACCCTAGCCTGTGTCTGGCCTGGCCCTGGCCATCTCCTCCCCATATTCAGGTGTCTCACATCAGACCCAATAATGACCAACTGAGAAATGCATCCCAGCTTAGGCTGTCTATAAATTTATGGCAGCTTATGGGGTGGCGCAGACAGGGGCATGGCGCAGACATCATGGCTCTTTCCTGAGTGGCTCTGTCACGAGTGATGCGCAGTTTCACCGACGCAGTTATCAATTCTGATCATGTCTTCTCTGCTCTTTTACAGGTAATTGTCTCCTATCTCCTATCCAACTGTACATCCCCACTGAACTGGCTTTGCTGAGTCTTCTATTAATATTTTTGGTAATTGTCTCCTATCTCCTATCCAACTGTACATCCCCACTGAACTGGCTTTGCTGAGTCTTCTATTAATATTTTTGGTAATTGTCTCCTATCTCCTATCCAACTGTACATCCCCACTGAACTGGCTTTGCTGAGTCTTCTATTAATATTTTTGGTAATTGTCTCCTATCCAACTGTACATCCCCACTGAACTGGCTTTGCTGAGTCTTCTATTAATATTTTTGGTAATTGTCTCCTATCTCCTATCCAACTGTACATCCCCACTGAACTGGCTTTGCTGAGTCTTCTATTAATATTTTTGGTAATTGTCTCCTATCTCCTATCCAACTGTACATCCCCACTGAACTGGCTTTGCTGAGTCTGCTATTAATATTTTTGGTAATTGTCTCCTGCTGCCATATCTTTAAACTTCCATATTTACTGCTAGCTCTATAACAAACACACTGCAATAGCAATATTACTGGTGATTGATTCTCAACTCCATGTGGCTTGAGTGATCAAGAGAGGTAATTAGCTTTACGACCCTAGCCTGTGTCTGGCCTGGCCCTGGCCATCTCCTCCCCATATTCAGGTGTCTCACATCAGACCCAATAATGACCAACTGAGAAATGCATCCCAGCTTAGGCTGTCTATAAATTTATGGCAGCTTATGGGGTGGCGCAGACAGGGGCATGGCGCAGACATCATGGCTCTTTCCTGAGTGGCTCTGTCACGAGTGATGCGCAGTTTCACCGACGCAGTTATCAATTCTGATCATGTCTTCTCTGCTCTTTTACAGGTAATTGTCTCCTATCTCCTATCCAACTGTACATCCCCACTGAACTGGCTTTGCTGAGTCTTCTATTAATATTTTTGGTAATTGTCTCCTATCTCCTATCCAACTGTACATCCCCACTGAACTGGCTTTGCTGAGTCTTCTATTAATATTTTTGGTAATTGTCTCCTATCTCCTATCCAACTGTACATCCCCACTGAACTGGCTTTGCTGAGTCTGCTATTAATATTTTTGGTAATTGTCTCCTGCTGCCATATCTTTAAACTTCCATATTTACTGCTAGCTCTATAACAAACACACTGCAATAGCAATATTACTGGTGATTGATTCTCAACTCCATGTGGCTTGAGTGATCAAGAGAGGTAATTAGCTTTACGACCCTAGCCTGTGTCTGGCCTGGCCCTGGCCATCTCCTCCCCATATTCAGGTGTCTCACATCAGACCCAATAATGACCAACTGAGAAATGCATCCCAGCTTAGGCTGTCTATAAATTTATGGCAGCTTATGGGGTGGCGCAGACAGGGGCATGGCGCAGACATCATGGCTCTTTCCTGAGTGGCTCTGTCACGAGTGATGCGCAGTTTCACCGACGCAGTTATCAATTCTGATCATGTCTTCTCTGCTCTTTTACAGGTAATTGTCTCCTATCTCCTATCCAACTGTACATCCCCACTGAACTGGCTTTGCTGAGTCTTCTATTAATATTTTTGGTAATTGTCTCCTATCTCCTATCCAACTGTACATCCCCACTGAACTGGCTTTGCTGAGTCTTCTATTAATATTTTTGGTAATTGTCTCCTATCTCCTATCCAACTGTACATCCCCACTGAACTGGCTTTGCTGAGTCTGCTATTAATATTTTTGGTAATTGTCTCCTGCTGCCATATCTTTAAACTTCCATATTTACTGCTAGCTCTATAACAAACACACTGCAATAGCAATATTACTGGTGATTGATTCTCAACTCCATGTGGCTTGAGTGATCAAGAGAGGTAATTAGCTTTACGACCCTAGCCTGTGTCTGGCCTGGCCCTGGCCATCTCCTCCCCATATTCAGGTGTCTCACATCAGACCCAATAATGACCAACTGAGAAATGCATCCCAGCTTAGGCTGTCTATAAATTTATGGCAGCTTATGGGGTGGCGCAGACAGGGGCATGGCGCAGACATCATGGCTCTTTCCTGAGTGGCTCTGTCACGAGTGATGCGCAGTTTCACCGACGCAGTTATCAATTCTGATCATGTCTTCTCTGCTCTTTTACAGGTAATTGTCTCCTATCTCCTATCCAACTGTACATCCCCACTGAACTGGCTTTGCTGAGTCTTCTATTAATATTTTTGGTAATTGTCTCCTATCTCCTATCCAACTGTACATCCCCACTGAACTGGCTTTGCTGAGTCTTCTATTAATATTTTTGGTAATTGTCTCCTATCTCCTATCCAACTGTACATCCCCACTGAACTGGCTTTGCTGAGTCTGCTATTAATATTTTTGGTAATTGTCTCCTGCTGCCATATCTTTAAACTTCCATATTTACTGCTAGCTCTATAACAAACACACTGCAATAGCAATATTACTGGTGATTGATTCTCAACTCCATGTGGCTTGAGTGATCAAGAGAGGTAATTAGCTTTACGACCCTAGCCTGTGTCTGGCCTGGCCCTGGCCATCTCCTCCCCATATTCAGGTGTCTCACATCAGACCCAATAATGACCAACTGAGAAATGCATCCCAGCTTAGGCTGTCTATAAATTTATGGCAGCTTATGGGGTGGCGCAGACAGGGGCATGGCGCAGACATCATGGCTCTTTCCTGAGTGGCTCTGTCACGAGTGATGCGCAGTTTCACCGACGCAGTTATCAATTCTGATCATGTCTTCTCTGCTCTTTTACAGGTAATTGTCTCCTATCTCCTATCCAACTGTACATCCCCACTGAACTGGCTTTGCTGAGTCTTCTATTAATATTTTTGGTAATTGTCTCCTATCTCCTATCCAACTGTACATCCCCACTGAACTGGCTTTGCTGAGTCTTCTATTAATATTTTTGGTAATTGTCTCCTATCTCCTATCCAACTGTACATCCCCACTGAACTGGCTTTGCTGAGTCTGCTATTAATATTTTTGGTAATTGTCTCCTGCTGCCATATCTTTAAACTTCCATATTTACTGCTAGCTCTATAACAAACACACTGCAATAGCAATATTACTGGTGATTGATTCTCAACTCCATGTGGCTTGAGTGATCAAGAGAGGTAATTAGCTTTACGACCCTAGCCTGTGTCTGGCCTGGCCCTGGCCATCTCCTCCCCATATTCAGGTGTCTCACATCAGACCCAATAATGACCAACTGAGAAATGCATCCCAGCTTAGGCTGTCTATAAATTTATGGCAGCTTATGGGGTGGCGCAGACAGGGGCATGGCGCAGACATCATGGCTCTTTCCTGAGTGGCTCTGTCACGAGTGATGCGCAGTTTCACCGACGCAGTTATCAATTCTGATCATGTCTTCTCTGCTCTTTTACAGGTAATTGTCTCCTATCTCCTATCCAACTGTACATCCCCACTGAACTGGCTTTGCTGAGTCTTCTATTAATATTTTTGGTAATTGTCTCCTATCTCCTATCCAACTGTACATCCCCACTGAACTGGCTTTGCTGAGTCTTCTATTAATATTTTTGGTAATTGTCTCCTATCTCCTATCCAACTGTACATCCCCACTGAACTGGCTTTGCTGAGTCTTCTATTAATATTTTTGGTAATTGTCTCCTATCCAACTGTACATCCCCACTGAACTGGCTTTGCTGAGTCTTCTATTAATATTTTTGGTAATTGTCTCCTATCTCCTATCCAACTGTACATCCCCACTGAACTGGCTTTGCTGAGTCTTCTATTAATATTTTTGGTAATTGTCTCCTATCTCCTATCCAACTGTACATCCCCACTGAACTGGCTTTGCTGAGTCTGCTATTAATATTTTTGGTAATTGTCTCCTGCTGCCATATCTTTAAACTTCCATATTTACTGCTAGCTCTATAACAAACACACTGCAATAGCAATATTACTGGTGATTGATTCTCAACTCCATGTGGCTTGAGTGATCAAGAGAGGTAATTAGCTTTACGACCCTAGCCTGTGTCTGGCCTGGCCCTGGCCATCTCCTCCCCATATTCAGGTGTCTCACATCAGACCCAATAATGACCAACTGAGAAATGCATCCCAGCTTAGGCTGTCTATAAATTTATGGCAGCTTATGGGGTGGCGCAGACAGGGGCATGGCGCAGACATCATGGCTCTTTCCTGAGTGGCTCTGTCACGAGTGATGCGCAGTTTCACCGACGCAGTTATCAATTCTGATCATGTCTTCTCTGCTCTTTTACAGGTAATTGTCTCCTATCTCCTATCCAACTGTACATCCCCACTGAACTGGCTTTGCTGAGTCTTCTATTAATATTTTTGGTAATTGTCTCCTATCTCCTATCCAACTGTACATCCCCACTGAACTGGCTTTGCTGAGTCTTCTATTAATATTTTTGGTAATTGTCTCCTATCTCCTATCCAACTGTACATCCCCACTGAACTGGCTTTGCTGAGTCTGCTATTAATATTTTTGGTAATTGTCTCCTGCTGCCATATCTTTAAACTTCCATATTTACTGCTAGCTCTATAACAAACACACTGCAATAGCAATATTACTGGTGATTGATTCTCAACTCCATGTGGCTTGAGTGATCAAGAGAGGTAATTAGCTTTACGACCCTAGCCTGTGTCTGGCCTGGCCCTGGCCATCTCCTCCCCATATTCAGGTGTCTCACATCAGACCCAATAATGACCAACTGAGAAATGCATCCCAGCTTAGGCTGTCTATAAATTTATGGCAGCTTATGGGGTGGCGCAGACAGGGGCATGGCGCAGACATCATGGCTCTTTCCTGAGTGGCTCTGTCACGAGTGATGCGCAGTTTCACCGACGCAGTTATCAATTCTGATCATGTCTTCTCTGCTCTTTTACAGGTAATTGTCTCCTATCTCCTATCCAACTGTACATCCCCACTGAACTGGCTTTGCTGAGTCTTCTATTAATATTTTTGGTAATTGTCTCCTATCTCCTATCCAACTGTACATCCCCACTGAACTGGCTTTGCTGAGTCTTCTATTAATATTTTTGGTAATTGTCTCCTATCTCCTATCCAACTGTACATCCCCACTGAACTGGCTTTGCTGAGTCTGCTATTAATATTTTTGGTAATTGTCTCCTGCTGCCATATCTTTAAACTTCCATATTTACTGCTAGCTCTATAACAAACACACTGCAATAGCAATATTACTGGTGATTGATTCTCAACTCCATGTGGCTTGAGTGATCAAGAGAGGTAATTAGCTTTACGACCCTAGCCTGTGTCTGGCCTGGCCCTGGCCATCTCCTCCCCATATTCAGGTGTCTCACATCAGACCCAATAATGACCAACTGAGAAATGCATCCCAGCTTAGGCTGTCTATAAATTTATGGCAGCTTATGGGGTGGCGCAGACAGGGGCATGGCGCAGACATCATGGCTCTTTCCTGAGTGGCTCTGTCACGAGTGATGCGCAGTTTCACCGACGCAGTTATCAATTCTGATCATGTCTTCTCTGCTCTTTTACAGGTAATTGTCTCCTATCTCCTATCCAACTGTACATCCCCACTGAACTGGCTTTGCTGAGTCTTCTATTAATATTTTTGGTAATTGTCTCCTATCTCCTATCCAACTGTACATCCCCACTGAACTGGCTTTGCTGAGTCTTCTATTAATATTTTTGGTAATTGTCTCCTATCTCCTATCCAACTGTACATCCCCACTGAACTGGCTTTGCTGAGTCTGCTATTAATATTTTTGGTAATTGTCTCCTGCTGCCATATCTTTAAACTTCCATATTTACTGCTAGCTCTATAACAAACACACTGCAATAGCAATATTACTGGTGATTGATTCTCAACTCCATGTGGCTTGAGTGATCAAGAGAGGTAATTAGCTTTACGACCCTAGCCTGTGTCTGGCCTGGCCCTGGCCATCTCCTCCCCATATTCAGGTGTCTCACATCAGACCCAATAATGACCAACTGAGAAATGCATCCCAGCTTAGGCTGTCTATAAATTTATGGCAGCTTATGGGGTGGCGCAGACAGGGGCATGGCGCAGACATCATGGCTCTTTCCTGAGTGGCTCTGTCACGAGTGATGCGCAGTTTCACCGACGCAGTTATCAATTCTGATCATGTCTTCTCTGCTCTTTTACAGGTAATTGTCTCCTATCTCCTATCCAACTGTACATCCCCACTGAACTGGCTTTGCTGAGTCTTCTATTAATATTTTTGGTAATTGTCTCCTATCTCCTATCCAACTGTACATCCCCACTGAACTGGCTTTGCTGAGTCTTCTATTAATATTTTTGGTAATTGTCTCCTATCTCCTATCCAACTGTACATCCCCACTGAACTGGCTTTGCTGAGTCTGCTATTAATATTTTTGGTAATTGTCTCCTGCTGCCATATCTTTAAACTTCCATATTTACTGCTAGCTCTATAACAAACACACTGCAATAGCAATATTACTGGTGATTGATTCTCAACTCCATGTGGCTTGAGTGATCAAGAGAGGTAATTAGCTTTACGACCCTAGCCTGTGTCTGGCCTGGCCCTGGCCATCTCCTCCCCATATTCAGGTGTCTCACATCAGACCCAATAATGACCAACTGAGAAATGCATCCCAGCTTAGGCTGTCTATAAATTTATGGCAGCTTATGGGGTGGCGCAGACAGGGGCATGGCGCAGACATCATGGCTCTTTCCTGAGTGGCTCTGTCACGAGTGATGCGCAGTTTCACCGACGCAGTTATCAATTCTGATCATGTCTTCTCTGCTCTTTTACAGGTAATTGTCTCCTATCTCCTATCCAACTGTACATCCCCACTGAACTGGCTTTGCTGAGTCTTCTATTAATATTTTTGGTAATTGTCTCCTATCTCCTATCCAACTGTACATCCCCACTGAACTGGCTTTGCTGAGTCTTCTATTAATATTTTTGGTAATTGTCTCCTATCTCCTATCCAACTGTACATCCCCACTGAACTGGCTTTGCTGAGTCTTCTATTAATATTTTTGGTAATTGTCTCCTATCCAACTGTACATCCCCACTGAACTGGCTTTGCTGAGTCTTCTATTAATATTTTTGGTAATTGTCTCCTATCTCCTATCCAACTGTACATCCCCACTGAACTGGCTTTGCTGAGTCTTCTATTAATATTTTTGGTAATTGTCTCCTATCTCCTATCCAACTGTACATCCCCACTGAACTGGCTTTGCTGAGTCTGCTATTAATATTTTTGGTAATTGTCTCCTGCTGCCATATCTTTAAACTTCCATATTTACTGCTAGCTCTATAACAAACACACTGCAATAGCAATATTACTGGTGATTGATTCTCAACTCCATGTGGCTTGAGTGATCAAGAGAGGTAATTAGCTTTACGACCCTAGCCTGTGTCTGGCCTGGCCCTGGCCATCTCCTCCCCATATTCAGGTGTCTCACATCAGACCCAATAATGACCAACTGAGAAATGCATCCCAGCTTAGGCTGTCTATAAATTTATGGCAGCTTATGGGGTGGCGCAGACAGGGGCATGGCGCAGACATCATGGCTCTTTCCTGAGTGGCTCTGTCACGAGTGATGCGCAGTTTCACCGACGCAGTTATCAATTCTGATCATGTCTTCTCTGCTCTTTTACAGGTAATTGTCTCCTATCTCCTATCCAACTGTACATCCCCACTGAACTGGCTTTGCTGAGTCTTCTATTAATATTTTTGGTAATTGTCTCCTATCTCCTATCCAACTGTACATCCCCACTGAACTGGCTTTGCTGAGTCTTCTATTAATATTTTTGGTAATTGTCTCCTATCTCCTATCCAACTGTACATCCCCACTGAACTGGCTTTGCTGAGTCTGCTATTAATATTTTTGGTAATTGTCTCCTGCTGCCATATCTTTAAACTTCCATATTTACTGCTAGCTCTATAACAAACACACTGCAATAGCAATATTACTGGTGATTGATTCTCAACTCCATGTGGCTTGAGTGATCAAGAGAGGTAATTAGCTTTACGACCCTAGCCTGTGTCTGGCCTGGCCCTGGCCATCTCCTCCCCATATTCAGGTGTCTCACATCAGACCCAATAATGACCAACTGAGAAATGCATCCCAGCTTAGGCTGTCTATAAATTTATGGCAGCTTATGGGGTGGCGCAGACAGGGGCATGGCGCAGACATCATGGCTCTTTCCTGAGTGGCTCTGTCACGAGTGATGCGCAGTTTCACCGACGCAGTTATCAATTCTGATCATGTCTTCTCTGCTCTTTTACAGGTAATTGTCTCCTATCTCCTATCCAACTGTACATCCCCACTGAACTGGCTTTGCTGAGTCTTCTATTAATATTTTTGGTAATTGTCTCCTATCTCCTATCCAACTGTACATCCCCACTGAACTGGCTTTGCTGAGTCTTCTATTAATATTTTTGGTAATTGTCTCCTATCTCCTATCCAACTGTACATCCCCACTGAACTGGCTTTGCTGAGTCTGCTATTAATATTTTTGGTAATTGTCTCCTGCTGCCATATCTTTAAACTTCCATATTTACTGCTAGCTCTATAACAAACACACTGCAATAGCAATATTACTGGTGATTGATTCTCAACTCCATGTGGCTTGAGTGATCAAGAGAGGTAATTAGCTTTACGACCCTAGCCTGTGTCTGGCCTGGCCCTGGCCATCTCCTCCCCATATTCAGGTGTCTCACATCAGACCCAATAATGACCAACTGAGAAATGCATCCCAGCTTAGGCTGTCTATAAATTTATGGCAGCTTATGGGGTGGCGCAGACAGGGGCATGGCGCAGACATCATGGCTCTTTCCTGAGTGGCTCTGTCACGAGTGATGCGCAGTTTCACCGACGCAGTTATCAATTCTGATCATGTCTTCTCTGCTCTTTTACAGGTAATTGTCTCCTATCTCCTATCCAACTGTACATCCCCACTGAACTGGCTTTGCTGAGTCTTCTATTAATATTTTTGGTAATTGTCTCCTATCTCCTATCCAACTGTACATCCCCACTGAACTGGCTTTGCTGAGTCTTCTATTAATATTTTTGGTAATTGTCTCCTATCTCCTATCCAACTGTACATCCCCACTGAACTGGCTTTGCTGAGTCTGCTATTAATATTTTTGGTAATTGTCTCCTGCTGCCATATCTTTAAACTTCCATATTTACTGCTAGCTCTATAACAAACACACTGCAATAGCAATATTACTGGTGATTGATTCTCAACTCCATGTGGCTTGAGTGATCAAGAGAGGTAATTAGCTTTACGACCCTAGCCTGTGTCTGGCCTGGCCCTGGCCATCTCCTCCCCATATTCAGGTGTCTCACATCAGACCCAATAATGACCAACTGAGAAATGCATCCCAGCTTAGGCTGTCTATAAATTTATGGCAGCTTATGGGGTGGCGCAGACAGGGGCATGGCGCAGACATCATGGCTCTTTCCTGAGTGGCTCTGTCACGAGTGATGCGCAGTTTCACCGACGCAGTTATCAATTCTGATCATGTCTTCTCTGCTCTTTTACAGGTAATTGTCTCCTATCTCCTATCCAACTGTACATCCCCACTGAACTGGCTTTGCTGAGTCTTCTATTAATATTTTTGGTAATTGTCTCCTATCTCCTATCCAACTGTACATCCCCACTGAACTGGCTTTGCTGAGTCTTCTATTAATATTTTTGGTAATTGTCTCCTATCTCCTATCCAACTGTACATCCCCACTGAACTGGCTTTGCTGAGTCTGCTATTAATATTTTTGGTAATTGTCTCCTGCTGCCATATCTTTAAACTTCCATATTTACTGCTAGCTCTATAACAAACACACTGCAATAGCAATATTACTGGTGATTGATTCTCAACTCCATGTGGCTTGAGTGATCAAGAGAGGTAATTAGCTTTACGACCCTAGCCTGTGTCTGGCCTGGCCCTGGCCATCTCCTCCCCATATTCAGGTGTCTCACATCAGACCCAATAATGACCAACTGAGAAATGCATCCCAGCTTAGGCTGTCTATAAATTTATGGCAGCTTATGGGGTGGCGCAGACAGGGGCATGGCGCAGACATCATGGCTCTTTCCTGAGTGGCTCTGTCACGAGTGATGCGCAGTTTCACCGACGCAGTTATCAATTCTGATCATGTCTTCTCTGCTCTTTTACAGGTAATTGTCTCCTATCTCCTATCCAACTGTACATCCCCACTGAACTGGCTTTGCTGAGTCTTCTATTAATATTTTTGGTAATTGTCTCCTATCTCCTATCCAACTGTACATCCCCACTGAACTGGCTTTGCTGAGTCTTCTATTAATATTTTTGGTAATTGTCTCCTATCTCCTATCCAACTGTACATCCCCACTGAACTGGCTTTGCTGAGTCTGCTATTAATATTTTTGGTAATTGTCTCCTGCTGCCATATCTTTAAACTTCCATATTTACTGCTAGCTCTATAACAAACACACTGCAATAGCAATATTACTGGTGATTGATTCTCAACTCCATGTGGCTTGAGTGATCAAGAGAGGTAATTAGCTTTACGACCCTAGCCTGTGTCTGGCCTGGCCCTGGCCATCTCCTCCCCATATTCAGGTGTCTCACATCAGACCCAATAATGACCAACTGAGAAATGCATCCCAGCTTAGGCTGTCTATAAATTTATGGCAGCTTATGGGGTGGCGCAGACAGGGGCATGGCGCAGACATCATGGCTCTTTCCTGAGTGGCTCTGTCACGAGTGATGCGCAGTTTCACCGACGCAGTTATCAATTCTGATCATGTCTTCTCTGCTCTTTTACAGGTAATTGTCTCCTATCTCCTATCCAACTGTACATCCCCACTGAACTGGCTTTGCTGAGTCTTCTATTAATATTTTTGGTAATTGTCTCCTATCTCCTATCCAACTGTACATCCCCACTGAACTGGCTTTGCTGAGTCTTCTATTAATATTTTTGGTAATTGTCTCCTATCTCCTATCCAACTGTACATCCCCACTGAACTGGCTTTGCTGAGTCTGCTATTAATATTTTTGGTAATTGTCTCCTGCTGCCATATCTTTAAACTTCCATATTTACTGCTAGCTCTATAACAAACACACTGCAATAGCAATATTACTGGTGATTGATTCTCAACTCCATGTGGCTTGAGTGATCAAGAGAGGTAATTAGCTTTACGACCCTAGCCTGTGTCTGGCCTGGCCCTGGCCATCTCCTCCCCATATTCAGGTGTCTCACATCAGACCCAATAATGACCAACTGAGAAATGCATCCCAGCTTAGGCTGTCTATAAATTTATGGCAGCTTATGGGGTGGCGCAGACAGGGGCATGGCGCAGACATCATGGCTCTTTCCTGAGTGGCTCTGTCACGAGTGATGCGCAGTTTCACCGACGCAGTTATCAATTCTGATCATGTCTTCTCTGCTCTTTTACAGGTAATTGTCTCCTATCTCCTATCCAACTGTACATCCCCACTGAACTGGCTTTGCTGAGTCTTCTATTAATATTTTTGGTAATTGTCTCCTATCTCCTATCCAACTGTACATCCCCACTGAACTGGCTTTGCTGAGTCTTCTATTAATATTTTTGGTAATTGTCTCCTATCTCCTATCCAACTGTACATCCCCACTGAACTGGCTTTGCTGAGTCTGCTATTAATATTTTTGGTAATTGTCTCCTGCTGCCATATCTTTAAACTTCCATATTTACTGCTAGCTCTATAACAAACACACTGCAATAGCAATATTACTGGTGATTGATTCTCAACTCCATGTGGCTTGAGTGATCAAGAGAGGTAATTAGCTTTACGACCCTAGCCTGTGTCTGGCCTGGCCCTGGCCATCTCCTCCCCATATTCAGGTGTCTCACATCAGACCCAATAATGACCAACTGAGAAATGCATCCCAGCTTAGGCTGTCTATAAATTTATGGCAGCTTATGGGGTGGCGCAGACAGGGGCATGGCGCAGACATCATGGCTCTTTCCTGAGTGGCTCTGTCACGAGTGATGCGCAGTTTCACCGACGCAGTTATCAATTCTGATCATGTCTTCTCTGCTCTTTTACAGGTAATTGTCTCCTATCTCCTATCCAACTGTACATCCCCACTGAACTGGCTTTGCTGAGTCTTCTATTAATATTTTTGGTAATTGTCTCCTATCTCCTATCCAACTGTACATCCCCACTGAACTGGCTTTGCTGAGTCTTCTATTAATATTTTTGGTAATTGTCTCCTATCTCCTATCCAACTGTACATCCCCACTGAACTGGCTTTGCTGAGTCTGCTATTAATATTTTTGGTAATTGTCTCCTGCTGCCATATCTTTAAACTTCCATATTTACTGCTAGCTCTATAACAAACACACTGCAATAGCAATATTACTGGTGATTGATTCTCAACTCCATGTGGCTTGAGTGATCAAGAGAGGTAATTAGCTTTACGACCCTAGCCTGTGTCTGGCCTGGCCCTGGCCATCTCCTCCCCATATTCAGGTGTCTCACATCAGACCCAATAATGACCAACTGAGAAATGCATCCCAGCTTAGGCTGTCTATAAATTTATGGCAGCTTATGGGGTGGCGCAGACAGGGGCATGGCGCAGACATCATGGCTCTTTCCTGAGTGGCTCTGTCACGAGTGATGCGCAGTTTCACCGACGCAGTTATCAATTCTGATCATGTCTTCTCTGCTCTTTTACAGGTAATTGTCTCCTATCTCCTATCCAACTGTACATCCCCACTGAACTGGCTTTGCTGAGTCTTCTATTAATATTTTTGGTAATTGTCTCCTATCTCCTATCCAACTGTACATCCCCACTGAACTGGCTTTGCTGAGTCTTCTATTAATATTTTTGGTAATTGTCTCCTATCTCCTATCCAACTGTACATCCCCACTGAACTGGCTTTGCTGAGTCTGCTATTAATATTTTTGGTAATTGTCTCCTGCTGCCATATCTTTAAACTTCCATATTTACTGCTAGCTCTATAACAAACACACTGCAATAGCAATATTACTGGTGATTGATTCTCAACTCCATGTGGCTTGAGTGATCAAGAGAGGTAATTAGCTTTACGACCCTAGCCTGTGTCTGGCCTGGCCCTGGCCATCTCCTCCCCATATTCAGGTGTCTCACATCAGACCCAATAATGACCAACTGAGAAATGCATCCCAGCTTAGGCTGTCTATAAATTTATGGCAGCTTATGGGGTGGCGCAGACAGGGGCATGGCGCAGACATCATGGCTCTTTCCTGAGTGGCTCTGTCACGAGTGATGCGCAGTTTCACCGACGCAGTTATCAATTCTGATCATGTCTTCTCTGCTCTTTTACAGGTAATTGTCTCCTATCTCCTATCCAACTGTACATCCCCACTGAACTGGCTTTGCTGAGTCTTCTATTAATATTTTTGGTAATTGTCTCCTATCTCCTATCCAACTGTACATCCCCACTGAACTGGCTTTGCTGAGTCTTCTATTAATATTTTTGGTAATTGTCTCCTATCTCCTATCCAACTGTACATCCCCACTGAACTGGCTTTGCTGAGTCTGCTATTAATATTTTTGGTAATTGTCTCCTGCTGCCATATCTTTAAACTTCCATATTTACTGCTAGCTCTATAACAAACACACTGCAATAGCAATATTACTGGTGATTGATTCTCAACTCCATGTGGCTTGAGTGATCAAGAGAGGTAATTAGCTTTACGACCCTAGCCTGTGTCTGGCCTGGCCCTGGCCATCTCCTCCCCATATTCAGGTGTCTCACATCAGACCCAATAATGACCAACTGAGAAATGCATCCCAGCTTAGGCTGTCTATAAATTTATGGCAGCTTATGGGGTGGCGCAGACAGGGGCATGGCGCAGACATCATGGCTCTTTCCTGAGTGGCTCTGTCACGAGTGATGCGCAGTTTCACCGACGCAGTTATCAATTCTGATCATGTCTTCTCTGCTCTTTTACAGGTAATTGTCTCCTATCTCCTATCCAACTGTACATCCCCACTGAACTGGCTTTGCTGAGTCTTCTATTAATATTTTTGGTAATTGTCTCCTATCTCCTATCCAACTGTACATCCCCACTGAACTGGCTTTGCTGAGTCTTCTATTAATATTTTTGGTAATTGTCTCCTATCTCCTATCCAACTGTACATCCCCACTGAACTGGCTTTGCTGAGTCTGCTATTAATATTTTTGGTAATTGTCTCCTGCTGCCATATCTTTAAACTTCCATATTTACTGCTAGCTCTATAACAAACACACTGCAATAGCAATATTACTGGTGATTGATTCTCAACTCCATGTGGCTTGAGTGATCAAGAGAGGTAATTAGCTTTACGACCCTAGCCTGTGTCTGGCCTGGCCCTGGCCATCTCCTCCCCATATTCAGGTGTCTCACATCAGACCCAATAATGACCAACTGAGAAATGCATCCCAGCTTAGGCTGTCTATAAATTTATGGCAGCTTATGGGGTGGCGCAGACAGGGGCATGGCGCAGACATCATGGCTCTTTCCTGAGTGGCTCTGTCACGAGTGATGCGCAGTTTCACCGACGCAGTTATCAATTCTGATCATGTCTTCTCTGCTCTTTTACAGGTAATTGTCTCCTATCTCCTATCCAACTGTACATCCCCACTGAACTGGCTTTGCTGAGTCTTCTATTAATATTTTTGGTAATTGTCTCCTATCTCCTATCCAACTGTACATCCCCACTGAACTGGCTTTGCTGAGTCTTCTATTAATATTTTTGGTAATTGTCTCCTATCTCCTATCCAACTGTACATCCCCACTGAACTGGCTTTGCTGAGTCTTCTATTAATATTTTTGGTAATTGTCTCCTATCCAACTGTACATCCCCACTGAACTGGCTTTGCTGAGTCTTCTATTAATATTTTTGGTAATTGTCTCCTATCTCCTATCCAACTGTACATCCCCACTGAACTGGCTTTGCTGAGTCTTCTATTAATATTTTTGGTAATTGTCTCCTATCTCCTATCCAACTGTACATCCCCACTGAACTGGCTTTGCTGAGTCTGCTATTAATATTTTTGGTAATTGTCTCCTGCTGCCATATCTTTAAACTTCCATATTTACTGCTAGCTCTATAACAAACACACTGCAATAGCAATATTACTGGTGATTGATTCTCAACTCCATGTGGCTTGAGTGATCAAGAGAGGTAATTAGCTTTACGACCCTAGCCTGTGTCTGGCCTGGCCCTGGCCATCTCCTCCCCATATTCAGGTGTCTCACATCAGACCCAATAATGACCAACTGAGAAATGCATCCCAGCTTAGGCTGTCTATAAATTTATGGCAGCTTATGGGGTGGCGCAGACAGGGGCATGGCGCAGACATCATGGCTCTTTCCTGAGTGGCTCTGTCACGAGTGATGCGCAGTTTCACCGACGCAGTTATCAATTCTGATCATGTCTTCTCTGCTCTTTTACAGGTAATTGTCTCCTATCTCCTATCCAACTGTACATCCCCACTGAACTGGCTTTGCTGAGTCTTCTATTAATATTTTTGGTAATTGTCTCCTATCTCCTATCCAACTGTACATCCCCACTGAACTGGCTTTGCTGAGTCTTCTATTAATATTTTTGGTAATTGTCTCCTATCTCCTATCCAACTGTACATCCCCACTGAACTGGCTTTGCTGAGTCTGCTATTAATATTTTTGGTAATTGTCTCCTGCTGCCATATCTTTAAACTTCCATATTTACTGCTAGCTCTATAACAAACACACTGCAATAGCAATATTACTGGTGATTGATTCTCAACTCCATGTGGCTTGAGTGATCAAGAGAGGTAATTAGCTTTACGACCCTAGCCTGTGTCTGGCCTGGCCCTGGCCATCTCCTCCCCATATTCAGGTGTCTCACATCAGACCCAATAATGACCAACTGAGAAATGCATCCCAGCTTAGGCTGTCTATAAATTTATGGCAGCTTATGGGGTGGCGCAGACAGGGGCATGGCGCAGACATCATGGCTCTTTCCTGAGTGGCTCTGTCACGAGTGATGCGCAGTTTCACCGACGCAGTTATCAATTCTGATCATGTCTTCTCTGCTCTTTTACAGGTAATTGTCTCCTATCTCCTATCCAACTGTACATCCCCACTGAACTGGCTTTGCTGAGTCTTCTATTAATATTTTTGGTAATTGTCTCCTATCTCCTATCCAACTGTACATCCCCACTGAACTGGCTTTGCTGAGTCTTCTATTAATATTTTTGGTAATTGTCTCCTATCTCCTATCCAACTGTACATCCCCACTGAACTGGCTTTGCTGAGTCTGCTATTAATATTTTTGGTAATTGTCTCCTGCTGCCATATCTTTAAACTTCCATATTTACTGCTAGCTCTATAACAAACACACTGCAATAGCAATATTACTGGTGATTGATTCTCAACTCCATGTGGCTTGAGTGATCAAGAGAGGTAATTAGCTTTACGACCCTAGCCTGTGTCTGGCCTGGCCCTGGCCATCTCCTCCCCATATTCAGGTGTCTCACATCAGACCCAATAATGACCAACTGAGAAATGCATCCCAGCTTAGGCTGTCTATAAATTTATGGCAGCTTATGGGGTGGCGCAGACAGGGGCATGGCGCAGACATCATGGCTCTTTCCTGAGTGGCTCTGTCACGAGTGATGCGCAGTTTCACCGACGCAGTTATCAATTCTGATCATGTCTTCTCTGCTCTTTTACAGGTAATTGTCTCCTATCTCCTATCCAACTGTACATCCCCACTGAACTGGCTTTGCTGAGTCTTCTATTAATATTTTTGGTAATTGTCTCCTATCTCCTATCCAACTGTACATCCCCACTGAACTGGCTTTGCTGAGTCTTCTATTAATATTTTTGGTAATTGTCTCCTATCTCCTATCCAACTGTACATCCCCACTGAACTGGCTTTGCTGAGTCTGCTATTAATATTTTTGGTAATTGTCTCCTGCTGCCATATCTTTAAACTTCCATATTTACTGCTAGCTCTATAACAAACACACTGCAATAGCAATATTACTGGTGATTGATTCTCAACTCCATGTGGCTTGAGTGATCAAGAGAGGTAATTAGCTTTACGACCCTAGCCTGTGTCTGGCCTGGCCCTGGCCATCTCCTCCCCATATTCAGGTGTCTCACATCAGACCCAATAATGACCAACTGAGAAATGCATCCCAGCTTAGGCTGTCTATAAATTTATGGCAGCTTATGGGGTGGCGCAGACAGGGGCATGGCGCAGACATCATGGCTCTTTCCTGAGTGGCTCTGTCACGAGTGATGCGCAGTTTCACCGACGCAGTTATCAATTCTGATCATGTCTTCTCTGCTCTTTTACAGGTAATTGTCTCCTATCTCCTATCCAACTGTACATCCCCACTGAACTGGCTTTGCTGAGTCTTCTATTAATATTTTTGGTAATTGTCTCCTATCTCCTATCCAACTGTACATCCCCACTGAACTGGCTTTGCTGAGTCTTCTATTAATATTTTTGGTAATTGTCTCCTATCTCCTATCCAACTGTACATCCCCACTGAACTGGCTTTGCTGAGTCTGCTATTAATATTTTTGGTAATTGTCTCCTGCTGCCATATCTTTAAACTTCCATATTTACTGCTAGCTCTATAACAAACACACTGCAATAGCAATATTACTGGTGATTGATTCTCAACTCCATGTGGCTTGAGTGATCAAGAGAGGTAATTAGCTTTACGACCCTAGCCTGTGTCTGGCAAGGCCCTGGCCATCTCCTCCCCATATTCAGGTGTCTCACATCAGACCCAATAATGACCAACTGAGAAATGCATCCCAGCTTAGGCTGTCTATAAATTTATGGCAGCTTATGGGGTGGCGCAGACAGGGGCATGGCGCAGACATCATGGCTCTTTCCTGAGTGGCTCTGTCACGAGTGATGCGCAGTTTCACCGACGCAGTTATCAATTCTGATCATGTCTTCTCTGCTCTTTTACAGGTAATTGTCTCCTATCTCCTATCCAACTGTACATCCCCACTGAACTGGCTTTGCTGAGTCTTCTATTAATATTTTTGGTAATTGTCTCCTATCTCCTATCCAACTGTACATCCCCACTGAACTGGCTTTGCTGAGTCTTCTATTAATATTTTTGGTAATTGTCTCCTATCTCCTATCCAACTGTACATCCCCACTGAACTGGCTTTGCTGAGTCTGCTATTAATATTTTTGGTAATTGTCTCCTGCTGCCATATCTTTAAACTTCCATATTTACTGCTAGCTCTATAACAAACACACTGCAATAGCAATATTACTGGTGATTGATTCTCAACTCCATGTGGCTTGAGTGATCAAGAGAGGTAATTAGCTTTACGACCCTAGCCTGTGTCTGGCCTGGCCCTGGCCATCTCCTCCCCATATTCAGGTGTCTCACATCAGACCCAATAATGACCAACTGAGAAATGCATCCCAGCTTAGGCTGTCTATAAATTTATGGCAGCTTATGGGGTGGCGCAGACAGGGGCATGGCGCAGACATCATGGCTCTTTCCTGAGTGGCTCTGTCACGAGTGATGCGCAGTTTCACCGACGCAGTTATCAATTCTGATCATGTCTTCTCTGCTCTTTTACAGGTAATTGTCTCCTATCTCCTATCCAACTGTACATCCCCACTGAACTGGCTTTGCTGAGTCTTCTATTAATATTTTTGGTAATTGTCTCCTATCTCCTATCCAACTGTACATCCCCACTGAACTGGCTTTGCTGAGTCTTCTATTAATATTTTTGGTAATTGTCTCCTATCTCCTATCCAACTGTACATCCCCACTGAACTGGCTTTGCTGAGTCTGCTATTAATATTTTTGGTAATTGTCTCCTGCTGCCATATCTTTAAACTTCCATATTTACTGCTAGCTCTATAACAAACACACTGCAATAGCAATATTACTGGTGATTGATTCTCAACTCCATGTGGCTTGAGTGATCAAGAGAGGTAATTAGCTTTACGACCCTAGCCTGTGTCTGGCCTGGCCCTGGCCATCTCCTCCCCATATTCAGGTGTCTCACATCAGACCCAATAATGACCAACTGAGAAATGCATCCCAGCTTAGGCTGTCTATAAATTTATGGCAGCTTATGGGGTGGCGCAGACAGGGGCATGGCGCAGACATCATGGCTCTTTCCTGAGTGGCTCTGTCACGAGTGATGCGCAGTTTCACCGACGCAGTTATCAATTCTGATCATGTCTTCTCTGCTCTTTTACAGGTAATTGTCTCCTATCTCCTATCCAACTGTACATCCCCACTGAACTGGCTTTGCTGAGTCTTCTATTAATATTTTTGGTAATTGTCTCCTATCTCCTATCCAACTGTACATCCCCACTGAACTGGCTTTGCTGAGTCTTCTATTAATATTTTTGGTAATTGTCTCCTATCCAACTGTACATCCCCACTGAACTGGCTTTGCTGAGTCTTCTATTAATATTTTTGGTAATTGTCTCCTATCCAACTGTACATCCCCACTGAACTGGCTTTGCTGAGTCTTCTATTAATATTTTTGGTAATTGTCTCCTATCTCCTATCCAACTGTACATCCCCACTGAACTGGCTTTGCTGAGTCTTCTATTAATATTTTTGGTAATTGTCTCCTATCTCCTATCCAACTGTACATCCCCACTGAACTGGCTTTGCTGAGTCTGCTATTAATATTTTTGGTAATTGTCTCCTGCTGCCATATCCTTAAACTTCCATATTTACTGCTAGCTCTATAACAAACACACTGCAATAGCAATATTACTGGTGATTGATTCTCAACTCCATGTGGCTTGAGTGATCAAGAGAGGTAATTAGCTTTACGACCCTAGCCTGTGTCTGGCCTGGCCCTGGCCATCTCCTCCCCATATTCAGGTGTCTCACATCAGACCCAATAATGACCAACTGAGAAATGCATCCCAGCTTAGGCTGTCTATAAATTTATGGCAGCTTATGGGGTGGCGCAGACAGGGGCATGGCGCAGACATCATGGCTCTTTCCTGAGTGGCTCTGTCACGAGTGATGCGCAGTTTCACCGACGCAGTTATCAATTCTGATCATGTCTTCTCTGCTCTTTTACAGGTAATTGTCTCCTATCTCCTATCCAACTGTACATCCCCACTGAACTGGCTTTGCTGAGTCTTCTATTAATATTTTTGGTAATTGTCTCCTATCTCCTATCCAACTGTACATCCCCACTGAACTGGCTTTGCTGAGTCTTCTATTAATATTTTTGGTAATTGTCTCCTATCTCCTATCCAACTGTACATCCCCACTGAACTGGCTTTGCTGAGTCTGCTATTAATATTTTTGGTAATTGTCTCCTGCTGCCATATCTTTAAACTTCCATATTTACTGCTAGCTCTATAACAAACACACTGCAATAGCAATATTACTGGTGATTGATTCTCAACTCCATGTGGCTTGAGTGATCAAGAGAGGTAATTAGCTTTACGACCCTAGCCTGTGTCTGGCCTGGCCCTGGCCATCTCCTCCCCATATTCAGGTGTCTCACATCAGACCCAATAATGACCAACTGAGAAATGCATCCCAGCTTAGGCTGTCTATAAATTTATGGCAGCTTATGGGGTGGCGCAGACAGGGGCATGGCGCAGACATCATGGCTCTTTCCTGAGTGGCTCTGTCACGAGTGATGCGCAGTTTCACCGACGCAGTTATCAATTCTGATCATGTCTTCTCTGCTCTTTTACAGGTAATTGTCTCCTATCTCCTATCCAACTGTACATCCCCACTGAACTGGCTTTGCTGAGTCTTCTATTAATATTTTTGGTAATTGTCTCCTATCTCCTATCCAACTGTACATCCCCACTGAACTGGCTTTGCTGAGTCTTCTATTAATATTTTTGGTAATTGTCTCCTATCTCCTATCCAACTGTACATCCCCACTGAACTGGCTTTGCTGAGTCTGCTATTAATATTTTTGGTAATTGTCTCCTGCTGCCATATCTTTAAACTTCCATATTTACTGCTAGCTCTATAACAAACACACTGCAATAGCAATATTACTGGTGATTGATTCTCAACTCCATGTGGCTTGAGTGATCAAGAGAGGTAATTAGCTTTACGACCCTAGCCTGTGTCTGGCCTGGCCCTGGCCATCTCCTCCCCATATTCAGGTGTCTCACATCAGACCCAATAATGACCAACTGAGAAATGCATCCCAGCTTAGGCTGTCTATAAATTTATGGCAGCTTATGGGGTGGCGCAGACAGGGGCATGGCGCAGACATCATGGCTCTTTCCTGAGTGGCTCTGTCACGAGTGATGCGCAGTTTCACCGACGCAGTTATCAATTCTGATCATGTCTTCTCTGCTCTTTTACAGGTAATTGTCTCCTATCTCCTATCCAACTGTACATCCCCACTGAACTGGCTTTGCTGAGTCTTCTATTAATATTTTTGGTAATTGTCTCCTATCTCCTATCCAACTGTACATCCCCACTGAACTGGCTTTGCTGAGTCTTCTATTAATATTTTTGGTAATTGTCTCCTATCTCCTATCCAACTGTACATCCCCACTGAACTGGCTTTGCTGAGTCTGCTATTAATATTTTTGGTAATTGTCTCCTGCTGCCATATCTTTAAACTTCCATATTTACTGCTAGCTCTATAACAAACACACTGCAATAGCAATATTACTGGTGATTGATTCTCAACTCCATGTGGCTTGAGTGATCAAGAGAGGTAATTAGCTTTACGACCCTAGCCTGTGTCTGGCCTGGCCCTGGCCATCTCCTCCCCATATTCAGGTGTCTCACATCAGACCCAATAATGACCAACTGAGAAATGCATCCCAGCTTAGGCTGTCTATAAATTTATGGCAGCTTATGGGGTGGCGCAGACAGGGGCATGGCGCAGACATCATGGCTCTTTCCTGAGTGGCTCTGTCACGAGTGATGCGCAGTTTCACCGACGCAGTTATCAATTCTGATCATGTCTTCTCTGCTCTTTTACAGGTAATTGTCTCCTATCTCCTATCCAACTGTACATCCCCACTGAACTGGCTTTGCTGAGTCTTCTATTAATATTTTTGGTAATTGTCTCCTATCTCCTATCCAACTGTACATCCCCACTGAACTGGCTTTGCTGAGTCTTCTATTAATATTTTTGGTAATTGTCTCCTATCTCCTATCCAACTGTACATCCCCACTGAACTGGCTTTGCTGAGTCTGCTATTAATATTTTTGGTAATTGTCTCCTGCTGCCATATCTTTAAACTTCCATATTTACTGCTAGCTCTATAACAAACACACTGCAATAGCAATATTACTGGTGATTGATTCTCAACTCCATGTGGCTTGAGTGATCAAGAGAGGTAATTAGCTTTACGACCCTAGCCTGTGTCTGGCCTGGCCCTGGCCATCTCCTCCCCATATTCAGGTGTCTCACATCAGACCCAATAATGACCAACTGAGAAATGCATCCCAGCTTAGGCTGTCTATAAATTTATGGCAGCTTATGGGGTGGCGCAGACAGGGGCATGGCGCAGACATCATGGCTCTTTCCTGAGTGGCTCTGTCACGAGTGATGCGCAGTTTCACCGACGCAGTTATCAATTCTGATCATGTCTTCTCTGCTCTTTTACAGGTAATTGTCTCCTATCTCCTATCCAACTGTACATCCCCACTGAACTGGCTTTGCTGAGTCTTCTATTAATATTTTTGGTAATTGTCTCCTATCTCCTATCCAACTGTACATCCCCACTGAACTGGCTTTGCTGAGTCTTCTATTAATATTTTTGGTAATTGTCTCCTATCTCCTATCCAACTGTACATCCCCACTGAACTGGCTTTGCTGAGTCTGCTATTAATATTTTTGGTAATTGTCTCCTGCTGCCATATCTTTAAACTTCCATATTTACTGCTAGCTCTATAACAAACACACTGCAATAGCAATATTACTGGTGATTGATTCTCAACTCCATGTGGCTTGAGTGATCAAGAGAGGTAATTAGCTTTACGACCCTAGCCTGTGTCTGGCCTGGCCCTGGCCATCTCCTCCCCATATTCAGGTGTCTCACATCAGACCCAATAATGACCAACTGAGAAATGCATCCCAGCTTAGGCTGTCTATAAATTTATGGCAGCTTATGGGGTGGCGCAGACAGGGGCATGGCGCAGACATCATGGCTCTTTCCTGAGTGGCTCTGTCACGAGTGATGCGCAGTTTCACCGACGCAGTTATCAATTCTGATCATGTCTTCTCTGCTCTTTTACAGGTAATTGTCTCCTATCTCCTATCCAACTGTACATCCCCACTGAACTGGCTTTGCTGAGTCTTCTATTAATATTTTTGGTAATTGTCTCCTATCTCCTATCCAACTGTACATCCCCACTGAACTGGCTTTGCTGAGTCTGCTATTAATATTTTTGGTAATTGTCTCCTGCTGCCATATCTTTAAACTTCCATATTTACTGCTAGCTCTATAACAAACACACTGCAATAGCAATATTACTGGTGATTGATTCTCAACTCCATGTGGCTTGAGTGATCAAGAGAGGTAATTAGCTTTACGACCCTAGCCTGTGTCTGGCCTGGCCCTGGCCATCTCCTCCCCATATTCAGGTGTCTCACATCAGACCCAATAATGACCAACTGAGAAATGCATCCCAGCTTAGGCTGTCTATAAATTTATGGCAGCTTATGGGGTGGCGCAGACAGGGGCATGGCGCAGACATCATGGCTCTTTCCTGAGTGGCTCTGTCACGAGTGATGCGCAGTTTCACCGACGCAGTTATCAATTCTGATCATGTCTTCTCTGCTCTTTTACAGGTAATTGTCTCCTATCTCCTATCCAACTGTACATCCCCACTGAACTGGCTTTGCTGAGTCTTCTATTAATATTTTTGGTAATTGTCTCCTATCTCCTATCCAACTGTACATCCCCACTGAACTGGCTTTGCTGAGTCTTCTATTAATATTTTTGGTAATTGTCTCCTATCTCCTATCCAACTGTACATCCCCACTGAACTGGCTTTGCTGAGTCTGCTATTAATATTTTTGGTAATTGTCTCCTGCTGCCATATCTTTAAACTTCCATATTTACTGCTAGCTCTATAACAAACACACTGCAATAGCAATATTACTGGTGATTGATTCTCAACTCCATGTGGCTTGAGTGATCAAGAGAGGTAATTAGCTTTACGACCCTAGCCTGTGTCTGGCCTGGCCCTGGCCATCTCCTCCCCATATTCAGGTGTCTCACATCAGACCCAATAATGACCAACTGAGAAATGCATCCCAGCTTAGGCTGTCTATAAATTTATGGCAGCTTATGGGGTGGCGCAGACAGGGGCATGGCGCAGACATCATGGCTCTTTCCTGAGTGGCTCTGTCACGAGTGATGCGCAGTTTCACCGACGCAGTTATCAATTCTGATCATGTCTTCTCTGCTCTTTTACAGGTAATTGTCTCCTATCTCCTATCCAACTGTACATCCCCACTGAACTGGCTTTGCTGAGTCTTCTATTAATATTTTTGGTAATTGTCTCCTATCTCCTATCCAACTGTACATCCCCACTGAACTGGCTTTGCTGAGTCTTCTATTAATATTTTTGGTAATTGTCTCCTATCTCCTATCCAACTGTACATCCCCACTGAACTGGCTTTGCTGAGTCTTCTATTAATATTTTTGGTAATTGTCTCCTATCCAACTGTACATCCCCACTGAACTGGCTTTGCTGAGTCTTCTATTAATATTTTTGGTAATTGTCTCCTATCTCCTATCCAACTGTACATCCCCACTGAACTGGCTTTGCTGAGTCTTCTATTAATATTTTTGGTAATTGTCTCCTATCTCCTATCCAACTGTACATCCCCACTGAACTGGCTTTGCTGAGTCTGCTATTAATATTTTTGGTAATTGTCTCCTGCTGCCATATCTTTAAACTTCCATATTTACTGCTAGCTCTATAACAAACACACTGCAATAGCAATATTACTGGTGATTGATTCTCAACTCCATGTGGCTTGAGTGATCAAGAGAGGTAATTAGCTTTACGACCCTAGCCTGTGTCTGGCCTGGCCCTGGCCATCTCCTCCCCATATTCAGGTGTCTCACATCAGACCCAATAATGACCAACTGAGAAATGCATCCCAGCTTAGGCTGTCTATAAATTTATGGCAGCTTATGGGGTGGCGCAGACAGGGGCATGGCGCAGACATCATGGCTCTTTCCTGAGTGGCTCTGTCACGAGTGATGCGCAGTTTCACCGACGCAGTTATCAATTCTGATCATGTCTTCTCTGCTCTTTTACAGGTAATTGTCTCCTATCTCCTATCCAACTGTACATCCCCACTGAACTGGCTTTGCTGAGTCTTCTATTAATATTTTTGGTAATTGTCTCCTATCTCCTATCCAACTGTACATCCCCACTGAACTGGCTTTGCTGAGTCTTCTATTAATATTTTTGGTAATTGTCTCCTATCTCCTATCCAACTGTACATCCCCACTGAACTGGCTTTGCTGAGTCTGCTATTAATATTTTTGGTAATTGTCTCCTGCTGCCATATCTTTAAACTTCCATATTTACTGCTAGCTCTATAACAAACACACTGCAATAGCAATATTACTGGTGATTGATTCTCAACTCCATGTGGCTTGAGTGATCAAGAGAGGTAATTAGCTTTACGACCCTAGCCTGTGTCTGGCCTGGCCCTGGCCATCTCCTCCCCATATTCAGGTGTCTCACATCAGACCCAATAATGACCAACTGAGAAATGCATCCCAGCTTAGGCTGTCTATAAATTTATGGCAGCTTATGGGGTGGCGCAGACAGGGGCATGGCGCAGACATCATGGCTCTTTCCTGAGTGGCTCTGTCACGAGTGATGCGCAGTTTCACCGACGCAGTTATCAATTCTGATCATGTCTTCTCTGCTCTTTTACAGGTAATTGTCTCCTATCTCCTATCCAACTGTACATCCCCACTGAACTGGCTTTGCTGAGTCTTCTATTAATATTTTTGGTAATTGTCTCCTATCTCCTATCCAACTGTACATCCCCACTGAACTGGCTTTGCTGAGTCTTCTATTAATATTTTTGGTAATTGTCTCCTATCTCCTATCCAACTGTACATCCCCACTGAACTGGCTTTGCTGAGTCTGCTAATAATATTTTTGGTAATTGTCTCCTGCTGCCATATCTTTAAACTTCCATATTTACTGCTAGCTCTATAACAAACACACTGCAATAGCAATATTACTGGTGATTGATTCTCAACTCCATGTGGCTTGAGTGATCAAGAGAGGTAATTAGCTTTACGACCCTAGCCTGTGTCTGGCCTGGCCCTGGCCATCTCCTCCCCATATTCAGGTGTCTCACATCAGACCCAATAATGACCAACTGAGAAATGCATCCCAGCTTAGGCTGTCTATAAATTTATGGCAGCTTATGGGGTGGCGCAGACAGGGGCATGGCGCAGACATCATGGCTCTTTCCTGAGTGGCTCTGTCACGAGTGATGCGCAGTTTCACCGACGCAGTTATCAATTCTGATCATGTCTTCTCTGCTCTTTTACAGGTAATTGTCTCCTATCTCCTATCCAACTGTACATCCCCACTGAACTGGCTTTGCTGAGTCTTCTATTAATATTTTTGGTAATTGTCTCCTATCTCCTATCCAACTGTACATCCCCACTGAACTGGCTTTGCTGAGTCTTCTATTAATATTTTTGGTAATTGTCTCCTATCTCCTATCCAACTGTACATCCCCACTGAACTGGCTTTGCTGAGTCTGCTATTAATATTTTTGGTAATTGTCTCCTGCTGCCATATCTTTAAACTTCCATATTTACTGCTAGCTCTATAACAAACACACTGCAATAGCAATATTACTGGTGATTGATTCTCAACTCCATGTGGCTTGAGTGATCAAGAGAGGTAATTAGCTTTACGACCCTAGCCTGTGTCTGGCCTGGCCCTGGCCATCTCCTCCCCATATTCAGGTGTCTCACATCAGACCCAATAATGACCAACTGAGAAATGCATCCCAGCTTAGGCTGTCTATAAATTTATGGCAGCTTATGGGGTGGCGCAGACAGGGGCATGGCGCAGACATCATGGCTCTTTCCTGAGTGGCTCTGTCACGAGTGATGCGCAGTTTCACCGACGCAGTTATCAATTCTGATCATGTCTTCTCTGCTCTTTTACAGGTAATTGTCTCCTATCTCCTATCCAACTGTACATCCCCACTGAACTGGCTTTGCTGAGTCTTCTATTAATATTTTTGGTAATTGTCTCCTATCTCCTATCCAACTGTACATCCCCACTGAACTGGCTTTGCTGAGTCTTCTATTAATATTTTTGGTAATTGTCTCCTATCTCCTATCCAACTGTACATCCCCACTGAACTGGCTTTGCTGAGTCTGCTATTAATATTTTTGGTAATTGTCTCCTGCTGCCATATCTTTAAACTTCCATATTTACTGCTAGCTCTATAACAAACACACTGCAATAGCAATATTACTGGTGATTGATTCTCAACTCCATGTGGCTTGAGTGATCAAGAGAGGTAATTAGCTTTACGACCCTAGCCTGTGTCTGGCCTGGCCCTGGCCATCTCCTCCCCATATTCAGGTGTCTCACATCAGACCCAATAATGACCAACTGAGAAATGCATCCCAGCTTAGGCTGTCTATAAATTTATGGCAGCTTATGGGGTGGCGCAGACAGGGGCATGGCGCAGACATCATGGCTCTTTCCTGAGTGGCTCTGTCACGAGTGATGCGCAGTTTCACCGACGCAGTTATCAATTCTGATCATGTCTTCTCTGCTCTTTTACAGGTAATTGTCTCCTATCTCCTATCCAACTGTACATCCCCACTGAACTGGCTTTGCTGAGTCTTCTATTAATATTTTTGGTAATTGTCTCCTATCTCCTATCCAACTGTACATCCCCACTGAACTGGCTTTGCTGAGTCTTCTATTAATATTTTTGGTAATTGTCTCCTATCTCCTATCCAACTGTACATCCCCACTGAACTGGCTTTGCTGAGTCTTCTATTAATATTTTTGGTAATTGTCTCCTATCCAACTGTACATCCCCACTGAACTGGCTTTGCTGAGTCTTCTATTAATATTTTTGGTAATTGTCTCCTATCTCCTATCCAACTGTACATCCCCACTGAACTGGCTTTGCTGAGTCTTCTATTAATATTTTTGGTAATTGTCTCCTATCTCCTATCCAACTGTACATCCCCACTGAACTGGCTTTGCTGAGTCTGCTATTAATATTTTTGGTAATTGTCTCCTGCTGCCATATCTTTAAACTTCCATATTTACTGCTAGCTCTATAACAAACACACTGCAATAGCAATATTACTGGTGATTGATTCTCAACTCCATGTGGCTTGAGTGATCAAGAGAGGTAATTAGCTTTACGACCCTAGCCTGTGTCTGGCCTGGCCCTGGCCATCTCCTCCCCATATTCAGGTGTCTCACATCAGACCCAATAATGACCAACTGAGAAATGCATCCCAGCTTAGGCTGTCTATAAATTTATGGCAGCTTATGGGGTGGCGCAGACAGGGGCATGGCGCAGACATCATGGCTCTTTCCTGAGTGGCTCTGTCACGAGTGATGCGCAGTTTCACCGACGCAGTTATCAATTCTGATCATGTCTTCTCTGCTCTTTTACAGGTAATTGTCTCCTATCTCCTATCCAACTGTACATCCCCACTGAACTGGCTTTGCTGAGTCTTCTATTAATATTTTTGGTAATTGTCTCCTATCTCCTATCCAACTGTACATCCCCACTGAACTGGCTTTGCTGAGTCTTCTATTAATATTTTTGGTAATTGTCTCCTATCTCCTATCCAACTGTACATCCCCACTGAACTGGCTTTGCTGAGTCTGCTATTAATATTTTTGGTAATTGTCTCCTGCTGCCATATCTTTAAACTTCCATATTTACTGCTAGCTCTATAACAAACACACTGCAATAGCAATATTACTGGTGATTGATTCTCAACTCCATGTGGCTTGAGTGATCAAGAGAGGTAATTAGCTTTACGACCCTAGCCTGTGTCTGGCCTGGCCCTGGCCATCTCCTCCCCATATTCAGGTGTCTCACATCAGACCCAATAATGACCAACTGAGAAATGCATCCCAGCTTAGGCTGTCTATAAATTTATGGCAGCTTATGGGGTGGCGCAGACAGGGGCATGGCGCAGACATCATGGCTCTTTCCTGAGTGGCTCTGTCACGAGTGATGCGCAGTTTCACCGACGCAGTTATCAATTCTGATCATGTCTTCTCTGCTCTTTTACAGGTAATTGTCTCCTATCTCCTATCCAACTGTACATCCCCACTGAACTGGCTTTGCTGAGTCTTCTATTAATATTTTTGGTAATTGTCTCCTATCTCCTATCCAACTGTACATCCCCACTGAACTGGCTTTGCTGAGTCTTCTATTAATATTTTTGGTAATTGTCTCCTATCTCCTATCCAACTGTACATCCCCACTGAACTGGCTTTGCTGAGTCTGCTATTAATATTTTTGGTAATTGTCTCCTGCTGCCATATCTTTAAACTTCCATATTTACTGCTAGCTCTATAACAAACACACTGCAATAGCAATATTACTGGTGATTGATTCTCAACTCCATGTGGCTTGAGTGATCAAGAGAGGTAATTAGCTTTACGACCCTAGCCTGTGTCTGGCCTGGCCCTGGCCATCTCCTCCCCATATTCAGGTGTCTCACATCAGACCCAATAATGACCAACTGAGAAATGCATCCCAGCTTAGGCTGTCTATAAATTTATGGCAGCTTATGGGGTGGCGCAGACAGGGGCATGGCGCAGACATCATGGCTCTTTCCTGAGTGGCTCTGTCACGAGTGATGCGCAGTTTCACCGACGCAGTTATCAATTCTGATCATGTCTTCTCTGCTCTTTTACAGGTAATTGTCTCCTATCTCCTATCCAACTGTACATCCCCACTGAACTGGCTTTGCTGAGTCTTCTATTAATATTTTTGGTAATTGTCTCCTATCTCCTATCCAACTGTACATCCCCACTGAACTGGCTTTGCTGAGTCTTCTATTAATATTTTTGGTAATTGTCTCCTATCTCCTATCCAACTGTACATCCCCACTGAACTGGCTTTGCTGAGTCTGCTATTAATATTTTTGGTAATTGTCTCCTGCTGCCATATCTTTAAACTTCCATATTTACTGCTAGCTCTATAACAAACACACTGCAATAGCAATATTACTGGTGATTGATTCTCAACTCCATGTGGCTTGAGTGATCAAGAGAGGTAATTAGCTTTACGACCCTAGCCTGTGTCTGGCCTGGCCCTGGCCATCTCCTCCCCATATTCAGGTGTCTCACATCAGACCCAATAATGACCAACTGAGAAATGCATCCCAGCTTAGGCTGTCTATAAATTTATGGCAGCTTATGGGGTGGCGCAGACAGGGGCATGGCGCAGACATCATGGCTCTTTCCTGAGTGGCTCTGTCACGAGTGATGCGCAGTTTCACCGACGCAGTTATCAATTCTGATCATGTCTTCTCTGCTCTTTTACAGGTAATTGTCTCCTATCTCCTATCCAACTGTACATCCCCACTGAACTGGCTTTGCTGAGTCTTCTATTAATATTTTTGGTAATTGTCTCCTATCTCCTATCCAACTGTACATCCCCACTGAACTGGCTTTGCTGAGTCTTCTATTAATATTTTTGGTAATTGTCTCCTATCTCCTATCCAACTGTACATCCCCACTGAACTGGCTTTGCTGAGTCTGCTATTAATATTTTTGGTAATTGTCTCCTGCTGCCATATCTTTAAACTTCCATATTTACTGCTAGCTCTATAACAAACACACTGCAATAGCAATATTACTGGTGATTGATTCTCAACTCCATGTGGCTTGAGTGATCAAGAGAGGTAATTAGCTTTACGACCCTAGCCTGTGTCTGGCCTGGCCCTGGCCATCTCCTCCCCATATTCAGGTGTCTCACATCAGACCCAATAATGACCAACTGAGAAATGCATCCCAGCTTAGGCTGTCTATAAATTTATGGCAGCTTATGGGGTGGCGCAGACAGGGGCATGGCGCAGACATCATGGCTCTTTCCTGAGTGGCTCTGTCACGAGTGATGCGCAGTTTCACCGACGCAGTTATCAATTCTGATCATGTCTTCTCTGCTCTTTTACAGGTAATTGTCTCCTATCTCCTATCCAACTGTACATCCCCACTGAACTGGCTTTGCTGAGTCTTCTATTAATATTTTTGGTAATTGTCTCCTATCTCCTATCCAACTGTACATCCCCACTGAACTGGCTTTGCTGAGTCTTCTATTAATATTTTTGGTAATTGTCTCCTATCTCCTATCCAACTGTACATCCCCACTGAACTGGCTTTGCTGAGTCTTCTATTAATATTTTTGGTAATTGTCTCCTATCCAACTGTACATCCCCACTGAACTGGCTTTGCTGAGTCTTCTATTAATATTTTTGGTAATTGTCTCCTATCTCCTATCCAACTGTACATCCCCACTGAACTGGCTTTGCTGAGTCTTCTATTAATATTTTTGGTAATTGTCTCCTATCTCCTATCCAACTGTACATCCCCACTGAACTGGCTTTGCTGAGTCTGCTATTAATATTTTTGGTAATTGTCTCCTGCTGCCATATCTTTAAACTTCCATATTTACTGCTAGCTCTATAACAAACACACTGCAATAGCAATATTACTGGTGATTGATTCTCAACTCCATGTGGCTTGAGTGATCAAGAGAGGTAATTAGCTTTACGACCCTAGCCTGTGTCTGGCCTGGCCCTGGCCATCTCCTCCCCATATTCAGGTGTCTCACATCAGACCCAATAATGACCAACTGAGAAATGCATCCCAGCTTAGGCTGTCTATAAATTTATGGCAGCTTATGGGGTGGCGCAGACAGGGGCATGGCGCAGACATCATGGCTCTTTCCTGAGTGGCTCTGTCACGAGTGATGCGCAGTTTCACCGACGCAGTTATCAATTCTGATCATGTCTTCTCTGCTCTTTTACAGGTAATTGTCTCCTATCTCCTATCCAACTGTACATCCCCACTGAACTGGCTTTGCTGAGTCTTCTATTAATATTTTTGGTAATTGTCTCCTATCTCCTATCCAACTGTACATCCCCACTGAACTGGCTTTGCTGAGTCTTCTATTAATATTTTTGGTAATTGTCTCCTATCTCCTATCCAACTGTACATCCCCACTGAACTGGCTTTGCTGAGTCTGCTATTAATATTTTTGGTAATTGTCTCCTGCTGCCATATCTTTAAACTTCCATATTTACTGCTAGCTCTATAACAAACACACTGCAATAGCAATATTACTGGTGATTGATTCTCAACTCCATGTGGCTTGAGTGATCAAGAGAGGTAATTAGCTTTACGACCCTAGCCTGTGTCTGGCCTGGCCCTGGCCATCTCCTCCCCATATTCAGGTGTCTCACATCAGACCCAATAATGACCAACTGAGAAATGCATCCCAGCTTAGGCTGTCTATAAATTTATGGCAGCTTATGGGGTGGCGCAGACAGGGGCATGGCGCAGACATCATGGCTCTTTCCTGAGTGGCTCTGTCACGAGTGATGCGCAGTTTCACCGACGCAGTTATCAATTCTGATCATGTCTTCTCTGCTCTTTTACAGGTAATTGTCTCCTATCTCCTATCCAACTGTACATCCCCACTGAACTGGCTTTGCTGAGTCTTCTATTAATATTTTTGGTAATTGTCTCCTATCTCCTATCCAACTGTACATCCCCACTGAACTGGCTTTGCTGAGTCTTCTATTAATATTTTTGGTAATTGTCTCCTATCTCCTATCCAACTGTACATCCCCACTGAACTGGCTTTGCTGAGTCTGCTATTAATATTTTTGGTAATTGTCTCCTGCTGCCATATCTTTAAACTTCCATATTTACTGCTAGCTCTATAACAAACACACTGCAATAGCAATATTACTGGTGATTGATTCTCAACTCCATGTGGCTTGAGTGATCAAGAGAGGTAATTAGCTTTACGACCCTAGCCTGTGTCTGGCCTGGCCCTGGCCATCTCCTCCCCATATTCAGGTGTCTCACATCAGACCCAATAATGACCAACTGAGAAATGCATCCCAGCTTAGGCTGTCTATAAATTTATGGCAGCTTATGGGGTGGCGCAGACAGGGGCATGGCGCAGACATCATGGCTCTTTCCTGAGTGGCTCTGTCACGAGTGATGCGCAGTTTCACCGACGCAGTTATCAATTCTGATCATGTCTTCTCTGCTCTTTTACAGGTAATTGTCTCCTATCTCCTATCCAACTGTACATCCCCACTGAACTGGCTTTGCTGAGTCTTCTATTAATATTTTTGGTAATTGTCTCCTATCTCCTATCCAACTGTACATCCCCACTGAACTGGCTTTGCTGAGTCTTCTATTAATATTTTTGGTAATTGTCTCCTATCTCCTATCCAACTGTACATCCCCACTGAACTGGCTTTGCTGAGTCTGCTATTAATATTTTTGGTAATTGTCTCCTGCTGCCATATCTTTAAACTTCCATATTTACTGCTAGCTCTATAACAAACACACTGCAATAGCAATATTACTGGTGATTGATTCTCAACTCCATGTGGCTTGAGTGATCAAGAGAGGTAATTAGCTTTACGACCCTAGCCTGTGTCTGGCCTGGCCCTGGCCATCTCCTCCCCATATTCAGGTGTCTCACATCAGACCCAATAATGACCAACTGAGAAATGCATCCCAGCTTAGGCTGTCTATAAATTTATGGCAGCTTATGGGGTGGCGCAGACAGGGGCATGGCGCAGACATCATGGCTCTTTCCTGAGTGGCTCTGTCACGAGTGATGCGCAGTTTCACCGACGCAGTTATCAATTCTGATCATGTCTTCTCTGCTCTTTTACAGGTAATTGTCTCCTATCTCCTATCCAACTGTACATCCCCACTGAACTGGCTTTGCTGAGTCTTCTATTAATATTTTTGGTAATTGTCTCCTATCTCCTATCCAACTGTACATCCCCACTGAACTGGCTTTGCTGAGTCTTCTATTAATATTTTTGGTAATTGTCTCCTATCTCCTATCCAACTGTACATCCCCACTGAACTGGCTTTGCTGAGTCTGCTATTAATATTTTTGGTAATTGTCTCCTGCTGCCATATCTTTAAACTTCCATATTTACTGCTAGCTCTATAACAAACACACTGCAATAGCAATATTACTGGTGATTGATTCTCAACTCCATGTGGCTTGAGTGATCAAGAGAGGTAATTAGCTTTACGACCCTAGCCTGTGTCTGGCCTGGCCCTGGCCATCTCCTCCCCATATTCAGGTGTCTCACATCAGACCCAATAATGACCAACTGAGAAATGCATCCCAGCTTAGGCTGTCTATAAATTTATGGCAGCTTATGGGGTGGCGCAGACAGGGGCATGGCGCAGACATCATGGCTCTTTCCTGAGTGGCTCTGTCACGAGTGATGCGCAGTTTCACCGACGCAGTTATCAATTCTGATCATGTCTTCTCTGCTCTTTTACAGGTAATTGTCTCCTATCTCCTATCCAACTGTACATCCCCACTGAACTGGCTTTGCTGAGTCTTCTATTAATATTTTTGGTAATTGTCTCCTATCTCCTATCCAACTGTACATCCCCACTGAACTGGCTTTGCTGAGTCTTCTATTAATATTTTTGGTAATTGTCTCCTATCTCCTATCCAACTGTACATCCCCACTGAACTGGCTTTGCTGAGTCTGCTATTAATATTTTTGGTAATTGTCTCCTGCTGCCATATCTTTAAACTTCCATATTTACTGCTAGCTCTATAACAAACACACTGCAATAGCAATATTACTGGTGATTGATTCTCAACTCCATGTGGCTTGAGTGATCAAGAGAGGTAATTAGCTTTACGACCCTAGCCTGTGTCTGGCCTGGCCCTGGCCATCTCCTCCCCATATTCAGGTGTCTCACATCAGACCCAATAATGACCAACTGAGAAATGCATCCCAGCTTAGGCTGTCTATAAATTTATGGCAGCTTATGGGGTGGCGCAGACAGGGGCATGGCGCAGACATCATGGCTCTTTCCTGAGTGGCTCTGTCACGAGTGATGCGCAGTTTCACCGACGCAGTTATCAATTCTGATCATGTCTTCTCTGCTCTTTTACAGGTAATTGTCTCCTATCTCCTATCCAACTGTACATCCCCACTGAACTGGCTTTGCTGAGTCTTCTATTAATATTTTTGGTAATTGTCTCCTATCTCCTATCCAACTGTACATCCCCACTGAACTGGCTTTGCTGAGTCTTCTATTAATATTTTTGGTAATTGTCTCCTATCTCCTATCCAACTGTACATCCCCACTGAACTGGCTTTGCTGAGTCTGCTATTAATATTTTTGGTAATTGTCTCCTGCTGCCATATCTTTAAACTTCCATATTTACTGCTAGCTCTATAACAAACACACTGCAATAGCAATATTACTGGTGATTGATTCTCAACTCCATGTGGCTTGAGTGATCAAGAGAGGTAATTAGCTTTACGACCCTAGCCTGTGTCTGGCCTGGCCCTGGCCATCTCCTCCCCATATTCAGGTGTCTCACATCAGACCCAATAATGACCAACTGAGAAATGCATCCCAGCTTAGGCTGTCTATAAATTTATGGCAGCTTATGGGGTGGCGCAGACAGGGGCATGGCGCAGACATCATGGCTCTTTCCTGAGTGGCTCTGTCACGAGTGATGCGCAGTTTCACCGACGCAGTTATCAATTCTGATCATGTCTTCTCTGCTCTTTTACAGGTAATTGTCTCCTATCTCCTATCCAACTGTACATCCCCACTGAACTGGCTTTGCTGAGTCTTCTATTAATATTTTTGGTAATTGTCTCCTATCTCCTATCCAACTGTACATCCCCACTGAACTGGCTTTGCTGAGTCTTCTATTAATATTTTTGGTAATTGTCTCCTATCTCCTATCCAACTGTACATCCCCACTGAACTGGCTTTGCTGAGTCTGCTATTAATATTTTTGGTAATTGTCTCCTGCTGCCATATCTTTAAACTTCCATATTTACTGCTAGCTCTATAACAAACACACTGCAATAGCAATATTACTGGTGATTGATTCTCAACTCCATGTGGCTTGAGTGATCAAGAGAGGTAATTAGCTTTACGACCCTAGCCTGTGTCTGGCCTGGCCCTGGCCATCTCCTCCCCATATTCAGGTGTCTCACATCAGACCCAATAATGACCAACTGAGAAATGCATCCCAGCTTAGGCTGTCTATAAATTTATGGCAGCTTATGGGGTGGCGCAGACAGGGGCATGGCGCAGACATCATGGCTCTTTCCTGAGTGGCTCTGTCACGAGTGATGCGCAGTTTCACCGACGCAGTTATCAATTCTGATCATGTCTTCTCTGCTCTTTTACAGGTAATTGTCTCCTATCTCCTATCCAACTGTACATCCCCACTGAACTGGCTTTGCTGAGTCTTCTATTAATATTTTTGGTAATTGTCTCCTATCTCCTATCCAACTGTACATCCCCACTGAACTGGCTTTGCTGAGTCTTCTATTAATATTTTTGGTAATTGTCTCCTATCTCCTATCCAACTGTACATCCCCACTGAACTGGCTTTGCTGAGTCTGCTATTAATATTTTTGGTAATTGTCTCCTGCTGCCATATCTTTAAACTTCCATATTTACTGCTAGCTCTATAACAAACACACTGCAATAGCAATATTACTGGTGATTGATTCTCAACTCCATGTGGCTTGAGTGATCAAGAGAGGTAATTAGCTTTACGACCCTAGCCTGTGTCTGGCCTGGCCCTGGCCATCTCCTCCCCATATTCAGGTGTCTCACATCAGACCCAATAATGACCAACTGAGAAATGCATCCCAGCTTAGGCTGTCTATAAATTTATGGCAGCTTATGGGGTGGCGCAGACAGGGGCATGGCGCAGACATCATGGCTCTTTCCTGAGTGGCTCTGTCACGAGTGATGCGCAGTTTCACCGACGCAGTTATCAATTCTGATCATGTCTTCTCTGCTCTTTTACAGGTAATTGTCTCCTATCTCCTATCCAACTGTACATCCCCACTGAACTGGCTTTGCTGAGTCTTCTATTAATATTTTTGGTAATTGTCTCCTATCTCCTATCCAACTGTACATCCCCACTGAACTGGCTTTGCTGAGTCTTCTATTAATATTTTTGGTAATTGTCTCCTATCTCCTATCCAACTGTACATCCCCACTGAACTGGCTTTGCTGAGTCTGCTATTAATATTTTTGGTAATTGTCTCCTGCTGCCATATCTTTAAACTTCCATATTTACTGCTAGCTCTATAACAAACACACTGCAATAGCAATATTACTGGTGATTGATTCTCAACTCCATGTGGCTTGAGTGATCAAGAGAGGTAATTAGCTTTACGACCCTAGCCTGTGTCTGGCCTGGCCCTGGCCATCTCCTCCCCATATTCAGGTGTCTCACATCAGACCCAATAATGACCAACTGAGAAATGCATCCCAGCTTAGGCTGTCTATAAATTTATGGCAGCTTATGGGGTGGCGCAGACAGGGGCATGGCGCAGACATCATGGCTCTTTCCTGAGTGGCTCTGTCATGAGTGATGCGCAGTTTCACCGACGCAGTTATCAATTCTGATCATGTCTTCTCTGCTCTTTTACAGGTAATTGTCTCCTATCTCCTATCCAACTGTACATCCCCACTGAACTGGCTTTGCTGAGTCTTCTATTAATATTTTTGGTAATTGTCTCCTATCTCCTATCCAACTGTACATCCCCACTGAACTGGCTTTGCTGAGTCTTCTATTAATATTTTTGGTAATTGTCTCCTATCTCCTATCCAACTGTACATCCCCACTGAACTGGCTTTGCTGAGTCTGCTATTAATATTTTTGGTAATTGTCTCCTGCTGCCATATCTTTAAACTTCCATATTTACTGCTAGCTCTATAACAAACACACTGCAATAGCAATATTACTGGTGATTGATTCTCAACTCCATGTGGCTTGAGTGATCAAGAGAGGTAATTAGCTTTACGACCCTAGCCTGTGTCTGGCCTGGCCCTGGCCATCTCCTCCCCATATTCAGGTGTCTCACATCAGACCCAATAATGACCAACTGAGAAATGCATCCCAGCTTAGGCTGTCTATAAATTTATGGCAGCTTATGGGGTGGCGCAGACAGGGGCATGGCGCAGACATCATGGCTCTTTCCTGAGTGGCTCTGTCACGAGTGATGCGCAGTTTCACCGACGCAGTTATCAATTCTGATCATGTCTTCTCTGCTCTTTTACAGGTAATTGTCTCCTATCTCCTATCCAACTGTACATCCCCACTGAACTGGCTTTGCTGAGTCTTCTATTAATATTTTTGGTAATTGTCTCCTATCTCCTATCCAACTGTACATCCCCACTGAACTGGCTTTGCTGAGTCTTCTATTAATATTTTTGGTAATTGTCTCCTATCTCCTATCCAACTGTACATCCCCACTGAACTGGCTTTGCTGAGTCTGCTATTAATATTTTTGGTAATTGTCTCCTGCTGCCATATCTTTAAACTTCCATATTTACTGCTAGCTCTATAACAAACACACTGCAATAGCAATATTACTGGTGATTGATTCTCAACTCCATGTGGCTTGAGTGATCAAGAGAGGTAATTAGCTTTACGACCCTAGCCTGTGTCTGGCCTGGCCCTGGCCATCTCCTCCCCATATTCAGGTGTCTCACATCAGACCCAATAATGACCAACTGAGAAATGCATCCCAGCTTAGGCTGTCTATAAATTTATGGCAGCTTATGGGGTGGCGCAGACAGGGGCATGGCGCAGACATCATGGCTCTTTCCTGAGTGGCTCTGTCACGAGTGATGCGCAGTTTCACCGACGCAGTTATCAATTCTGATCATGTCTTCTCTGCTCTTTTACAGGTAATTGTCTCCTATCTCCTATCCAACTGTACATCCCCACTGAACTGGCTTTGCTGAGTCTTCTATTAATATTTTTGGTAATTGTCTCCTATCTCCTATCCAACTGTACATCCCCACTGAACTGGCTTTGCTGAGTCTTCTATTAATATTTTTGGTAATTGTCTCCTATCTCCTATCCAACTGTACATCCCCACTGAACTGGCTTTGCTGAGTCTGCTATTAATATTTTTGGTAATTGTCTCCTGCTGCCATATCTTTAAACTTCCATATTTACTGCTAGCTCTATAACAAACACACTGCAATAGCAATATTACTGGTGATTGATTCTCAACTCCATGTGGCTTGAGTGATCAAGAGAGGTAATTAGCTTTACGACCCTAGCCTGTGTCTGGCCTGGCCCTGGCCATCTCCTCCCCATATTCAGGTGTCTCACATCAGACCCAATAATGACCAACTGAGAAATGCATCCCAGCTTAGGCTGTCTATAAATTTATGGCAGCTTATGGGGTGGCGCAGACAGGGGCATGGCGCAGACATCATGGCTCTTTCCTGAGTGGCTCTGTCACGAGTGATGCGCAGTTTCACCGACGCAGTTATCAATTCTGATCATGTCTTCTCTGCTCTTTTACAGGTAATTGTCTCCTATCTCCTATCCAACTGTACATCCCCACTGAACTGGCTTTGCTGAGTCTTCTATTAATATTTTTGGTAATTGTCTCCTATCTCCTATCCAACTGTACATCCCCACTGAACTGGCTTTGCTGAGTCTTCTATTAATATTTTTGGTAATTGTCTCCTATCTCCTATCCAACTGTACATCCCCACTGAACTGGCTTTGCTGAGTCTGCTATTAATATTTTTGGTAATTGTCTCCTGCTGCCATATCTTTAAACTTCCATATTTACTGCTAGCTCTATAACAAACACACTGCAATAGCAATATTACTGGTGATTGATTCTCAACTCCATGTGGCTTGAGTGATCAAGAGAGGTAATTAGCTTTACGACCCTAGCCTGTGTCTGGCCTGGCCCTGGCCATCTCCTCCCCATATTCAGGTGTCTCACATCAGACCCAATAATGACCAACTGAGAAATGCATCCCAGCTTAGGCTGTCTATAAATTTATGGCAGCTTATGGGGTGGCGCAGACAGGGGCATGGCGCAGACATCATGGCTCTTTCCTGAGTGGCTCTGTCACGAGTGATGCGCAGTTTCACCGACGCAGTTATCAATTCTGATCATGTCTTCTCTGCTCTTTTACAGGTAATTGTCTCCTATCTCCTATCCAACTGTACATCCCCACTGAACTGGCTTTGCTGAGTCTTCTATTAATATTTTTGGTAATTGTCTCCTATCTCCTATCCAACTGTACATCCCCACTGAACTGGCTTTGCTGAGTCTGCTATTAATATTTTTGGTAATTGTCTCCTGCTGCCATATCTTTAAACTTCCATATTTACTGCTAGCTCTATAACAAACACACTGCAATAGCAATATTACTGGTGATTGATTCTCAACTCCATGTGGCTTGAGTGATCAAGAGAGGTAATTAGCTTTACGACCCTAGCCTGTGTCTGGCCTGGCCCTGGCCATCTCCTCCCCATATTCAGGTGTCTCACATCAGACCCAATAATGACCAACTGAGAAATGCATCCCAGCTTAGGCTGTCTATAAATTTATGGCAGCTTATGGGGTGGCGCAGACAGGGGCATGGCGCAGACATCATGGCTCTTTCCTGAGTGGCTCTGTCACGAGTGATGCGCAGTTTCACCGACGCAGTTATCAATTCTGATCATGTCTTCTCTGCTCTTTTACAGGTAATTGTCTCCTATCTCCTATCCAACTGTACATCCCCACTGAACTGGCTTTGCTGAGTCTTCTATTAATATTTTTGGTAATTGTCTCCTATCTCCTATCCAACTGTACATCCCCACTGAACTGGCTTTGCTGAGTCTTCTATTAATATTTTTGGTAATTGTCTCCCATCTCCTATCCAACTGTACATCCCCACTGAACTGGCTTTGCTGAGTCTGCTATTAATATTTTTGGTAATTGTCTCCTGCTGCCATATCTTTAAACTTCCATATTTACTGCTAGCTCTATAACAAACACACTGCAATAGCAATATTACTGGTGATTGATTCTCAACTCCATGTGGCTTGAGTGATCAAGAGAGGTAATTAGCTTTACGACCCTAGCCTGTGTCTGGCCTGGCCCTGGCCATCTCCTCCCCATATTCAGGTGTCTCACATCAGACCCAATAATGACCAACTGAGAAATGCATCCCAGCTTAGGCTGTCTATAAATTTATGGCAGCTTATGGGGTGGCGCAGACAGGGGCATGGCGCAGACATCATGGCTCTTTCCTGAGTGGCTCTGTCACGAGTGATGCGCAGTTTCACCGACGCAGTTATCAATTCTGATCATGTCTTCTCTGCTCTTTTACAGGTAATTGTCTCCTATCTCCTATCCAACTGTACATCCCCACTGAACTGGCTTTGCTGAGTCTTCTATTAATATTTTTGGTAATTGTCTCCTATCTCCTATCCAACTGTACATCCCCACTGAACTGGCTTTGCTGAGTCTTCTATTAATATTTTTGGTAATTGTCTCCTATCTCCTATCCAACTGTACATCCCCACTGAACTGGCTTTGCTGAGTCTGCTATTAATATTTTTGGTAATTGTCTCCTGCTGCCATATCTTTAAACTTCCATATTTACTGCTAGCTCTATAACAAACACACTGCAATAGCAATATTACTGGTGATTGATTCTCAACTCCATGTGGCTTGAGTGATCAAGAGAGGTAATTAGCTTTACGACCCTAGCCTGTGTCTGGCCTGGCCCTGGCCATCTCCTCCCCATATTCAGGTGTCTCACATCAGACCCAATAATGACCAACTGAGAAATGCATCCCAGCTTAGGCTGTCTATAAATTTATGGCAGCTTATGGGGTGGCGCAGACAGGGGCATGGCGCAGACATCATGGCTCTTTCCTGAGTGGCTCTGTCACGAGTGATGCGCAGTTTCACCGACGCAGTTATCAATTCTGATCATGTCTTCTCTGCTCTTTTACAGGTAATTGTCTCCTATCTCCTATCCAACTGTACATCCCCACTGAACTGGCTTTGCTGAGTCTTCTATTAATATTTTTGGTAATTGTCTCCTATCTCCTATCCAACTGTACATCCCCACTGAACTGGCTTTGCTGAGTCTGCTATTAATATTTTTGGTAATTGTCTCCTGCTGCCATATCTTTAAACTTCCATATTTACTGCTAGCTCTATAACAAACACACTGCAATAGCAATATTACTGGTGATTGATTCTCAACTCCATGTGGCTTGAGTGATCAAGAGAGGTAATTAGCTTTACGACCCTAGCCTGTGTCTGGCCTGGCCCTGGCCATCTCCTCCCCATATTCAGGTGTCTCACATCAGACCCAATAATGACCAACTGAGAAATGCATCCCAGCTTAGGCTGTCTATAAATTTATGGCAGCTTATGGGGTGGCGCAGACAGGGGCATGGCGCAGACATCATGGCTCTTTCCTGAGTGGCTCTGTCACGAGTGATGCGCAGTTTCACCGACGCAGTTATCAATTCTGATCATGTCTTCTCTGCTCTTTTACAGGTAATTGTCTCCTATCTCCTATCCAACTGTACATCCCCACTGAACTGGCTTTGCTGAGTCTTCTATTAATATTTTTGGTAATTGTCTCCTATCTCCTATCCAACTGTACATCCCCACTGAACTGGCTTTGCTGAGTCTTCTATTAATATTTTTGGTAATTGTCTCCCATCTCCTATCCAACTGTACATCCCCACTGAACTGGCTTTGCTGAGTCTGCTATTAATATTTTTGGTAATTGTCTCCTGCTGCCATATCTTTAAACTTCCATATTTACTGCTAGCTCTATAACAAACACACTGCAATAGCAATATTACTGGTGATTGATTCTCAACTCCATGTGGCTTGAGTGATCAAGAGAGGTAATTAGCTTTACGACCCTAGCCTGTGTCTGGCCTGGCCCTGGCCATCTCCTCCCCATATTCAGGTGTCTCACATCAGACCCAATAATGACCAACTGAGAAATGCATCCCAGCTTAGGCTGTCTATAAATTTATGGCAGCTTATGGGGTGGCGCAGACAGGGGCATGGCGCAGACATCATGGCTCTTTCCTGAGTGGCTCTGTCACGAGTGATGCGCAGTTTCACCGACGCAGTTATCAATTCTGATCATGTCTTCTCTGCTCTTTTACAGGTAATTGTCTCCTATCTCCTATCCAACTGTACATCCCCACTGAACTGGCTTTGCTGAGTCTTCTATTAATATTTTTGGTAATTGTCTCCTATCTCCTATCCAACTGTACATCCCCACTGAACTGGCTTTGCTGAGTCTTCTATTAATATTTTTGGTAATTGTCTCCTATCTCCTATCCAACTGTACATCCCCACTGAACTGGCTTTGCTGAGTCTGCTATTAATATTTTTGGTAATTGTCTCCTGCTGCCATATCTTTAAACTTCCATATTTACTGCTAGCTCTATAACAAACACACTGCAATAGCAATATTACTGGTGATTGATTCTCAACTCCATGTGGCTTGAGTGATCAAGAGAGGTAATTAGCTTTACGACCCTAGCCTGTGTCTGGCCTGGCCCTGGCCATCTCCTCCCCATATTCAGGTGTCTCACATCAGACCCAATAATGACCAACTGAGAAATGCATCCCAGCTTAGGCTGTCTATAAATTTATGGCAGCTTATGGGGTGGCGCAGACAGGGGCATGGCGCAGACATCATGGCTCTTTCCTGAGTGGCTCTGTCACGAGTGATGCGCAGTTTCACCGACGCAGTTATCAATTCTGATCATGTCTTCTCTGCTCTTTTACAGGTAATTGTCTCCTATCTCCTATCCAACTGTACATCCCCACTGAACTGGCTTTGCTGAGTCTTCTATTAATATTTTTGGTAATTGTCTCCTATCTCCTATCCAACTGTACATCCCCACTGAACTGGCTTTGCTGAGTCTTCTATTAATATTTTTGGTAATTGTCTCCTATCTCCTATCCAACTGTACATCCCCACTGAACTGGCTTTGCTGAGTCTGCTATTAATATTTTTGGTAATTGTCTCCTGCTGCCATATCTTTAAACTTCCATATTTACTGCTAGCTCTATAACAAACACACTGCAATAGCAATATTACTGGTGATTGATTCTCAACTCCATGTGGCTTGAGTGATCAAGAGAGGTAATTAGCTTTACGACCCTAGCCTGTGTCTGGCCTGGCCCTGGCCATCTCCTCCCCATATTCAGGTGTCTCACATCAGACCCAATAATGACCAACTGAGAAATGCATCCCAGCTTAGGCTGTCTATAAATTTATGGCAGCTTATGGGGTGGCGCAGACAGGGGCATGGCGCAGACATCATGGCTCTTTCCTGAGTGGCTCTGTCACGAGTGATGCGCAGTTTCACCGACGCAGTTATCAATTCTGATCATGTCTTCTCTGCTCTTTTACAGGTAATTGTCTCCTATCTCCTATCCAACTGTACATCCCCACTGAACTGGCTTTGCTGAGTCTTCTATTAATATTTTTGGTAATTGTCTCCTATCTCCTATCCAACTGTACATCCCCACTGAACTGGCTTTGCTGAGTCTTCTATTAATATTTTTGGTAATTGTCTCCTATCTCCTATCCAACTGTACATCCCCACTGAACTGGCTTTGCTGAGTCTGCTATTAATATTTTTGGTAATTGTCTCCTGCTGCCATATCTTTAAACTTCCATATTTACTGCTAGCTCTATAACAAACACACTGCAATAGCAATATTACTGGTGATTGATTCTCAACTCCATGTGGCTTGAGTGATCAAGAGAGGTAATTAGCTTTACGACCCTAGCCTGTGTCTGGCCTGGCCCTGGCCATCTCCTCCCCATATTCAGGTGTCTCACATCAGACCCAATAATGACCAACTGAGAAATGCATCCCAGCTTAGGCTGTCTATAAATTTATGGCAGCTTATGGGGTGGCGCAGACAGGGGCATGGCGCAGACATCATGGCTCTTTCCTGAGTGGCTCTGTCACGAGTGATGCGCAGTTTCACCGACGCAGTTATCAATTCTGATCATGTCTTCTCTGCTCTTTTACAGGTAATTGTCTCCTATCTCCTATCCAACTGTACATCCCCACTGAACTGGCTTTGCTGAGTCTTCTATTAATATTTTTGGTAATTGTCTCCTATCTCCTATCCAACTGTACATCCCCACTGAACTGGCTTTGCTGAGTCTTCTATTAATATTTTTGGTAATTGTCTCCTATCTCCTATCCAACTGTACATCCCCACTGAACTGGCTTTGCTGAGTCTGCTATTAATATTTTTGGTAATTGTCTCCTGCTGCCATATCTTTAAACTTCCATATTTACTGCTAGCTCTATAACAAACACACTGCAATAGCAATATTACTGGTGATTGATTCTCAACTCCATGTGGCTTGAGTGATCAAGAGAGGTAATTAGCTTTACGACCCTAGCCTGTGTCTGGCCTGGCCCTGGCCATCTCCTCCCCATATTCAGGTGTCTCACATCAGACCCAATAATGACCAACTGAGAAATGCATCCCAGCTTAGGCTGTCTATAAATTTATGGCAGCTTATGGGGTGGCGCAGACAGGGGCATGGCGCAGACATCATGGCTCTTTCCTGAGTGGCTCTGTCACGAGTGATGCGCAGTTTCACCGACGCAGTTATCAATTCTGATCATGTCTTCTCTGCTCTTTTACAGGTAATTGTCTCCTATCTCCTATCCAACTGTACATCCCCACTGAACTGGCTTTGCTGAGTCTTCTATTAATATTTTTGGTAATTGTCTCCTATCTCCTATCCAACTGTACATCCCCACTGAACTGGCTTTGCTGAGTCTTCTATTAATATTTTTGGTAATTGTCTCCTATCTCCTATCCAACTGTACATCCCCACTGAACTGGCTTTGCTGAGTCTGCTATTAATATTTTTGGTAATTGTCTCCTGCTGCCATATCTTTAAACTTCCATATTTACTGCTAGCTCTATAACAAACACACTGCAATAGCAATATTACTGGTGATTGATTCTCAACTCCATGTGGCTTGAGTGATCAAGAGAGGTAATTAGCTTTACGACCCTAGCCTGTGTCTGGCCTGGCCCTGGCCATCTCCTCCCCATATTCAGGTGTCTCACATCAGACCCAATAATGACCAACTGAGAAATGCATCCCAGCTTAGGCTGTCTATAAATTTATGGCAGCTTATGGGGTGGCGCAGACAGGGGCATGGCGCAGACATCATGGCTCTTTCCTGAGTGGCTCTGTCACGAGTGATGCGCAGTTTCACCGACGCAGTTATCAATTCTGATCATGTCTTCTCTGCTCTTTTACAGGTAATTGTCTCCTATCTCCTATCCAACTGTACATCCCCACTGAACTGGCTTTGCTGAGTCTTCTATTAATATTTTTGGTAATTGTCTCCTATCTCCTATCCAACTGTACATCCCCACTGAACTGGCTTTGCTGAGTCTTCTATTAATATTTTTGGTAATTGTCTCCTATCTCCTATCCAACTGTACATCCCCACTGAACTGGCTTTGCTGAGTCTTCTATTAATATTTTTGGTAATTGTCTCCTATCCAACTGTACATCCCCACTGAACTGGCTTTGCTGAGTCTTCTATTAATATTTTTGGTAATTGTCTCCTATCTCCTATCCAACTGTACATCCCCACTGAACTGGCTTTGCTGAGTCTTCTATTAATATTTTTGGTAATTGTCTCCTATCTCCTATCCAACTGTACATCCCCACTGAACTGGCTTTGCTGAGTCTGCTATTAATATTTTTGGTAATTGTCTCCTGCTGCCATATCTTTAAACTTCCATATTTACTGCTAGCTCTATAACAAACACACTGCAATAGCAATATTACTGGTGATTGATTCTCAACTCCATGTGGCTTGAGTGATCAAGAGAGGTAATTAGCTTTACGACCCTAGCCTGTGTCTGGCCTGGCCCTGGCCATCTCCTCCCCATATTCAGGTGTCTCACATCAGACCCAATAATGACCAACTGAGAAATGCATCCCAGCTTAGGCTGTCTATAAATTTATGGCAGCTTATGGGGTGGCGCAGACAGGGGCATGGCGCAGACATCATGGCTCTTTCCTGAGTGGCTCTGTCACGAGTGATGCGCAGTTTCACCGACGCAGTTATCAATTCTGATCATGTCTTCTCTGCTCTTTTACAGGTAATTGTCTCCTATCTCCTATCCAACTGTACATCCCCACTGAACTGGCTTTGCTGAGTCTTCTATTAATATTTTTGGTAATTGTCTCCTATCTCCTATCCAACTGTACATCCCCACTGAACTGGCTTTGCTGAGTCTTCTATTAATATTTTTGGTAATTGTCTCCTATCTCCTATCCAACTGTACATCCCCACTGAACTGGCTTTGCTGAGTCTGCTATTAATATTTTTGGTAATTGTCTCCTGCTGCCATATCTTTAAACTTCCATATTTACTGCTAGCTCTATAACAAACACACTGCAATAGCAATATTACTGGTGATTGATTCTCAACTCCATGTGGCTTGAGTGATCAAGAGAGGTAATTAGCTTTACGACCCTAGCCTGTGTCTGGCCTGGCCCTGGCCATCTCCTCCCCATATTCAGGTGTCTCACATCAGACCCAATAATGACCAACTGAGAAATGCATCCCAGCTTAGGCTGTCTATAAATTTATGGCAGCTTATGGGGTGGCGCAGACAGGGGCATGGCGCAGACATCATGGCTCTTTCCTGAGTGGCTCTGTCACGAGTGATGCGCAGTTTCACCGACGCAGTTATCAATTCTGATCATGTCTTCTCTGCTCTTTTACAGGTAATTGTCTCCTATCTCCTATCCAACTGTACATCCCCACTGAACTGGCTTTGCTGAGTCTTCTATTAATATTTTTGGTAATTGTCTCCTATCTCCTATCCAACTGTACATCCCCACTGAACTGGCTTTGCTGAGTCTTCTATTAATATTTTTGGTAATTGTCTCCTATCTCCTATCCAACTGTACATCCCCACTGAACTGGCTTTGCTGAGTCTGCTATTAATATTTTTGGTAATTGTCTCCTGCTGCCATATCTTTAAACTTCCATATTTACTGCTAGCTCTATAACAAACACACTGCAATAGCAATATTACTGGTGATTGATTCTCAACTCCATGTGGCTTGAGTGATCAAGAGAGGTAATTAGCTTTACGACCCTAGCCTGTGTCTGGCCTGGCCCTGGCCATCTCCTCCCCATATTCAGGTGTCTCACATCAGACCCAATAATGACCAACTGAGAAATGCATCCCAGCTTAGGCTGTCTATAAATTTATGGCAGCTTATGGGGTGGCGCAGACAGGGGCATGGCGCAGACATCATGGCTCTTTCCTGAGTGGCTCTGTCACGAGTGATGCGCAGTTTCACCGACGCAGTTATCAATTCTGATCATGTCTTCTCTGCTCTTTTACAGGTAATTGTCTCCTATCTCCTATCCAACTGTACATCCCCACTGAACTGGCTTTGCTGAGTCTTCTATTAATATTTTTGGTAATTGTCTCCTATCTCCTATCCAACTGTACATCCCCACTGAACTGGCTTTGCTGAGTCTTCTATTAATATTTTTGGTAATTGTCTCCTATCTCCTATCCAACTGTACATCCCCACTGAACTGGCTTTGCTGAGTCTGCTATTAATATTTTTGGTAATTGTCTCCTGCTGCCATATCTTTAAACTTCCATATTTACTGCTAGCTCTATAACAAACACACTGCAATAGCAATATTACTGGTGATTGATTCTCAACTCCATGTGGCTTGAGTGATCAAGAGAGGTAATTAGCTTTACGACCCTAGCCTGTGTCTGGCCTGGCCCTGGCCATCTCCTCCCCATATTCAGGTGTCTCACATCAGACCCAATAATGACCAACTGAGAAATGCATCCCAGCTTAGGCTGTCTATAAATTTATGGCAGCTTATGGGGTGGCGCAGACAGGGGCATGGCGCAGACATCATGGCTCTTTCCTGAGTGGCTCTGTCACGAGTGATGCGCAGTTTCACCGACGCAGTTATCAATTCTGATCATGTCTTCTCTGCTCTTTTACAGGTAATTGTCTCCTATCTCCTATCCAACTGTACATCCCCACTGAACTGGCTTTGCTGAGTCTTCTATTAATATTTTTGGTAATTGTCTCCTATCTCCTATCCAACTGTACATCCCCACTGAACTGGCTTTGCTGAGTCTTCTATTAATATTTTTGGTAATTGTCTCCTATCTCCTATCCAACTGTACATCCCCACTGAACTGGCTTTGCTGAGTCTGCTATTAATATTTTTGGTAATTGTCTCCTGCTGCCATATCTTTAAACTTCCATATTTACTGCTAGCTCTATAACAAACACACTGCAATAGCAATATTACTGGTGATTGATTCTCAACTCCATGTGGCTTGAGTGATCAAGAGAGGTAATTAGCTTTACGACCCTAGCCTGTGTCTGGCCTGGCCCTGGCCATCTCCTCCCCATATTCAGGTGTCTCACATCAGACCCAATAATGACCAACTGAGAAATGCATCCCAGCTTAGGCTGTCTATAAATTTATGGCAGCTTATGGGGTGGCGCAGACAGGGGCATGGCGCAGACATCATGGCTCTTTCCTGAGTGGCTCTGTCACGAGTGATGCGCAGTTTCACCGACGCAGTTATCAATTCTGATCATGTCTTCTCTGCTCTTTTACAGGTAATTGTCTCCTATCTCCTATCCAACTGTACATCCCCACTGAACTGGCTTTGCTGAGTCTTCTATTAATATTTTTGGTAATTGTCTCCTATCTCCTATCCAACTGTACATCCCCACTGAACTGGCTTTGCTGAGTCTTCTATTAATATTTTTGGTAATTGTCTCCTATCTCCTATCCAACTGTACATCCCCACTGAACTGGCTTTGCTGAGTCTGCTATTAATATTTTTGGTAATTGTCTCCTGCTGCCATATCTTTAAACTTCCATATTTACTGCTAGCTCTATAACAAACACACTGCAATAGCAATATTACTGGTGATTGATTCTCAACTCCATGTGGCTTGAGTGATCAAGAGAGGTAATTAGCTTTACGACCCTAGCCTGTGTCTGGCCTGGCCCTGGCCATCTCCTCCCCATATTCAGGTGTCTCACATCAGACCCAATAATGACCAACTGAGAAATGCATCCCAGCTTAGGCTGTCTATAAATTTATGGCAGCTTATGGGGTGGCGCAGACAGGGGCATGGCGCAGACATCATGGCTCTTTCCTGAGTGGCTCTGTCACGAGTGATGCGCAGTTTCACCGACGCAGTTATCAATTCTGATCATGTCTTCTCTGCTCTTTTACAGGTAATTGTCTCCTATCTCCTATCCAACTGTACATCCCCACTGAACTGGCTTTGCTGAGTCTTCTATTAATATTTTTGGTAATTGTCTCCTATCTCCTATCCAACTGTACATCCCCACTGAACTGGCTTTGCTGAGTCTTCTATTAATATTTTTGGTAATTGTCTCCTATCTCCTATCCAACTGTACATCCCCACTGAACTGGCTTTGCTGAGTCTGCTATTAATATTTTTGGTAATTGTCTCCTGCTGCCATATCTTTAAACTTCCATATTTACTGCTAGCTCTATAACAAACACACTGCAATAGCAATATTACTGGTGATTGATTCTCAACTCCATGTGGCTTGAGTGATCAAGAGAGGTAATTAGCTTTACGACCCTAGCCTGTGTCTGGCCTGGCCCTGGCCATCTCCTCCCCATATTCAGGTGTCTCACATCAGACCCAATAATGACCAACTGAGAAATGCATCCCAGCTTAGGCTGTCTATAAATTTATGGCAGCTTATGGGGTGGCGCAGACAGGGGCATGGCGCAGACATCATGGCTCTTTCCTGAGTGGCTCTGTCACGAGTGATGCGCAGTTTCACCGACGCAGTTTAACGAAAGCAGGATAACTAAAGCTGCATGAACAACAGGAACTCTGCTCCACTCTGCAAGACGACAAGCAAACCAACTTTGAAATTTATTTTATATTAGGTTAGTCTCCCACTCTCTAGCCACTAACATGCTCCTTATTCTCTTCCTTCTCACATTGGTGTCTTCTATCCTCAAATTATCTTTACTCTACCCCTCCTCTCTTCCCTGCAGCATGCACATATCACCCTCACTCCTACCCTCTCCCTACTATGGCACCCATCATCTCCTGCATTTGCTGCACCCACATGCTGATATAAACTCCAGGGCCACTAGACACGTGCGCTCATGCACATCCCACTCCCACCTTGCCTTCCTCACCCTCCTCCTTCTCCTAGTCTCAGGTGATATTTCTCCTAATCCTGGTCCGCCATTTTCCAAATGCAAGCCACATATCCAATACCCCTCCCCCTCTGGCAACCACCGCAATCCACTCAGTTTAATTTCTATCCCCCTACTTCCTCAAAGCACCCCACCAATCTCATGTGCCCTGTGGAACGCCCGCTCCATCTGTAACAAGCTAACATCTGTACATGACCTCTTCATCTCTCATGGCTTGAACATACTGGCCATAACGGAAACCTGGCTGCAAAATTTTGACTCAGCTTCTCCTGCTGCCCTCTCCCATGGTGGTCTCCATTGGACTCACTCCTCCAGACCCAACAGACAGAAAGGAGGTGGAGTTGGCTTCCTTCTGTCCCCACAAAGCACCTTCCAAGTCCTTACTGTCCCTCCCTCTCTATCCCTCTCTTCTTTCGAGATGCACTGTATTCGTCTGTTTTCTCCCATTTCTCTGAGGATTGCAGCAATTTATAGGCCTCCAGGACCGGTATCGCGCTTCATTGATGACTTTGCTGCCTGGCTACCCTACTTTCTCTCCTCTGAAATACCCACCATTATTCTTGGTGACTTTAACATTCCTGTCAATGTCAACAGCCCAACTACAGCTAAACTTCTCAACTTAACCTCATCTTTTGACCTAACCCAATGGACACATACTTCCACTCACTCCAATGGTAATACCCTTGACCTTGTATTCTCCCATCTCTGCAACCCTGGCAACCTCACCAACACCCCCTTTCCTCTATCTGATCACAACCTCATTACTTTCACTGTATCCTTGCCTCCAACCACCCATCCCTCCAAGCAGCAAACAATTACTTGTAGAAACCTTCGCCACTTTAACCCTTCTCTTCTCTATTCTGCTACTGACAACCTATATGACATAATCTCTCCCCTGTCCTGTCCTGACCTGGCCACTTCTGTCTACAACAGTTCACTCTCATCATCACTAGATGCACTTGCTCCCCTAACCACACGCAGAATTAGGCCCCGACCGTTACAACCCTGGCAAACTGACAACACTAGAAATCTCAAGAGACATTGCCGTGCTCTTGAACGACTGTGGCGTAAAACCAAATGCCTGCAAGATTTCACCCTATATAAATCTGCCCTTCTAAAATACAATTCATGCCTCCATGCTGCCAAACAAGCCTACTTTGTCTCTCTTATTAATTCCTTGTCATCCAGTCCCCGTCGGCTCTTCTCAACCTTTAACTCTCTGCTTCGTCCACCACCCCCTCTACCCACTAACTCACTCACTGCCCAAGAGATTGCCAATCACTTCAAAGACAAGATCAATGCAATTCGTGAGGACATCTCCACTGTGCGTACATCTTCCCCACCCATCATACCTTCCCCAGCAGCACATTCAACCCTCTCCTCTTTTGAATTGGCTACTACGGAAGAGGTTACAAAAATTTTCTCGAATGCCCACCTAACCAATTGTCCCTTGGATCCTGTTCCCTCACAACTACTACGGTCACCCTCTTCTTCTATCCTATGCTCCCTCACCCACATCTTCAATCTCTCCCTTTCTAGTGGCATTTTCCCCTCCCCTCTAAAACATGCACAGATCACTCCCATTCTTAAAAAGCCCTCACTGGACCCTACCGACCTGAACAACTTAAGACCCATCTCATTACTCCCATTCACCTCTAAACTTCTAGAACGCTTAGTCTACAACCGTCTTAGCTCCTACCTCAATGAAAATAACCTTCTTGACCCCTTACAGTCTGGCTTTCGCTCGCAGCACTCCACGGAAACTACCTTACTAAAACTCACTAACGATTTGCTAACTGCTAAAACCAACAGCCAGTACTCCATACTCCTACTACTTGACCTCTCTGCGGCCTTTGATACTGTTGACCACCCGCTCCTTCTCAATAAACTACATTCCCTTGGCCTCCGAGATTCTGCTCTATCCTGGTTCTCTGGCTATTTATCACAGCGCTCCTTCAGTGTCACCTACAACTCTGTCTCCTCCTCTCCATTGCCCCTTTCTGTGGGGGTCCCCCAAGGCTCGGTTCTTGGACCCCTTCTCTTCTCTATCTACACCACCTCTCTTGGTCACCTAATAACTGCCCACGGCTTCCAATACCACTTATACGCTGATGACACCCAAATCTATCTGTCTACTCCTCACCTCACTCCTTCAGTCTCCTCTCGCATTACTAACTTACTAACTGACATATCAGCATGGATGTCGCACCACTTCCTTAAACTAAATCTCTCTAAAACTGAGCTATTAATATTCCCCCCCGCCCGTGCCCCCCTCCATGACTTTTCCATCAAAATCAACAATGCAACCATCAGTCCCTCCCCTCACGCCAGGGTACTAGGTGTAATCCTAGACTCCGACTTGTCATTTCAGCCTCAAATCCAATCATTGTCAAAAGTTTGTAGAATTCACCTCCGTAACATCTCTAAAATTCGCCCTTTTTTAACAAATGAAACCACCAAGCTCCTCGTTCACTCCCTTGTTATCTCTCGCCTTGACTATTGCAACTCCCTTCTCATTGGCCTACCGCTCCATAGGCTATCCCCTCTTCAGTCTATCATGAATGCTGCTGCCAGACTTATCCACCTTACCAACCGCTCAGTGTCTGCCAACCCTCTACTTCAATCCCTACACTGGCTCCCAATCATCCAGCGAATTAAATTCAAAATTCTAACCACAACATACAAAGCCATTCACAACTCTGCCCCAAGCTACATCACTAATCTTGTCTCCAAATATCACCCAAATCGTCCTCTCCGCTCTTCTCAAGACCTCCTGCTTTCAAGCTCTCTCATCTCCTCCTCCCATGCTCGTCTCCAGGATTTCTCCAGAGCCTCTCCCATCCTCTGGAACTCGCTACCTCCATCTATCCGGCTAGCCCCTACTCTTGCTACCTTCAGGCAATCCCTGAAAACTCATCTCTTCAGGAAAGCCTATCACGTCTCCAACTAATCTCCTACCACTTCCACCAGCTCATTCCCCACAGTTACAACCTTTTGTACCACCTGCCCCACCCTATTAGATTGTAAGCTCTTCTGAGCAGGGCCCTCTTAATCCTATTGTATTGTATTGTATTGTATTATATTATAACTGTATTGTCTCCCTTTTATATTGTAAAGCGCTGCGTAAACTGTTGGCGCTATATAAATCCTGAATAATAATAATAATAATAATAACATTGCAGCGTGACGAAAATGCTATATCCATTGCGAATGCTAAGTTTACCAGAACGAGCTGTCCCGTGTCGGAATTTCTTCTGAGCATGCGTGGCACTTTGTGCGTCGGAACAGGCCACACACGGTCGGAATTGACGCGATCGGATTTTGTTGTCGGAAAATTTTATCTCCTGCTGTCCAACTTTGCGTGTCGGAAAATCCGATGGAAAATGTCCAATGGCGCCCACACACGGTCGGAATTTCCGACAACACGCTCCGATCGGACATTGTCCATCGGAAAATCCGACCGTGTGTACGGGGCATTACTCACGTTTCCCTTGTTACTCACGTTTTTCCATGTTACTCAAGTTTTCCCTTGTTACTCACATTTTCCCACATTTTCCCTTGTTACTCACGTTTTCCCATGTTACTCACGTTTTCCCTTGTTATTCACGTTTTCCCATGTTACTCACGTTTTCCCATGTTACTCACGTTTTCCCTTGTTACTCACGTTTTCCCATGTTACTCACGTTCTCCCATGTTACTCATGTTTCCCATGTATCTCACATAGCTCACACAATTTATGTGCTCGTGCAACCTACGTTTCTCATACAGTTGGCGTTTCTCATGCAACCTGGGTTCTCATGCTGCTCACGCTACTCACGGTTCTCGTTCAGTTACATTCCTGTCGCAGGTTACTTTTCTCAGTCTGCTCACGTTTCTCACGCAGTTTATGTTCCTCACCCAGTTGCGTGTTTTTCACTCAGTTCGTGGTTGTTATTTTCATCATTTTGCTGGGTACCGTTCATATGTTTTTGTCATTTTGAGTTTACATCTTCACGGTTAAATCATGGCATTCTCAACTGCAGTTACCTGTCTCGTTTACAGGTTCACATGGATTGAATTGGTCGTTTTTAACCACTTACGGACTGCCCACCATCATTATATGGCGGCTGTATGAAGGAGAATATCATTGTTATGGAAGCAGCTAGCTCCCATAACCCCGGTATCCCCTTCTTCAGCGGGTGGTCCGCTACAAGATAAAAGTGGTCTCTGTGGTGGATTCGCCGCAAGATCACTTTTATCGGTGGCGGGAGAGGGGCCCCCTCCCTCCCCGATCCAGTGCCCTCCGCCACTTACCGGAGCCGTCGGTAGCGGCGGAGGCAATCGCGTCCTTTCTGTAGCTGGGTATGGAGACAAATGAGAGGAATATGGCCCCCACCAGTCTTCATACAATTGCTGGGCAGAAGGGACGTCAAAACGAAAGCCAGAAAGAGGCTCAGTCCCTAAGTGGTTAATTGGCTTGTGCAGTGGCAAGTCTCCTCATCCGTTTCTCACATGTCTTTCGTCACGAGTTCATACGTCATGACATCGCACTTCCCATGTCACTTGCCTGACACGTCTTCAGGTTGCATAGGCCTGAGTTTACGTTTTTAATTTGCCTCACATGCCTCAGGAAACTCGGCCTTGCTAGTTTCTGGAGACTGACACATTTTCAGTCCTGCACAATGTTTACTTTGTCATTTATTCACGGTCACCTTTATATGAGTAATGGGAAGGGAAGTAAGAGATTTTCCTTTTTCTTAGGGTATGTTGGGGTTTGTTTGGTTAACTTCTGTTTATGACAGTGTTGTTCTCATTTGCATAGGTCATGTCACAGGCAGCAGATATTGAAACTTTGCCTCCATCCATCCTGCTTCGCTTAGGGGTTCTGAACATGGTAGCACGGCCTCCTTGAAACCTCCCGGTTCAGCCGTCACTCTGGCAGTGGCATAGGATCAGGTGGAGGGGTCTGTGTTATTTTGCTACTAAACTATCCTTTGGGTCCTAAACAGCCGTTGGCCTTTGGATACTTTCGCACTGGCACTCAGCTGGATACTCTCCCATGTAGTATGCTGTCATGTAGTCGTCCACTATCTGGGCGATTTCCTCCCCATTGAAGTTTCCAAACAGGGTCCCGCCGATCTACAGGAACTAACGTGATTTTTCTCTGTGCTCACGTCCCTCTGACGGCAAGGGAAATGGTAGGCCCAGTGATTGCACGGATAATCAGTCTACCTCAAGTGTTGTTCTAAAGCAGATCCAGGTCTTTACTCTTTGTTGTATGTAGGCTGATTTGGCTGCCCTTTCAGTTCCATTTTTACATTCACTATAGGTTCATCAGTGGGGTAGAGAATACAGCAGCAGATGCTCTGTCCCGTTTTAGTTACCCGCCTTTTTCCAGCAGGGCCCAGTCATGTACGCCTGTGCTACACCGTCCCGGCTTTTCCTGCTACAGATGAAGCTTTATCAACAAGTCATTGTAGGAAGGCTGGTGACACGGCCTGGGATACCTTCCAGGCTTTTTCCGTCTCGGTATCCTAGGTTCTATTGTCATAAACATTGAACATCTACTTGCTTTCATTCCCTTTTTGCCACTCACAGCTCAAGCTTTCCACAAGCTGGTGCCCAGTCACAGTCCTAGACCGACTCATGGTGGCAACAGCGGAAGTACCCATGGATAGGCCACTTTGCCTTTCCCTAGTGCTCCCTTCTTCACTAGCGCAGTGCATGAAACGTTGCCATGCCCTGCTGCCATACCTAGGTTTGGCCATTCTTTTAGAATAGGCACGTTTTTTCTGCTTCTCACCAAGGGGTCCGTGTTTCACGTTGTGGAGAAATAAAAAAGTTTTATCCCTATTGTGGGATCACCAGTACGGTATTTGTAAATTGAAATCATATTCCCTCTCAAGCGTCTCTTCTCCAGAGAGAATAAGTTCAGTGCTCACAAACTTTCTGCATAACTAATATCCTCCAGACCCTTTATTAGCTTTGTTGCCCTTCTTTGTACTCGCTCCATTTCCAGTACATCCTTCCTGGGGACTGGTGCCCAGAACTGGACAGCATACTCCAGGTACGGCCAGACCAGAGTCTTATAGATTGGGAGATTTATCGCTTTATCCCTGGAGTTAATCCCTTTTTTAATGTATGCTAATATTCTGTTTGCTTTGTTAGCAGCAGCTTGGCATTGCATGCCATTGCTGAGCCTATCATCTACTAGGACCCCAGGTCCTTTTCCATCCTAGATTCCCCCAGAGGTTCTCCCCCTAGTGTATATATTGCATTCATATTTTTGGCACCCAAATGCATTATTTTATATTTTTCTACATTAAACCTCATTTGCCTTGTAGTTGCCCACCCCATTCATTTGTTCAGATCTTCTTGCAAGGTTTCCACATCTTGCTGAGATGTTATTGCCCTGCTTAGCTTAGTATCGCCCGCAAATACAGAGATTGAACTGTTTACACCATCCTCCAGGCTGTTTATGAACAAATTAAACATTAAACCCTGCGGGACCCCACTACCCACCCCTGACCATTCCGAGTAATCCCCATATATGACCACCCTTGTAACCAGTTTTCAATCCATGTACTCACCCTATGGTCCATGCCAACGGACCTTATTTTATACAGTAAACGTTTATGGGGAACTGTGTCAAATGCTTTTGCAAAATCCAAATACATCGCATCTACGGGCCTTCCTTTATCTGGATGGCAACTCACCTCCTCATAGAAGGTTAATAGATTGATTTGGCAAGAACGATTCTTCATGAATCCATGCTGATTACTGCTAATGATACCGTTTTCATTACTAAAATCTTGTAAATAGTCCCTTATCCCCCCTCTAAGAGCTTGCATACTATTGATGTTAGGTTAACTGGTCTGTCATTCCCAGAGATGTATTTTGGGCCCTTTTTAAATATTGGTGCTACATTGGCTTTTCTCCAATCCACTGGTACCATTCCAGTCAGTAGACTGTCAGTAAAAACTAGGAACAATGGTCTGGCAATTACTTGACTGAGTTCCCTAAGTACCTTCATGTGCAAGCCATCCGGTCCCGGTGATTTATTAATGTTACCTTTCCCAAGTCTAATTCTAATTCTGTCCTCTGTTAGCCATGAGGGTGCTTCCTGTGATGTGTCACAAGGATAAACACTGCAGTTTTGGTTACTGAAGCCCCCCGATTCCCTTGTGAAGACAGAGGAGAAGAATAAATGTAATAACTTCACCATCTCCCCATCCTTTGTAACCAGATGTCCTTCCTCATTCTTTATTGGGCCAATATGGTCTGTCCTCCCTTTTTTACTGTTTACATACTTAAAGAATTTCTTGGGATTTTTTTTTGCTGTCCTCTGCTATATGTGTGTTTCGTGTTCCATCTTAGCCGCCCTAATTGCCGCTCTAATTGCCTAATTGCCGCCCTAATTGCACCCTTACATTTCTTGTTGCATTCTCTATAAAGTATGAATGCTGATGATGATCCCTCAACCTTGTATTTTTGAAGGCCTTCTCTTTTGCTTTTATATGCATTTTTACATTGGAGTTAAGCCACCCAGGACTTTTAAAATGAATACCCAATGGGATGCACTGGCTAATGCCCTTATTTAATATGCTCTTAAAGCGAGCCTTAGTCTGCATGAATAGCCCCCTGTTCCTAAAAATGGGGCTATAATGTAATTTTAGTTTTTGGCTGAGTTGTAAACAGCTCAGCCGAGCTGAGCTGTTTACAACTCAGCCAAAAACAAAAATTACTACTCCTGAGGTGGTCCTTGAGCTGTCTTGCCTAAGTGGAAGAAGCCTAGCCAAGTTGAGGAGATCCAGGGGAGAACCATGCTGGAGAGAGCCAGGATGAAGGCTGGTCTCTCAGAAGGGCCTGGTACAGTAACTTTTTTGGAGGACGCACCTACATCTAACTACCCTTACAGTACCGCTGGGTCGCTTAAAGGTGCTGGTACTGTCAAGCTGCTCTACAATCTAACCAAGGTAATACTCTCCTGGCTGCTAAGTTTGTGAGAGAGACTTATCCAGGCATCTACTGGCCGCTAAGTCTGTGAGAGAGACCTACCAGGGTATTCAAGATCTGCTGAAAGACAGTTATTTGTCCTTTGATTCAAGGAGTCTGTAAGTCATCTGCTAAAAAGAGTATCTGAAACCTCCCCTCAACCTCTTTCCTACAACCTTTCTCAAGTTCTAATTAAAGCATTGAGAAATACCTAAAGGGACTGGCGCCTATATTCTGTTCAACTTCCCATTACAGCCATGGACTCAGCCCTGGGGTGAATGTAAGCCTGCTCCCTGTATTTGGAGGTAACTCTTTGCTCCCAGTAGACCCAGGGGGGTGCTACAATGTATAGAACCTGCTGCAGCAAAACTGACATTTATAAATAAAAAAAAGTAAGCGTTCTTTATTTAGTAAACAATGGCTTGGGGAGCCACACTGTATGATAAGGCCCCTATTTAGTGCATTTAAAACAAGATTTAGAGATTTTTTGGATACATTCTAGTGTCTCTTTGGCAGACTTTGGATGGAAATAACAAAGTTTTGCAGCACAGTGAGCAAGCCTTCTGTGAAGAAGCCAAATTATAGTACACTCAGGCCAAGATTAACAATCTTTTTTACATAAAGTCTGGTATCTCTTTCACAGACCTTGAAGAGAAGTAACAGTTGTGGAAAAATTGGGCTTTCGGTGTTGGTGGTGCCTTCACGCTGTAACCCTATAGAGGTACTCTTGATGAAAGCAAAAATTGATCTTGCAGTAAAAAGTTGAAATTTGATGCCCCTGTTACACAGTTGTGGAAAAATTGGTCTTTGGGTGTTGGTGGTGCCTTCACCTCATAACCTTGTAGACGCAGAATGAGCTGCTCTGGCAGCTGCAGTAGTCTGCGCACTAGTGTCAGATTGGGTCATAGAGGATGGAGACGATGAGGATGGCTTAGTAAGCCAGTCCACCACCTCCTCTGCATGCTGTGGCTGGATAGCATGGGCAGCATCACTAAACAGAAACAAATGTGCCCTGCCTGAGGACGGACAATGTCCACCTTTGCCTGTGATGCAGACACTGTTGGCCCCCTCATAGTGGCATAAGAATTTCTGTCTCTCCTTGTTGGCCTCCCAGACATGATAGGGGGCTTACTACCCACATTTTTTAGAACTTTGGAAATGTGTGATTGGATGCACTGTAGTAAATGAAAAGTAGTGTTTGGTGCACTTTAAATGAACTGCTTGCCGACCACTGCACGCCAATTTACGTCGGCAGAATGACACTGGTGGGCAAAAGGGCGTACATGTATGTTCCCTTTAGGAAGCAGAACTGCGGGCGCACACGCGCCTGCCACTTTCTCCGTGACTTCGATGTCCGCCGTGTGCCTGCAATCGTGTCATGGAGAGGTAAAATGGGAGGATGCTTTTGTACACAAAGCATTTCCCTGTTCTGCCTTGTGTCATGACAGAGATCACTGCTCTCTGTCATCAAGAGCAGTGATCGCTGTCATGTGTGTTGAAGCCCAATCCCCCTACAGTTAGAATCACTCCCTGGGACACACTTAACCCCTTAATTGCCCCCTAATGGTTAACCCCTTCACTGCCAGTGTCATTTACACAATAATCAATGCATTTTTATAGCACTGATCGCGGTATAAATGACAATGGTCCCAAAATAGTGTCAAAAGTGTCCGATCTGTCCACCATAATGTTGCAGCCCCGATAAAAATCGCAGATCGCTGCCATTACAAATAAAAAAAAATTAATAATAAAAATGCCATAAAACTATCCCCTATTTTATAGACTCCAAAATTAAAGGAGAAGTACAGCCAAAAAGTGCAATTTGTTTTGCACTGCTGTGAGCCGTGCTCAGTAGACAGTGGGCTGAAGCCCGCTGTTGACTGACGTCACAGAGCCAGTCCAGGCTTCAGAAGGATCACGACCATCTGGTCAGTATCCTCTTACATGCATGGACCAGCACCTGGATCAGCCTCGCCGAGAGCCTGAGCCGGCCGCTCCTGCCCCCTCCACAGCCCAGCACTCCAGTAAGCATGGGGGGGAGGGGAGCAGAGAGCTGGTGACTGACAGGCGCTAGCTCTCTGCTGAGGCGCGCCGATCATGGCTGTGCCGTGTCATAGCAATGCGGCGCAACCCTGATCTCTGTAAAGAGCCCCTGATGCGGCTCTTTAACCATGTTATCGGCTGTGTCCAATCACACCTGGTCACATGTAAATACAGGAAGTGCTGGTAATCTGCTCTCATCGCCTCACATTGACAGAGTGTGTGGTGAGGAGAGCCAATCAGCGGCATCTCCTCGCAGGGGACAACAAGACATGAAATCAGGGCACTGATCATCAGTGCCTCCTTTTAGTGCTGCCCATCAATGCCCATCAGTGCCACCCATCAATGCCCATCAGTGCCACCTATCCGTGCTGCCTATCAGTGCCCACCAGAGCCACCTATCAGTGCCCATCAGTGCCACCTATCAGTGCCCACCATTGGCACCTATCAGTGCCCACCAGTGCCAACCAGTGCCACCTATTAGCGCTCATCAGTGCCACCTATCAGTGCCCATAAGTGCGGCATATTAGTGTCTCTTCATCAGTGCCACCTCATCAGTGCCCATAAGTGCCACCTCATCAGTGCCCCTCAGTGCAGCCTATCAGTGCCCATCAGTGCAGCCTCATCAGTGCACATCAGTGAAGGAGAAAAATTACTTATTTACAAAATTTACTGACAGAAACTAAGAAAAAAATTTTTTTTTTTCTAAATTTTCTGTCTTTTTTTTTGTAAAAAAACCCCAGCACTGATTAAATACCAGAAAAAGAAAGCTCTATTTGTGTGAAGAAAATTATGAAAATGCCACATGGTTACAGTGTTGCATGACCATGTAATTGTCATTCAAAGTGTGACAGCGCTGAAAGCTGAAAGATGGCCTGGGCAGGAAGGGGGTGAAAGTGCCCTGTATTGAGATGGTTAATCAGTCTCTTCTAAAAGGAGAAGTTCCCCATGACTGGAGGACATCAAATATTGTACCTATCCACAAGAAGGGCAGCAAGGTAAAAGCTGTCAATGACAGGCCAGTTAATTTAACATTGGTGGTAGTCAAGTTAATGGAATCACTCCTGAAAAGAAGGATCGGTGATCACTTAAAAATACACAACTTGCTGGACCCAAAGCAGCATGGCTTTACCGAGGGCAGATCATGTCAGACTGATTTTTTGACTATATTACCAATGTTTATTACCAATGTTTTGTACCAGGGTGGTGCTATGGACATAGCATATCTTGGTTTCAGCAAAGCATTTGATACATTTCCGCATAATGATTTAATACAAAAGTTGTACAGGACCTAACCCTTGGGCGGTTCAGTGGAAATACAAGTTGGCTAAAGGATAGATACCAGAGTGTGGTTGTACATGGGGTTCACTTGGAAGAGAGACCAGTCACTAGTGGTGTACCACAAGGCTCTATACTAGGTCCTGTTCTATTTAATCTGTATGTAAGTGATATAACTAAAGGTTTGTTGGGCAAGGTATGTCTTTTTGCTTATGATACATTGGTGTGTAATAGGGTTCATATCCCTGGGAGGTGTCTCTAACATGGAACATGATTTGGCATTGCTGGAAGATTGGTCAAAGCAGTGGAAACTGCAGTTCAATGTTTCTAAATATAAAATACTGCACTTAGGGAAAAATATTCCCCTGAGAGAGTACAACATTGGGGGTACAGTGTTGGCCAGCACTACAGAAGAAAAAGATTTAGGGTTACTTATTTAAGATGATTGGAAAATGAGCAAACAGACCTGGCAGAGGGAAAAGTGAATAGAATTCTAGGATGTATCACTACAGGGATCATCGGCAGGCAAAAGCAGGTTCTGATTCCTCTATAAAGATCTTTAGTGAGACCACATTTAGACTACTGTGTCCAGTTCTGGAGATCCCACTTACAAAAATATATTGATAAGTTAGAATGAGTTCAGAGACGGGAAACAAAAATAGTAAAAGGTGTTAGGGATAAAACATATTGGGAGTGACTTCAGGAACTTAATATGTACAATCTGGAGGAAAGAAGGGAAAGGGGAGACATGATTAAAACTTTAAAATACATCAAGGAGGTGAATAAGGTTCCAGAAGACAGTTTTTTCAATATGAAACCAAAATCAAGAATATGGGAACATGATCTCAAACTAACTTTAGGAAAGTTCAAAATTAATCTTAGAAAGCATAATTTTACTGAAAGGGTAGTTGATCCTTGGAATAAACATCCAGCAGAGGTAGTGAGTCAGTCAACAGCAGTATGTGGTTTCAAACATGCTTGGGACAAACTTAGATCTATACTCTATAATCTAAATATATAGACAAAAAAGTTAATGAAAAAAAATAAAAATAAAAAAACAAAAAGGTACAAAACAAAAACATACAAAACATGTATAGAAAAAAAAGGGGCAGACTCAATGGACCACACGGTCTTTTTTTGCCATCACATTTCTATGTTTCTATGAGACTTTTCTTATCCCTGCCCTCTGATTGGCTGTTGCTGGGCTGGGATTATTCTTTTTTTTTCTTTTTTTTTGCATAAACAGTTTATTGAATTTTCACAGGGATACAAAAGAAAAATAAAAGGGGTTGTACGTATTTTACAAAGTCAAAGCGCATGCAATAGCAGTGGAGCTCAGACCGGGAAAACCCAGAAGGTGAGCAAGACAAAGGAAAAAATAAAATTGAATGAACCATTTCTAAACAGTAATAATACATTCCTCTGTGTGGTGGGGGAGATCATATACATCCCTCATGGGCCTTGCCTAGTCAATCTGAGTGGGCAGTAGAAAAAGATTAAAAAAAAAAGGGGGGGTGCGGAAGGATGGTCCAGCATATCCAAACAGGTTTGTTGCACCAAAGGAATGTTCGACAGATAGACTTGTACAGTGCAAAGAATGCAGGTGGTAGACGGATCGGTAATGTCTGGATTGTATACAGCAAACGTGGGAGGATTGTCATCTTAATGATAGACGAGTACCCAAACCAAGAGGTGGTGGACCTATCCCATCTTTGGAGATCCTGACGTATAGTTTGCAGCTCAGCCAGAATGTTTCTATTATAGAGCTCTGATAGAGTAGCAGGAAGCTGGACACCTAGGTATGTAATGGCATCCACTGAAAGGGAAAATGCTGCTGGCATTGCTTTGCCAGATCTAAGGGTAAGGAGACATTTAAAGCAAAAGATTTAGAGTAATTAATTTTCAGATTGGATGAATTTTGAAGCGTTCAAGAACTTGCAGGAGGTTGGGTAAAGACGTTAATAGCAAGAAAAGGAAAAGTAGAACATCGTCCGCAAAAGCCGCAATCTTGAATTCACGATCTCGCACATGTATGCCTCTAGTATCCTTTTTGGCTCTGATGTACCGGAGAAGGGGTTCAGGTGTAAGGATATAGAGCAAAGGGGAAAGAGGGCAACCTTGTCTGGTTCCATTATGGATGAAGAAAGAGTCCGACAATCATCCATTGACCTTGACCTTTGCATTAGGGTTAGCATACAGGGACATAATGAAGGCTCGCATACATGGCCTGAGCCCTAAGAAGCCCAGAACCACGTCCATATAGTCCCATGCCACTCTGTCGAGCGCCTTCTCTGCATCCATTGCCAGAAAGAAGCCCTCCTGCTGGGTAGACGTGAGCCAATGGTGTAGGTTCAGAGCTTTAATAGTATTGTCCCTGGCCTCTCTACCAGGGACAAACCCCACTTGGTCTAAACCAACCCAGGCAGGTACATGAAAGGATAGACGGGTTGCTAGAATTTTGGCAAAGAGCTTAACATTCACGTTAAGAAATGAGAATCGGGCGGTAGCTAGCAACATTTGTGGGATCCCTCCCATCTTTGGGGATCACAGAAATATAAGCTTCTGCAACCGTTCCGATCCGCAGGGATTAGTGGAGAGCAAGTTGAACTCCTTAAGGAATCTTGGTGCTAGTAGGTCCGAGAGGCTCTTATAATATTGAGCCGTGAAGCCATCAGGGCCTGGGCTCTTGTCCAGCTTTGTGGCTTTCAGTGCCTCCAGAAATTCCTCTGAAGACAATGGGGCCTCTAGGGCCTGGGAATCAGTGACTGATAAGGCCGAGGGGCTATATGAGCTCAGAAATTTTCGTATCAGAGAATCCCGTGTGGAAGGCAAGATGGGTTCTGAGTTCCCAGCTTGGAGATTATATAAGTTATCATAGAAGCATTGGAACTGGCGAGCAATGTCTTCATTCTTAGAGTGAGTCTGGCCTGAGGCATCTACAATATTATAGATCGTGGAATTAAGTTTAGATTGCAGAGTAGCCCTAGCAAGTAGTCTGACTGGTTTGTTCCCCTGTTCATAGAACAGCCTTTGGGATAAGACATTACAACGGTGTGCCTTTATAAATAGTTCTTCTGCTAACTGCAAGCTCAGTTCCTGTGACGTCTTAACCACTAACGAATGTTTATGTTGTGCTTCCAAGGAGTGAATCTTGATGGAGAGTGAAAGGATCAATGCTTGATGTTCCCTTTTCCTCCGTGTCGAGATGGATAGTAGCTGGCCTCTGATGACACACTTGTGGGCTTCCTATTGTGTCATGGAGAAGACATCAGGGGTACCGTTACAGAGGAAAACATCCCTGTGCTCCTGTCTCAGGATAGCAGAATCTCCATGTTCCACTTGAAGAGACACGTCCAACCTCCAGAGCTTGGTGGAGGTGACAGTGACTAGAAACACCAAGGTGAGCGTGATAGGGTGGTGATCCGATAGAACCATGCTCTCGATAGAAGCACCATGGAGATAGGACAAGTCCAGGGATTATTAATCTGTGTGCAGGACTTCTCTACCAGGGCATTGAGTTTGCGGATGTAGTCATTTAAATAAAACAAACAATTCTGTAGCACACTCATTTGCACAATGCCCATAAGCAAATTCCATGAGAGAAGCAAAACAGGAAGCTGTAGTTCTTGTGTGCGTGTGCATGTGGGGGTTAGAAACCCCACATCACTGTCTTGGCCCAAGCTGAAGGAAATGAAACCAGTTGCAGCTAAAGTAGTTAATGAGATCCATGGCTTGTTTTTTAGAGCGGAAAGATATATTTGTGATTTTCAGGGGTCCCACCAAGCCCTTTTAATTTGGATTTTTAAAATCACACTTTTTATGAATAGCGTCTTCTTTAATTCCAGCAACTAACAAAATATTATGTGTTCCAATTTAAAATTTTAGTTTTATGGTTTGTGTGTGTTCTTTTTAACTTTACCAGGGAATACAATTATTGAGATTAATTATGCAGTACATTCCCAAACGACAAAATGTTTTCTGTAATACCTAATGTAATTAGGCAAACATTCCTTGATGCTTGTCTATCATCTAACTATTGCATTCCTCCTATAAATGACAGTGTCAACATAAAAGGCCATCTAACTTTTTCCCTTCTGTATAACATTCCTTTAGTCACAGATCCGATCAATTTACTCTATGACTTCTTTCACTTACGCTCATTTTTAAAATTCTTTTTTGCTAAAAGATATTTGGTTTGAAAAATGTCTCTCTTTTTATCCTATTTTTCAACACCTATTTTTATATAACAAGGATTTATACAGCTAAGTGGTGTCAACATCATTAAAAAACTGCACTGTGAATAAAGTAATTTGCTATTTTGCCAGGACGACCAAACTATCCCTGATCTGCTGCTTAACCAATGAAAAATGATTTTAATTTTAAATTTTAATGAATATAGTGCATTTGTGTACACTGCCCCTGAGTTTTTAGTGTGTTTTCCTATGGGGCATGTTCTCATCTAGGGGTTTTTCAACCGCTGCATTTTTGGAAAGGGTCAGGGACTTTTTTTCCTGTAGCAGATTTAATTTTGTGTGTAATAGACTGCAATTGACCCACACCAAAAATGCAAGTGTTGCGTTTTTACATGCGTTCTGCATTTTTTTCCTCCATAACAAACTGTGAATAGCTGGTTGTTAGGGAGCAAGCGGCCATAGTGTCCTTATCAACCAATGAGTCATCCACTGACAGCTTAATAAACAAAAAGATTGCCAGCAAAGAAAAAATAAGAAAAAAATGGTGTGGGGTCCCCTCCTAATCCATATTAGGCCCTTTGGGTCTGGTATAGATTTTAAGGGGAACCCTATGCCAAAATTAGAAAAAAGGGACTGGGTACCCCCCCAGAATCCATAGTAGACCCTTATCTGACCATGCTTCCCAGCAGGACAGGTAAGGAGGGGATAAGCCCCCCCCCCCGAACCATACCAGGCCACATGCCTTCAGCATGGGGCGGTGGTTTGGGATATGCTGGGTCAATGATGTCACAATCATTGGCGGGGTCATTTATTTGACAACTGTCAGATGGTGGGAGCCTTCAGCGGGAGCAGACCTGTTTTTATTTCTTTTTTTGGGTCGGCCACGGTGGCATTTATCATGATTGATGCTGGATTTACTTTGGGGGACATTGTTTTTGTTTTTTTAATAAAGGAATTTTTACAAATCTGTGTTTTTATTGTTTTTTTAAACTTTTTTGGTGAATGAGTAGGGGGGGCTGGAATCTGGGAACTCCTTGTTAAAGGGGGCTCTCAGATTCTGACAAGCCCCCACCCACAGCCCCTACAACCACTGTCCAGGGTTGTGGGGAAGAAGCCCTTGCACCCATCAACATAAGGTGCTTTGAGGGGGGCCTGAAATAGTTCAGGGGGGGTGCTCGCTCGTCCCCTTTCCTGGCTGCATGCTCAGATAAGGGTCTGGAATGAATTTAGGGGGACCCCACACCATTTTTTTCTTATTTTTCCTTTGCCGGCAATTTTTTTTTTATATTCAGCTGTCAGCGGCAGATTCTCTAATACTTACCCGAGCCCCATCTCTGTCCAGCAATGTCCATGAGTCCCTCAGCCATCCAGAACTCTCCTCCTGATTGGCACATCAGCGGCACTATTGACTCCCGAGGCTGTCAATCAAAGTCAGTTAGCCAATCGGAGGAGAGAGGGGCAGGCTGGAACAGCTCAATGTCTGAATGGATACACAGAGCTGCAGCTCGGGTCGGTTGCCCCCATAGCAAGCTGCTTGCTGTGGGGTCACTTGACAGGAGGGAGGGGCTAGGAGCAGCGAAGAGGGACCCCGAGAAGAGGAGGATCCAGACTGCCCTGTGCAAAACCAACTGCATAGAGCAGGTAAGTATAACATGTTTTGTTTTTTAAACAAGACTTTACAAACAATTAAAGGACGCGGCAGCCGCTTTGCTTTACACATAATTGTTTGTGTTTAAGGTAGCAGTTGAAAATCTGTTCACCTAACAATTATCACAAGTTTTATGGGGTTTAGCGCTGCCTGTTTTAAAATAACAAATAAAGTGATTAATAAGTGGCAGGTGGGCAAAGTCATCAGTGGGGCCCTAGCTTACAATAGGATATTGGCTAGAGCATGCAAGCTGAGAGCTTTGACTGCTTGTACTTGTGACCCAAACCTAATCATTTATGTAAAAATTATAGGGTGGATAGGGAGTGATGTGAAGGTGATAGGCATTTGCTGGGCAGAAAAATTGAGCTAAATAAAGTGCTACACAGACATTTTCAGCTAAAAAAAGGTGATGAGCAGTAAACTGGAGCTAAAGAAATTGCTGCCTAGTGAATTTGAGTTTAATAAGCAGATACAAAGATTACATTGCCCTGGAGCTCAAAGAGCCTCTCTCTTGGCCTATCCATCTTTATTGTTTTTTTTTTATTCCAGCATAGATTAAAGTGAAAAAGAACATTAAAGACAATCATAGAGTGTCCTGGAATAAATTGGAACTGACAAATATTTGCTCACTAATGTCTGGCAAAATTCACTATTTAATAATCAATAGCTGTACCAAAAAAAACAAAAAACAGTGCACTCATGAATGACTCCTTTTGTGGCCTGTCTTTGGGCTTGAGTTTGACATGCCTGATATGGAGCAGCCACATTAAATTAAAAAAGATGTCATCTCTGTTATAAAAAGAAGTATGGTATTTGGATTTCAGATTTATTGCAGATATTTTTTATTTACTTTTGGAATGTTTATTGAGAAACATAAAATACAAAAAAAATAACAATATCACAAAGACAAAGAGTGTTTGATCAGTTGTACACATTATCTGTCAAGTAAGTGATATATCAGCAATATTCAGATAATACAGTGGAGGAGCTTCCTGTGTTCTAAATCTCGAGTATCAAATAATAATAAGGCAGCTAAGTCGTCTGATGCTCCCGACACCCCTATTGGGTACATACTGTGTCGTGAGGCGACCGGCGAGAAATACAGCAGTTAGTGAAACTTGTGTCACTACCTGTCCCAAAAACCTGGGAAAACCAATAGTTTCCTGAGTAGTGGAAAGCTCCTATGGTGAGTATCCAGTCTAATGATACGATAACAATGAGTCTTACCTGGGAGTCTCTAGGTGTACGCTCAGCACTGAGTGACATTTTTTATTTATTATACAGCAGTGTAAAATTTGGGAAGCATCACAAACTGTGTTTCAACTCTTTTTTTATTGTTTTTAAGAAAAGATAAGGACAACACTTAACAAAGAAGAGTTTCAGCTTCAAAAAGAAAGTTCCAAAACTCACCCTATAAATCTACAATCATATACAGTGGGGACGGAAAGTATTCAGACTCCTTAAATTTTTCACTCTTTGTTATATTGCAACCATTTGCTAAAATCATTTAAGTTCATTTTTTTCCTCATTAATGTACACACAGCACCCCATATTGACAGAAAAACACAGAATTGTTGACATTTTTGCAGATTTATTCAAAAAGAAAAACTGAAATATCACATGGTCCTAAGTATTCAGACCCATTGCTGTGACACTCATATATTTAACTCATGTGCTGTCCATTTCTTCTGATCATCCTTGAGATGGTTCTACACCTTCATTTGAGTCCAGCTATGTTTGATTATACTGATTGGACTTGATTAGGAAAGCCACACACCTGTCTATATAAGACCTTACAGCTCACAGTGCATGTCAGAGCAAATGAGAATCATGAGGTCAAAGGAACTGCCTGAAGAGCTCAGGGACAGAATTGTGGCAAGGCACAGATCTGGCCAAGGTTACAAAAAAAAATTCTGCTGCACTTAAGGTTCCTAAGAGCACAGTGGCCTCCATAATTCTTAAATGGAAGACGTTTGGGATGGCCAGAACCCTTCCTAGAGCTGGCTGTCCGGCCAAACTGAGCTATCGAGGGAGAAGAGCCTTGGTGAGAGAGGTAAAGCAGAACCCAAAGATCACTGTGGCTGAGCTCCAGAGATGCAGTTGGGAGATGGGAGAAAGTTGTAGAAAGTCAACCATCACTGCAGCCCTCCACCAGTCGGGGCTTTATGGCAGAGTGGCCCGACGGAAGTCTCTCCTCAGTGCAAGACACATAAAAGCCTGCATGGAGTTTGCTAAAAAACACCTGAAGGACTCCAAGATGGTGAGAAGTAAGATTCTCTGGTCTGATGATACCAAGATAGAACTTTTTGGCCTTAATTCTAAGCGGTATGTGTGGAGAAAACTAGGCACTGCTCATCACCTGTCCAATACAGTCCCAACAGTGAAGCATAGTGGTGGCAGCATCATGCTGTGGGGGTGTTTTTCAGCTGCAGGGACAGGATGACTGGTTGCAATCGAGGGAAAGATGAATGCGGCCAAGTACAGGGATATCCTGGACGAAAACCTTCTCCAGAGTGCTCAGGACCTCAGACTGGGCCGAAGGTTTACCTTCCAACAAGACAATGACCCTAAGCACACAGCTTACCAGACTGATGAGTCCGCTTGGGCAGAGGGTAGACTCCCTTACTTATCCGACTCACGGCCCCTGGTAGAGCAGACAGGAGGCACGAGAGTGCGGAATGGTATGAGAGCCTGCTGAAGAGATCCAGGTACAGGATGAGAGATGATCTTCAGACAACAGGTCAGTAGTCCGTAACACTGGGAACAGGTGCTGAGCAGGAGCAAGACAGGCAGATCGGGACACAAGCAGGGTTCGGCAAAAGACTGGCAGTAAGGTACAATAGGAGCAGGCAGAAGCGGAGTCAAACAGGCCAAGGTCAGGTACAGGCAGCAAACAGGAGAATCTAAGGGCAATCCGGGTCATCAGGAGATCAGGTAAACAGGAAGACAAGACAGGAAACAGGAACTTATGGCACAGGAAGCTGATGATCAGGCAGCACTGAACAGAGTGCCTGACAAACTTAAATAGGCCGGCTTGCTCACATGCACGCCCCCAGGTGGCCAATCCCATGACCAGCAAGGTGAGCTCTCTGACAGTGCCCCCTCCCTAAGGGCAGCCTCCGGATGCCCAGCCGGGCCAACTTGGAGGCATGAACATTTCTGAAAGTCTGTAAAAGTTTCGGGGCATGTAAATTGTTTTCTGGTTCCCAGGAATTGTCCTCCGGACCATACCCCTTCCATTTAATAAGATACTGAATTCCATTCCTCCTTTTCCTACAGTCAAGGATTGCCTCTACCTCGAATTCCTCTTTGCTGTCAATTATGACAGGTTTGGGTGGGCCGACAGTGCGACCAGCAAAAGGATTAGAGGTAGCAGGTTTCAGCAGCGTCACATGGAAGACCGGGTGTACTTTTAGAGAGTCTGGCAAATCAAGTTCATAGGTCACATCATTTATTTTCCTCTTCACTGGGAACGGACCCATAAACTTAGGGCCTAATTTCCTAGAGGGACAAGACATTTTCAGGTTAGTTGTGGACAACCACACTTGATTGCCGGGCTCCAAGATCAATTCTCCACGCCTCTTCTTATCAAACATTTTTTTATTGTAATCCTGGGATTTGGCCATAGTCTCTTGTAGGATCTTATTGTTGGTGGAAAAGAAATTCATAGTCTCTGAGATGGCCGGAACGGAGCATTCAGGTACTGAGATTGGTAGAAAAGATTGATGGTACCCGTAATTAGCGTAAAATGGTGTTTGATTGATGGCAGAGTGCAAGGAGTTGTTATAGGAGAATTCTGCAACGGGTAATAAGGAAACCCAGTCATCCTGAGAGAAGGCAGAGAAGCACCTGAGGTATTGCTCCAAGGTCTGGTTGGTTCTCTCAGTTTGCCCGTTCATCTGGGGATGATAGGCGGATGAAAAGGCCAATTCAATTTCGAGGGAACCACAGAGGGCCTTCCAGAACCTTGAAGTGAATTGAACACCCCGATCGGACACAATGCTTGCTGGGACTCCATGTAACCTAACCACTTCTTTGACAAAAATCTTTGCCGTATCCATAGCCGAAGGTGTACCCTTCATCGGGAGGAAATGTGCCATCTTCGACAGCCTGTCTACCACAACAAAAATAGTAGAGAAACCCTCGGAGGGGGGCAATTCCACGATGAAGTCTATCGATATCATCTTCCATGGCCTCTCTGGAACAGGTAAGGGTTTTAATAATCCCCAGGCCTTTGTCCTGGTGTTCTTACTCCGAGCACAAGTGTTGCATGAATCCACAAAATTTTTACAGTCACAGGCTAATTGAGGCCACCAGAAGGTGCGCTGTACCAGCTCAGTGGTTTTCAGGACACCGAAATGTCCGGCCAACTTATGATCATGACATAGTTCCATCACAGTTACCCTTAGCTTCTCGGGAACCACGATCTTGTCTCTTCGCCAAAACAGGCCCTCTCTCCAATCGGTTTCGGGGTACGGAAGCATTCCCACCGAGGTCTGTCTTATCCGTGAAACAAGGTCCCCTTGGAGGAGCAGGAAGTTCCCCGAAGGAAGAATCGTATCGGGAGATACGGTCTTCTCTGAATCGTAAAACATGTGGGAAAGAGCATCTGACTTTATATTCTTGGAACCGGGCCTGTAAGTTATGTGAAACTGGAATCGTGAGAAAAAAGTGCCCATCTGGCCTGACGAGGTCTTAATCTTTTGGCTGTTCTCAGGTATTCCAGATTCTTGTGGTCGGTGTAGACCAGAATAGGATGTGCAGCACCCTCCAATAGGTAACGCCATTCCTCCAGTGCCGCCTTGATGGCCAGAAGTTCTCGATCCCCCACATCATAATTTCTTTCCGAAATTGAAAGTTTGCATGAAAAGAACGCTACTGGATAGAGGAGGGCCTTGGCGCCCTGTCGTTGAGAGAGCACCGCTCCCACTGCGATCTCCGAAGCGTCGACCTCCAAGACAAATGGTAGGACAGGGTTAGGATAGAAGCAGGCAGAAGCGGAGTCAAACAGGCCAAGGTCAGGTACAGGCAGCAAATAGGAGAATCCAAGGGCAATCCGGGTCGTCAGGAGATTAGGTAAACAGGAAGACAAGACAGGAAACAGGAACTATGGCACAGGAAGCTGATGATCAGGCAGCACTGAACAGAGTGCCTGACAAACTTAAATAGGCTGGCTTGCTCACAGGCACGCCCCCAGGTGGCCAATCCCATGACCAGCAAGGTGAGCTCTCTGACAGTTTCACAACAACTCTGACTGTTCTTGGATGGCCCAGCCAGAGCCTTGACTTAAACCCAATTGAGCATCTTTGGAGAGAACTAAAAATGGCTGTCCACCAACGTTTACCATCCAACCTGACAGAACTGGAGAGGATCTGCAAGGAGGAATGGCAGAGGATCCCCAAATCCAGGTGTGAAAAACTTGTTGCATCTTTCCCAAAAAGACTCATGGCTGTATTAGATCAAAAGGGTGCTTCTACTAAATACTGAGCAAAGGGTCTGAATATTTAGGACCATGTGATATTTCAGTTTTTCTTTATTAATAAATCTGCAAAAATGTCAACAATTCTGTGTTTTTCTGTCAATATGGGGTGTTGTGTGTACATTAATGAGGAAAAAAAATGAACTTAAATGATTTTAGCAAATGGCTGCAATATAACAAAGTGTGAAAAATTTAAGGGGGTCTGAATACTTTCCATCCCCACTGTACATTACATATTTACATAACACATTACATTTAACACTTAACAATTAACATTATACATTTAACATTGACATTTAACATTCCTGAAATGTAAACTTCTACTCTATATTTTCCACTCCCTAAATGCAACTCCTACAATCTATACCATTCCTGCCTAAAAGAACGAAATGAGATACAGAAGCAAAACAGTAGGGGGGGAGATGGGGGGAGATGGGGAGAAGGAGGGGGTAGTGGGAAACTTGAAAAAACTAACCCATAAGACCCCTTTCACACTGGGGCATTTTTCAGGCGCGTTAAAAAAAGCGCCTGTAAAGTGCCTGAAAGAAGCCTCATCTGCAATCCCAATGTGAAAGCCCGAGCCCTTTCACACTGCCAGGGCCCAAAAAATGCTGGTAAAGCGCCGCTTAAGACCCTTTTCACACTGGGGCATTTTTCAGGCGTTTTTCGGGCATTGGCAGTGTGAAAGGGCTCGAAAGCGATGCAAAGAAGCTGCTTCCAGGACTTTTTTGACGCCCTGCCAGCGCAGCGCCCCAGTGTGAAAACACTCGGGCTTTCACATTGGGATTGCAGATGAGGCTTCTTTCAGGCGCTTTACAGGCACTTTTTTAACGCTAAAGCGCCTGAAAAATGCCCCAGTGTAAAAGGGGTCTCAGTGTGAAAGCACTCGGGCTTTCACATTGGGATTGCAGATGAGGCTTCTTTCAGGCACTTTACAGGTGCTTTTTTTAAACGCTAAAGCACCTGAAAAAAGCCTGAAAAAACGCCCCAGTGTGAAAGGGGTCTAAAATTCCCAATCCTATTATGTCAGTGCTTCTATAATGAATTTTTAAATTAATCATTTTATAAGGGGTGGAACAATGAGGGATTTGTCTTTCGCCTACTTCACCCAGTCCACCCTATTTATCATGTATTCCTCTTACCCTAAAACTTCAAATATTACCTTAACCCAAAGTGTATTACTAATTCTGACTAAAATCTAAAATGTATAATATATCCCTCATCCCCTAATACCTCAAAAAAAAAAAAAAAAAAACAAGGAAAACATATGATTACACTCACATGTTACAGTGCCAATCCAGGTCCTAATCCTACATCCCACTCAGGCTTTGCCCTTAGGAGAGACGCAGACTACACACCATCTTCATCTTCACCTGGTGCCTGGATTGGCACTGTAACATGTGAGTGTAATCACCATTTGTTGTTGTCATTTTTTACCTTAATAAAGTTACTTCACTATGAGACCTTCCTCTATGTCTCTTGTGGAGTCATTTTTCCCATCCTAGTTTCATCTGGAGGGGCCAGTGGAGTGGAACTGTGCTGTCAGTGGAATCAATTGGTATTTCAGAAGCGCTGTTTGACCTTCCTGTAAAAAGGGGTCATCATTTTCTGGTGAGTGGCTGGCCACTAGGGATGAGCCGAACACCCCCCTGTTCGGTTCGCACCAGAACATGCGAACAGGAAAAAAGTTCGTTCGAACACGCGAACACCGTTAAAGTCTATGGGACACGAACATGAATAATCAAAAGTGCTAATTTTAAAGGCTAATATGCAAGTTTTTGTCATAAAAAGTGTTTGGGGACCTGGGTCCTGCCCCAGGGGACATGGATCAATGCAAAAAAGTTTTAAAAACGGCTGTTTTTTCAGGAGCAGTGATTTTAATAATGCTTAAAGTCAAACAATAAAAGTGTAATATCCCTTTAAATTTCGTACCTGGGGGGTGTCTATAGTATGCCTGTAAAGGGGCGCATGTTTCCTGTGTTTAGAACAGTCTGACAGCAAAATGACATTTTGAAGGAAAAAACTCATTTAAAACTACCCGCGGCTATTGCATTGCCGACAATACACATAGAAGTTCATTGATAAAAAACGGCATGGGAATTCCCCAAAGGGGAACCCCGAACCAAAATTAAAAAAAAAAAATGACGTGGGAGTCCCCCTAAATTCCATACCAGGCCCTTCAGGTCTGGAATGGATATTAAGGGGAACCCCGGCCAAAATTAAAAAAAAAAAAATGACGTGGGATTCCCCCTAAATTCCATATCAGACCCTTCAGGTCTGGTATGGATTTTAAGGGGAACCCCGCACCAAAAAAAAAAAAAAAAACGGCGTGGGGTCCCCCCAAAAATCCATACTAGACCCTTATCTGAGCACGCAACCTGGCAGGCCGCAGGAAAAGAGGGGGGGACGAGAGTGCGGCCCCCCCTCCCTCCTGAACCGTACCAGGCCACATGCCCTCAACATTGGGAGGGTGCTTTGGGGTAGCCCCCCAAAACACCTTGTCCCCATGTTGATGAGGACAAGGGCCTCATCCCCACAACCCTGGCCGGTGGTTGTGGGGGTCTGCGGGCGGGGGGCTTATCGGAATCTGGAAGCCCCCTTTAACAAGGTGACCCCCAGATCCCGGCCCCCCCCTGTGTGAAATGGTAAGGGGGTACATAAGTACCCCTACCATTTCACGAAAAAAGTGTCAAAAATGTTAAAAATGACAAGAGACAGTTTTTGACAATTCCTTTATTTAAATGCTTCTTCTTTCTTCTATCTTCCTTCATCTTCTGGTTCTTCTGGCTCTTCTGGTTCTTCCTCCGGCGTTCTCGTCCAGCATCTCCTCCGCGGCGTCTTCTATCTTCTTCTCCTCGGGCCGCTCCGCACCCATGGCATGGGGGGAGGCTCCCGCTCTTCTCTTCTTCTTTTCTTCTCTTCTTCTCTTCTTCATTTTCTTCTCCGGGCCGCTCCGCAATCCATGCTGGCATGGAGGGAGGCTCCCACTGTGTGACGGCGCTCCTCGTCTGACAGTTCTTAAATAACGGGGGCGGGGCCACCCGGTGACCCCGCCCCCCTCTGATGCACGGGACATGACGGGACTTCCCTGTGGCATTCCCCGTGACGTCACAGGGAAGTCCCGTCAAGTCACCGTGCGTCAGAGGGGGGCGGGGTCACCGGGTGGCCCCGCCCCCCGTTATTTAAGAACTGTCAGACGAGGAGCGCCGTCACACAGCGGGAGCCTCCCTTCATGCCAGCATGGATTGCGGAGCGGCCCGGAGAAGAAAATGAAGAAGAGAAGAAGAGAAGAAGAGAAGAAGAGAAGAAGAGAAGAAAAGAAGAAGAGAAGAGCGGGAGCCTCCCCCCAATGCCATGGGTGCGGAGCGGCCCGAGGAGAAGAAGATAGAAGACGCCGCGGAGGAGATGCTGGACGAGAACGCCGGAGGAAGAGCCAGAAGAGCCAGAAGAACCAGAAGATGAAGGAAGATAGAAGAAAGAAGAAGCATTTAAATAAAGGAATTGTCAAAAACTGTCTCTTGTCATTTTTAACATTTTTGACAGTTTTTTAGTGAAATGGTAGGGGTAAGAACCCCCTTACCATTTCACACAGGGGGGGGCCGGGATCTGGGGGTCCCCTTGTTAAAGGGGGCTTCCAGATTCCGATAAGCCCCCCGCCCGCAGACCCCCACAACCACCGGCCAGGGTTGTGGGGATGAGGCCCTTGTCCTCATCAACATGGGGACAAGGTGTTTTGGGGGGCTACCCCAAAGCACCCTCCCAATGTTGAGGGCATGTGGCCTGGTACGGTTCAGGAGGGAGGGGGGGCCGCACTCTCGTCCCCCCCTCTTTTCCTGCGGCCTGCCAGGTTGCGTGCTCGGATAAGGGTCTGGTATGGATTTTTGGGGGAACCCCACGTCATTTTTTTTTTTTAATTTTGGCCGGGGTTCCCCTTAATATCCATATCAGACCTGAAGGGCCTGGTATGGAATTTAGGGGGACTCCCACGTCATTTTTTTTTTTTAATTTTGGTTCGGGGTTCCCCTTTGGGGAATTCCCATGCCGTTTTTATCAATGAACTTCTATGTGTATTGTCGGCAATGCAATAGCCGCGGGTAGTTTTAAATGAGTTTTTTCCTTCAAAATGTCATTTTGCTGTCAGACTATTCTAAACACAGGAAACATGCGCCCCTTTACAGGCATACTATAGACACCCCCCAAGGTACGAAATTTAAAGGGATATTACACTTTTATTGTTTGACTTTAAGCATTATTAAAATCACTGCTCCTGAAAAAACGGCCGTTTTTAAAACTTTTTTTTGCATTGATCCATGTCCCCTGGGGCAGGACCCAGGTCCCCAAACACTTTTTATGACAATAACTTGCATATTAGCCTTTAAAATTAGCACTTTTGATTTCTCCCATAGACTTTTAAAGGGTGTTCGGCATTCGAATTTGCCGCGAACACCCCAAATTGTTCGCTGTTTGGCGAACTTGCGAACAGCCAATGTTCGAGTCGAACATGAGTTCGACTCGAACTCGAAGCTCATCCCTACTGGCCACCCATCTATTGAGCACTCGTGGCGAAGAACTAGAAGTTTATTTTTCGAGCATCACATTTTGGTGTTGGGATTCATCACATATGGACTTTCTAGCTTGCTATACTATGTATATTTATTTTTGCAATTAATTTTCTATGATTTACTGAACATTACTAGCGCCTCAACCTTTAATATATTGTTTACAGATTTCGGTGACTTGTTCACTCTTAAAGGGGCAGCTTATACTATATTTGTTCACTGATTTTACAGGGCACCATTCATTGTGTGTTATTCTTTCAGAATATTGCGTTAATCATGCAGATCTATACTATTAGTGAATAATTAATTTTGCAACCAAAAGGACACCAGTTCTGATGTATCAAGGAGATATTAACTGAGCTATAAATCTTCTAAGGCACTCAGTGCAAGGCTGAGTAGCCACATCTTTGTTCTGGCTAGCAGAAGAAATTAATTGGCTTTACAGGAATCTGACCCCAGTATATGGAAAGAAAGAGAGCTACACGCATATGTTTGGATTGGCACTACTTTACACAAGGGTCAGTGATATTTTAAATATTAAACAAGAGAAAGTGAAAGCTGTGTTTATTCAACAGTTTTACATTTTAATACAAACTGAATACATATTATAAATCCACCTTTATGGCATTTAAATATTATTTAAAGTGCATGTATACAGCTATACCGCTACCATCGGAGGTGCTTCTGGATGTGTAAGTGAAGATGACACACCTGGCTCACCCAGCCCTTATTGACATACCTTGGGCATTTAAACATTTTATTTGAGCAGCAACAATCTGAAAAAATACAATTAGTATGCCAAAGAGCACACAAGTGTAGAACCTTCCTAGTCAGGTGCTAAGAGGTTATAAGTAAATGTAGTCATTTTAGGGCTCTACTGTAGCCAGTGGAGCTGGGCTTGATTATTTGATCTGTTTTGGGCTCTGCAGCTGCAGGCTTGCCTGTTTCCCCCATTCTTTTCAGGAAGCATTGAAACATGGTGGGTGGAGAAGGTAGAGCCTGGGCTGATCTTGTAGCTTCAGTCAGTCCCTGATCAGGAGAGTGACCCTCAGGGGGTTGAAAGTTGTATATAAGGTCTGGAGCATCAGACAGCAGGGTCCTTTGCCTGTTTGAGAGAGACCCAGCCTGGAAGTGCTGTTAAACCTTCCAATGCCTTTTGGAAAAGCTACGGGAAGTTCTGGGTGATTCTAATTCAGAAGGGAGCTAAAGGACCATCCACCCGTCATAGGAAGTTGGGGCAATGTCCAGTGAGTATTTTAGTCGGGATTATCATGGTGCAGTGTCAGCTGAACCTAGAAGCAGGCATCCACATAGCCAGTGACACAGTTAGTAGGCCTAAAAGTAATCCAGAGAGACTGCTGCACTGTGTTTTCTTTTTGGGAAGACTGTTTAAGACCTGCCAGCCAGGGTTGTTTGCATGGTGGGAGCCCACTGTGCTGAATTATTTGCAAGTTCCTACATGGAAGATTCTACTTTCACAGTGAACTGTTTGACAGATAGTGTCCTCAGTCAAGTTTGTTAGTTTTGGGTATCCCAACCCCTATTCCAGTTCTACCAAAAAAAATAAAAAACACAAAAAGACATTATCTGCCTGCTCACTGGGTGAAAGACTGAGTGAAGCTTTATGTACCTGGCTTAGAATACCTTGTGACAAGCTGCTTTGCACTAAATTGGGATCACAACCTGGTTTAAACAGCGGGACCAATCCAGAGTCAGCGCTACATAAGCAACAAAACAATATATATTGTATGCAGGGAATGGTAGTTAAGCACTAGCAATATTTTTTCTCTAGCAATCTGCATTTGTATAGGTAATCTATGCTTACTATAGTGCCAAGAGGAAAAAAAGGCAAATTATTTAGGCTAAACAGTCCCTTCCTCACTGGCCAGTGGTAGATGAGATGAGCATGTTGGCTGGCAGAGGTGGGGCCCTTTAAGAAATAACACAGTCTCAATAGAGAAGTTAGCTTGCTGAAGTTTGGGCTCTTACCAGTCCCACACACTCTCAGAATCTCTATGTGTTCACGAAGACTTAGTTCAGTACCGCTTTAGACATCTGCAGGGGAAGGGGTCACACAATGCCTCACACACTCCCGGGGAGTAGACTCATGATTTCAAAGTCAAAGCTCCAAAACAGAATCTTGTCCCTTGGCTTCCTGGAAGTGTCCCTGGTTGACAGCCACTTAGAACTTGGCCCTGGGCACACCTGGTTACTGTCTCCAGCAACAGAATTCCAAATGCACTTGAGGGCTAATCCCCAGCTGTGGGGTACCTTGCAGATAGGCAGCACAGTACTCCCACACACTCCTACATCCACTCCCTGCACTGTGTACATTATTTACTCCTGTTCTTTATGCTCTGTGTTTTAAATACTCTTGTTCTCTGACTCTGTGTGTTATGTAATCCTGACCCTTGAGCTTTGTGCATTACCTAATTCCTAACTTCTGCAATCTGTGCCTTACAAACTCCTGATCCCTGCACTCTGGCCTTGACAACGTTTTGACACCTGCACTATGTACATTATATACCCTGACCCTGCTCTCAGTAAAGTATATACTCCAGCCTGTTGCGCACTGTAAAAAGTCTGTTTGTTGCATATCATTGGAACTGACAAGTTATACATGTGTACTGTAGAAAGGTTAAAGTTATTGTAAAGCTTCATTTTTTTCAAGGGTTTTGCACAGAGCGGCCCCAATCCTCCATTTCTGGGGTCCCCAGGTGGCGATCCTGGCTCCTCCCCTTCATCGGGTGCCCCCACGGAGTGCTGCTTCCCATGGGGGCACTCATGCAGGCAAGCTCCTGAGTCCTGCTGCTGCGTCCATTGACACTGACAGTAGGACTCGGCCCCGCCCCCATGTCACTGGATTTGATTGACAGCAGTGGGAGCCAATGACTCTTGCTGCTATCAATCTATCCGAGCTGTGCTCGTCTCCGTCGCTGAAATGATCTGGCTCGGGTAAGAAAAAGTGAGGCTCTGGGGGGCTGCTGCACTACAAAAGGTTTTTCACCTTAATGCATAAAATGCATTAAGGTGAAAAACCAAGAGGGTTTACATTCCTTGAAATGAGTTATATCTGACGTAAATATAGGTACTGTATACATGTAAATACATGCCAGAAAAACACCAAAAAGATTTTTATGTAAGACAAAATCCAAAAAACTTAGCCCTTTAATTTCCATAGATAACAATGGCTGACTCAAACACTAACCTAACAAAATCACTGCAAACCTTTTAAGTGTTTCTAAGCATTAATGCACATACCTGTTTCTGAGTAGCGCAAACTGAGCACACCATTTTCTTAATTGTTCCTAAAAAAAAACATGCCCACCCATCCACCTGTTTCTCCAGGCTTTATTTTGTTGAGAAATCACTTTGAAAAACAGTCCTCTAGCATTTCTATCTGTAGCCATCTTGTCACATCAGATAAAGCAACATTATCAAAAATCTGACATAGACTAATGCCGCGTACACACGGTCGGACTTTACGGCGGACTTTGCCCGGCGGATTTTTCGACGTACTTTCCGACGGACTTTGTGAATGAACGGACTTGCCTACACACAATCCACCAAAGTCCGTCGAATTCGTACGTGATGACGTACGACCGGACTAAAACAAGGAAGTTCATAGCCAGTAGCCAATAGCTGCCCTAGCGTGCCTTTTTGTCCGTCGAACTAGCATACAGACGAGCGGACTTTTCGACCGGACTCGATTTCAACGGATAAATTTTAAACAAGTTTAAAATCTAAGTCCGTCCAACTTTTGAGAAAACAAAGTCCGCTGGAGCCCACACACATCGAATTGTCCGACGAAATCCAGTCCGCCGGGCAAAGTCCGCCGTAAAGTCCACTCGTGTGTACGCGGCATTACATTGGTGTCAAAATAGAGGTGCCCTAAATTTCAGTGAATAAATAATACTGCGTGGTCTATCAATTTCCTATTGCATACAATCCTTCTCTGTCTTTTATATAAGAAAATATACATTTCCAAGCAGATCAGCAAGTGGCTGTTAACAATGATCTTCATATAATACATATTCCAGTCTTGACACAGTTCTTATTTATGCAAAGACCCCTGCTGGTTGAAACCAGGCTGAAGAAATAAGAACTTTTGAGCTAGAATCTACCTCCTATTTTCTACACAGAATAAATAACTAATTAGTACATCTTAAATTCTGATGTATGAAGTTAAATTCACTTTAATGGTTACTCCACCCAACAGGGATATAGCAAATGTAGGTGATATACAGTATGTTAGGCTGAATAATCAACTGACTTATTTCTTTCAGTGATTCCAGTGGCAAGGTCCCCCTGTCATAATTATTATTAGATAAGAATTCCAGGCAAAATAAAAATGAATAGTCAATAAAAATATACAATTTAACCACGTAAGGACCAGCCTCGTTTTGGATTTTAGGTGTTTACATGTTTAAAACACTTTTTTTTGCAAGAAAATTACTTAGAACCCCCAAACATTATATATTGTTTTTTTTCTAACACCCTAGAGAATAAAATGACAGTCAATGCAATATTTTTTTTTGCACCGTATTTGCGCAGCGGTCTTATAAGCGCACTTTTTTTGGAAAAAATGCACTTTTTTGAATAAAAAAATAAGACAACATTAAAGTTAGCCCAATTTTTTTTATATTGTGAAATATAATGTTACGTCAAGTAAATTGATACCCAACATGTCACGCTTCAAAATTGCGGCCGCTCGTGGAATGGCATCAAACTTTTACCCTCAAAAATCTCCATAGGCGACGTTTAAAAAATTCTACAGGTTGCATGTTTTGTGTTACAGAGGAGGTCTAGAGCTAGAATTATTGCTCTCGCTCTACCGGTCGCAGCGATACCTCACATGTGTGGTTTGACCACCGTTTTCATATGCGGGCGCTACTCATGTATGCGTTCGCTTCTGCGCGCGAGCTCGTCAGGACAGGGTTTTTTTTTTTAATTTTATTTTTATTATTTATTTTACATGATTTTATTTATTTTTACGCAGTTTAAAAAAAAATTGTGTCACTTTTATTCATATTAGAAGGAATGTAAACATCCCTTGTAATAGAAAAAAGCATGACAGGACCTCTTAAATATGAGATCTGGGGTCAAAAAGACCTCAGATCTCATATTTACACTAAAATGCAATAAAAAAAAAAAAGTCTTTTAAAAAAAATGACATTGAAAAAAATGTGCCTTTAAGACGTATGGGCGGAAGTGACGTTTTGACGTCGCTTCCGCCCAGCAGTGTCATGGAGACAAGTGGGCACCATCTTAGCCTCACTCGTCTCCAGGCACAGCACAGAGAAGGACGTGATCGCCTCCGCCGCTACTGACAGCTCAGGTAAGCGGTGGAGGGGACCGGATCGCGGCGGGAGGGGGGGACCCCTCTCCCGCCACTGTTAAATTGATCTCACGGCGAATCCGCCGCAGAGACCACTTTTATCTTAAAGCCGACCGCCGCACGAAAATGGGGATACCTAGGTTATGGCAGCTAGCTGCTGCCATAACAACGATATCCGTCGCCAAAGTTTGGACGTACATTGGCGTGCGGCGATCAGCAAGTGGTTAAGAACCATCTTTTACTGCAATATTCACTGTCAATTCAAAGATTTCCCTCATGGTATTTTTTTTCTTTTCTTTATTTTATTTTTGACGAATCCTTTAGTTAATGTGGATGTAAACCTGATTCATGAAATTTGATCTGGGCACATATATTTGCAGTGTGTTGTTATCTCTCTTGAAAGCACTCTGTCCTGTAGCTGTCTCCTGCTCTGTTGTTTTGTTATGAGCCTGATAACTCCTGACAAGTTCTCCGTCACATGTGATAAAAGCAGCCTGAGTTTTGTGTTGGGGAGGATGCTATAAATAGATTAGCAGAGCCCTGAACTATTCAACAAACAGCTGAAAGTCTCAGCCTATCAGGAGAGGGGGTGTGTGCCTTTCCTCCAATCAGCTGTCTCAGCTGTGTGCCCAGGCTTCACTGCAGTGCTAACCAGGAAGAGAAAATCTCCTAAAACGATCTGCACTTTCTAAACAGTATATAAAGATGAAGACAGCAGATATACATGTAAAACGTATGTAGGAAGATTTGTTTCATCTCTGTGTATCATCTGAGGCTGTTCATTTCACTGGGTATATGTGAGGATTTACATCCACTTTAAGACTGAGCAACAATGTCTATGACCTTTAACCTATTCTGAGCCCTTTATCTAACATGGACCAGATTATTCTGAGGGATGCCAATTATTCTTCCACACTAGCAGAGCTCAGTGATGCTGTTACCATAACAGAGAAATGTAAGGAGCAGTTTTGGACTGTCACCTATTAGGCAATTAGGCAGAACTGTCAATTGTCCCAATTGATTTGTCTTCTAGTTTGGGACTATAGTCTGATAACAGGCACCAGAACATCTGTGTCTTTCGTTTTGCAAGAGTCTTGTATTGTTAGAAGGATGTGTATGCTCAATCTGCCTGTGCATTACCTAGTCATTGTTATCCCTGTTACAAGGCTGTCTGCAGTAAAGATTCATACTGACATGTTTGTGCCTGCAAGATGTTCCTGGGCGAAAGGGAACACCAATTAAATCCATTCTGGATGACAGCAGGTGTGTGTCCAGTTACCCAGATAGTTCCCAATAATTCTATGCATGCTGAGACAGGTGGTGATTCCATATATGATCAGCTTGCTTAAAGTGATGTCTCATTTTTTTTTTTAGTTAAACATAACAAACATGCTATACTTACCACCTCTGTGCAGTGGATTTGCTCAGAGCAGCCCATATCCTCTTCTTCTCAGGTCCCTCTTCGGTGCTCCTGGCCCATCTCTCCTGATAGGTGCCCCGTCAGAAAGCACCTTACTAAGGGGGCACCAGAGCCAAGCAACAGCTTCCTGTGTCCATTCAGACACTGAGCTGTGGCTCGGCCCCATCCCCTTTCTCTCCTCATTAGCTGTCTGAATTTAATTGACAGCAGCGGGAGCCAATGGTGCCACGCTGCTGTCTCAGCCAATGAGGAGGGCAGTCCCAGGTAGACGAGACACTCCTGCAACATCGCTGGATCTAGATGGGCTCAGATAAGTATTAGGGGGGCTCAGAGGGGCTGCTGTACACAGAAGTTTTTTTTTTATCTGAATGCATAGAATACATTAAGATAAAAAATCTTCTGGCTTTACAACCCCTTTAATTTAATCTTTCTCACACCCTTTTTAAATAAATGCATTTGCCTCTCATAGTTCTTTAGCATTAAAGCGTTTGCTAACCAAAAAAAAAAAAAACAGATCCTGTTCCCATAAAGCATGTTATACAGCACAGTGCTTGTGCTGTGTAGTTTGGCACCTTCTATCACCTTAAAGCCTGCCTGATCCTACCTAGCTATACCCTCCCCCCTGTAAACTGACCATGGTATGTCACGGCTGCTGAGCCCTGACATTGTATGTAGCCACAGCCGGGCGCCCACAGTTAGAATGTTGGCGCCTCGGAGAGGAGGGGGAGAGGAGCTGGGCTTCGTGAGCCCGCATCGCTGGACCGTGAGATAGGTGAGTGTCTGATTATTAAAAGTCAGCAGCTACACTTTTTGTAGCTGCTGACATTTAAATGGGTGGAACTCCACTTTAAAGTTAAGGCTGAAGTTTAACCCCCTATAGTGACCTAACTTATCTGTAATTAAGTACGGTATGTCCCACATTGTGCAGGCTGCTTGATGCTGTAGAAATCTTCTGCTCGGGGATTCTGGTCCTCTACCTGGTGCAAAATTTCTGTTACTGCAGTGGTTAATAGCTTTAAATCTTTGGGCTGAACTGCAGTGAAGAAGCTATTGATGGGGACAAGGCCCATCCTCCCTCCTCCTCCAATGATAAGAGTTCTATATTTGTTTACACTGCATGTAGCACAGTCTGTGATTGGCGAGAATCTGATAAATAGCCTGATTCCCTCCCCCTCTGTATCTTTGGGGTCGAGTTACTAAAATTGGAGAGTGAAAAATCTGGTGCAGCTCTGCATAGAAACCATCGCTTATTTGAACAAGCTGAAGTTATAAGCTGATTGGCTACCATGCACAGCTGTACCAGTTTTTGCACTCTCCAGTATTAAAAAATCAACCCAGAGTGTCTTCTAGTGAGATTTGTGATGCTGACTAAGATCACTCCTGAAGATGAGGAGTGAAAAAGCTGGGATAGGAATAAACTTTTTTCCCTACAGGTTATTTTTTAAACTTTAATGTCACAATTTCTGATGGGGGGGGTATAGATTTATTAAGTGGATCTTGTGTTTTGGTCCACTGGCTCACGCTGATATATGTCAGCAGAAGGGCACGTGCAGGCATATTAACGTACCTATACGTTGCCCTTTAAGACACGGCATTGTGAGCATGCGTGCACCTGCCTGCCCGCCGCGAGCTCCGTGAGTGTGATCGCGGGTCCCGCTGACTCTATGTCCATGGGGATACCCGCGATCGTCTCATGGAGAGGAAGAATGGGGAAATGCTGATGTAAACAAGCATTTCCCTGTTCTGCCTAGTGACAGGACACTGATCACATCTCCCTGTGATCAGGAGCGGTGATCAATGTCGTGACACACATAGCCCCCCCCCCCACACAGTTATAAAACATTTTGTAGACGCTATAACTTTTGTGCAAACCAATCAATAAACGCTTATTACGATTTTTTTTTTTTTTACTAAAAATATGTAGAAGAATAACTATCGGCCTAAACTGAGGAAAAAAAAAATTACATATTTTTTGGGGATATTTATTATAGCAAAAAGTAAAAAATATTGCGTTTTTTTCAAAATTGTCGCTCTTGTTTTGTTTATAGCACAAAAAATAAAAACCGCAGAGGTGATCAAATACCACCAAAAGAAAGCTCTATTTGTGGGGAAAAAAGGACGTCAATTTTTTGAGCAATGTCGCACGACTGCGTAATTGTCAGTTAAAGCGATGCAGTGCCGAATCGCAAAAAATGCTCTGGTCTTTCGCCAGCCAAATGGTCCGGGGCTGAAGTGGTTAATATATACATTTGCTTGTATTTTTTCTTTTATATCTTCCATAAAGTAGAACTTTACTAATTGTTCCTCTCTCCTGCCGCCTTCCCTTTCCCACTTACACATTAATTAAAACAAAATTATTTAAAATATGAATACTCTTTTTGCATTTGTTTTTTGTACTTAAATCCTAATTCTTGGCCTAGGCCAGGTCAAAGTCATAATCACCCACATGTTCAGAAACACTGGGGGTCTCTGCTAAAACTCTGACAGGGATCTCCATGGAATTTCTGTGCATACACAACATCTACATCTACATCTAGGATGTGTGATGTAGCATCCAATAAGCCATTTGCAAGATGTTGCTCCTGTGCAGATATGTCTGAGGATTTTTGCTGACCCAGTTGAGACTCATGATACATCCGTGCATGCACCTCATCTCCAGTAAAAAATGAGGGTGCTGAAGAGCCATGTAACCAAGACAACAGTGCAATTTATTTTCTAGTTTATTTTTCTGGTTTGTTTGTGTCAGGGTCTGGATTCAAGCCCTGAACCTCTGCTGTGCCATGCACTGTCTCTTCCTGCTGAGCTACCTGGAATGCTAGCCAGCTCCCTGGACAATTCCTTGAACGATCCTGTCTTAAACCTTGTTTGTCTTGAGCCCTGAACTATTTGCTCCTCCCAATAACTTCCTGATTTAGGCCATGTCTCTGCACTTCTTTATTGCTAGATTATTGTGCTCTCGCTCAATAATGCCTGTGGACTGCCTGTGTACCTATCCTGCTGGTCGGTGGTAGTTCCACTACTTCTAATAATCAAAAAGTTTTCTGAGCAATTAGTGTTGTTTGGAATAATCTAATATCACAGCCAGCAACTGGTAGCACACTCCCAATATAAATGTGACAAAATGTTGAATAAATAAATAAGCTGTTGCGCTAATTGTTGCAATCCATATTCAAAATCAAAAATATATAAACAGTGCCATCAACATTATTTAATTTCTTCCTTAAAGTGTACAGTGAACTAATTAGATTAGATAATGGATTAATGGATTAATTAGTTCACTACACACTTTAAGGAAGAAATGGAATAATGTTGAGGGCACTGTTTTTATATTTTTGATTTTAAATATGGATTGCAACAATTAGCGCAACTGTTTATTTATTAGTTCCACTACTTCTAAAGCAATTGGTGTTCGAGTCTGACCCCTGATCGTGACAGAGACGAGTGTTAGGGATTTTTTGTTGAGGGTGAAGGTTAAGCAGAGTGAAGTTCTTCTTTCAGTTCAGTTTTAAAGGACATACCTGAGCATTTTTTTTTTAAATTAAATGAAGACATGTATAAATATATAGTTTTTTAAATAGAATAGACCAGTGGTTCTGAACCTCAGTCCTCAAGTACCCCCAACAGGCCATGTTTGCAGGTTTTTCCTTTATCTTGCACAGGTGCTTTAAATCAGAGTCAATGGCTTGGTATTTTGGACAGCTATTTTATCTAAAGCCTCGTACAAGCAATCCGATTTTCTGCAGACAAAACCGCAGACTTTTGTCTGAAGAGCGTTGGCCCCAAATTTGACTTGCATACAAACGTCACACAATTGTCGGCCAACAAACACGAACATAATATGTGGTTTTTCAGCTCTTTAGCACCACCCGTTGGGCCCCTTCTGCTAATTTCATGTTAGTAGAAGTTTGGTGAGTGTTGATTCATGCTTTTCATTTTGCGCTTTTCATTTTGCGCTTTTCAGTTTGTGCTTTTCAGTTCGTTTCTGAACGGCCGTTCATCAACCAGCCATGTCAGAAGAGATAACATGTTATTAATTATTGGCCTTGGAGTTATTGCTTTGACCCAAGTCCAGTCCAGGAACAGGAGGAGGAGTATTTTGTCGACCAAAAATTGGTTGCTTTATTAATTGTGACCAATTATGTCACATGCCTTTGCTGCAGGAGTTCCAGGAGAATAATATAGATGATTTTCAGAATTATCTCTGGATGAAGGACCCCTGCTTTCACCAACTCTTGGCATTGTTGACTGTTGACCCCTATATGAAGAAATAGGACACATGCATGAGGCTTTTATTTCTTGGTTGAATAATGATTTGATTTGGTATATTGTCTATATTTTTGGATGCATAGAATGCACTTTTTGATTAAGTTCTATTGGCAGATAGCATGTCTAATTTTATTTGTTTTCTTTTTTTAATGCACAATAAAAAAAAACTGTGGAGAATAATACTTGGCTATGTGTTTTACTTCAAATGACAGTTTGGGAGTAGGCAGTTACATTTTAAAAAATACAATGTAAAATTGACAAGGGACACCAACATAGTTGCATCTTTGATCTTAAAAACTATGGGATAATGGTGTTGTGGTAACTTGCACCAAAAAAAAAAAATAACAAGCATAATAATAATATTCTTGATATCACTAGAAAAAAAAGCCTTTGAAAATGTATTTTGCCATAACTCCATCAGTATCACCAGCAAAGCAGCTTCATTATTATCCTATTAAAAAAGAAAAGAAAGTGCGCTTTATTTTGAGATTTCATAATTTGCCACATCATGAATGTTAATTCTCCATTACGAGCGCTAGTTTACAAGACCGACCGCTTCTGGCTCGTCCTTGCTTCCGAGAATGCGTGTTTGTAGTTTGGACTTTTGCCTGACTGACTTGTGTACACACTCTCGGAAAATCCGACAATAGACATTTGTCCACAGAAAATTTTAAAGCCTGCCATCCAACATCCAAAATCCGATAACAATTGTCCGATGGAGCATACAAACGGTTGGATTTTCCACCAACAGCCTGTCATCACAGTGTATGAGGCTTTAGAGAAATTCCCAAAACATGGCCTGTTGGGGGTACTTGAGGTTAAAAGTCACTGGAAAAAGCAATGTGAATACTTTGGTTTTAAGTAGATATAGAGATCACACTTTAATTGCTTAGATTTTGGAAACAGAACAGTCAAAAATAATTTATAGCTCCAGTCAAAAAATTGTTTAGCTTCAGTCACCAATCTTCCATAATATTGTAGGTACTGTGAGATCTGAGATGGGCTCTGGGTATATATCAGCTTAGGACAGTGCAGCCATTGTCATACAAGCCTGTATATGCCTGCAAGCGAATCATAACACAACATCTTACAGCCTACAATTCCAATACTACAGTGATTGCTTCACTTGACTGTTATACAAGTCTATTTGTGCATTATATGTATAGAGTAGAAGCTGCCTGCACTGATGGGCACTGATGGGCAGCACTGATGGGCATTTAAAGGCTGCACTGACTGGCATCATTTATGGTCACTGATTGGTGGCATTGATGGGCATTGATTGGTGGCACTGATTGGCACTACTAGGGCTTTCCTGTAATCAGTGCACTGATGATCAGTACACGATAACCTTACCCAGGTCTCCCCTGCGAGGAGATGCTGCTGATCGTCACTCCCCGCCACAAACTCTGTCAGTGTGAGGCGAGGAGAGCTGATTCACGGCACTTCCGTATGTACATGTGACCGGCTGTGATTGGACACAGCCGATCACATGACCACGACCACGGCTCTTTACAAAATAATTTTGTCCCTTCCTCTCTCCGTATGTAGGGGATGCTCTTTGTAGTTAGTCCCACCCTTCTTTATCCTCCGTTAATCACAGGTACTTTAATCTTCTTGTGGTAGGGGCATTTTGCTTTTTTGACCAATCTGATGTTCATCTGTTATGATCTGCAAAATTGGATTGATGCTTTTTACAATCTGCAAGATGTCATTTGGATTGAGTCACTGTCTGCCAAGCTACTGAGGCTGTAAGTTAAGCTATCTCACTACAACTGGATTGGTTATAGAGATCACATCTTCAGTGTTTAGATTGCAGAAGCAGAACAGGCATTGTTATTTCGTTTGTTGATAATATACAGTTATGCTCATAAGTTTACATACCCTGGCAGAATTTATGATTTCTTGCCCATTTTTCAGAGAATATGAATGATAACACAAAAAACTTTTCTTTCACTCATGGTTAATGTTTGGCTGAAGCCATTTATTATCAATCAACTGTGTTTAGTCTTTTTAAATCATAATGGCAACAGAAACTACCCAAATCACCCTGATCAAAAGTTTACATACCCTGATGATTTTGGCCCGATAACATGCACGCAAGTGGACACAAATGGGTTTGAATGGCTATTAAAGGTAACCATTGTTACCTATGATCTGTTTGCTTGTAATTAGTGTGTTTGTATAAAAGGTCAATGAGTTTCTCAACTCCTGACGGACCCTTGCATCTTTCTATTTTGGGACCATTCACATTTATACAGCGATCAGTGCAATTAAAAATGCATTGATTCCTGTGTAAATGTGACTGGCAGTGAAGGGGTTAACCACTAGGGGGCGCTGTAGGGGTTAAGTGTGTCCTAGGGAGTGATTCTAACTGTGGGGAGGATGGGCTATGTGTGACACGACACTGATCACCGCTCCCGATTACAGGGAGCGGTGATCAGTGACAGTGTCACTAAGCAGAATGGGGAAATGCTTGTTTACATCAGCATTTCCCTGCTCTTCTTCTCCCTGAGATGATCACGGGTATCCCCACAGACATCGAGTCCGTGGGACCCGCAATCACACTCACGGAGCTCGCACGTGTCTGCAAGCCGCTTCCTAAAGGGCAACATACAGGTACGTTAACATGCCTGTACGTGCCCTTCTGCCGATGTATATCAGCGTGTGCCGGTCCGCAAGTGGTTAAAGGGACAGGATCAATTCTTTTTTTTAGGGTCACAAACGCTTTAAGGAACGATTTCATAAAAAAAAATATATTACAGGGCCAAGTTGTGGATGTGTATGGATTATTTTTGGAGAATAAGCATATCATTTAGAGTCACTTTAAAGTATGAAATAAATACACAGCATTAGAAGTGTTGCTGTAGCAGTATTACATTTTTATATTGTATTGCATAAGGACCTGAAAGCAATTGATTGTGTGATATTTTTAACTGGACTCTTACATCCTGTACATCAAATGTGAATGTGACACAATGAGATCTAACAGACGTGCAGACCTATAAGATCAATAATTATCCAACTGACTTCAGCTACATACTTCCACAGCTGAGAATTAAGGCTGAAATAAAAGGTCAATACTGCAGTAGGGCAGGATTTTGAAATGCACTGATTTAATATAAAGCTGTGGCCATTATATTGCCGTTATAAGATCACTAAGTAAATGGACCATGAAAGTACAACTTGATTACTTAGTTCTAGTGCATTAAATGTTACAAATGAACCTTTTCTGTCTAAAATTAAGAGTATTTATCAAGCAGTGCTGCCAAACATCTGTGCGTGTTTACCAAGGCAAATTACCTAGATCTGTTTTATCTCCATACTTATGAAAGCAAATCAGTCATTAAAGGGTTGCTCTTTTCACAATATAAATTCTGTGCAGAAGGTTCCTCTATGGGTGGCTGTGAAGTCATATAGCCAGTGCCTTTCCTGCAGCACAGATGGGCTGAATCAAGCCCAAAATACTTATTGCAATGCCAATCTTGTAACAAATTAGTCACCCATACACATCCCATTTACTGTATGTCCTCAATAAATGTAGGATAGTTCCCCATTTTCTAGTGTAATAAATCTTTAGCTAATACTTCATATGAACCATCAAGGGAGGGAACGATTGTGATTGTAATTATTTTATTGTGACACTGAATTCTGGCTTGAAAAAAATATTATCTATAATTAAGTACACTATATTGTGAAAAGTATTGAGATGCCTGCCTTTACACGCACATGAACTTTAATGGCATCCCAGTCTTAGCCTGTAGGGTTCAATATTGAGTTGGCCCACCCTTTGGTCAAACATTCCCATAGACACACTCCTAAACCTTGTGGACAGCCTTCCCAGAAAAGTTGAAGCTGTTATAGCTGCAAAAGTTGGGCCAACTTAATATTGAACACTACGGGCTAATGCCGCATACACACAAGTGGACTTTTCAGGATCAAAGGTCCGTCTTTCCGAGGGACTTTCAATGGAGTTACGACGGACTTTCAAACGACCGGCCTTGCCCACACATGAACGGACTAAAGTCCATTCGAAAGTCCGTTGGTTTGAACGTGATGATGTATGAAGTTATATAACAAACAGGGAAGTTGGGACTTTAAATGAAGCGGTTGGATTGCGGAGGGTTGAAAAATATTAATTTAATAGTCATAGTAAATAGAGTAACAAGGATTTCACATATATCAACACACATATATGTTTTTGCATAAAAATGAAGCATATAGTATGGAAAAATACATGCAGTAGGTATAAAATCATACTCAATAAATGGTAATTAAAAAACTAATGGTACAACAGTAACTGGAATTAATCGCATAGCCATGATAGTATTCATAATCATGATCATGATAAGTGCCAGAAGTGGCATGCCCGGAACCTGGTAGCTGGAGTATAAATCGCATGATAATAATAATGGTCATGCTGGGTACCCGAAGTGGTGTGCCCGAGACCTGGTGTGAAAAGGGCACAATGATATAAAGAGTTAGAAGATATTACTGATGACATCAGAATACAAATAATTAAGGTTGAAGCATCAAGTGTAGCTCGACGCGTTTCGTGGATGGTTTTCTCCACTCATCAGGAGCTGATGCAGTACAAACCTGTAAGATATATACATATAATAAATCTCCATCTTAATAGAGAGGAGTAAAATAGATCTAATCACAACATGGTTGGTCAGAAGACATACACTTACCAACCCTGGCACTGAGTGCGATGCACGGCAAATGGCACGGAGTGACAGAGGCAACAAACCCCAGCACGGGAGCTGAGGCAGCATAATATGTCTAGGTGGCAACGGGTGATGGAATGGCAGTGTCCGGATAATGGGGTGGTGTCCATGTGACAGAAATGATAATGAAGAGCTTGTCAGAATGAAGGGATATCTGGGAACAAAATGTCAATTTATAGATAGTAGATATGTCCCCCAATCTGAATGGGCTGTTCACTTGGCCTGTTTCCGATTGGGGTCTCCACACACCAGCTGTTCTTCTCCTGCTGCTTGTGCTTTACCCTTAGCATCGGGTAAGTCTTCGGATATTGGGCTCACTCTCTCTGCTTTACCCCTGCTTTGTTTCACTGCACATCTTGTTTTATTCATCAGCCACTATTTATTTCCTACACTCCCTCTTTCACAAAGCACACCATTTAAATCTGCACCAGTCACCATCTTAATTGTTTCACCATGATTTCCACAATATTATCTATCAAGATCATACATAAAGGTATCTATTACTAATAATTCCATAAATATCTTCTACATCATATCAATATCATATATAATGGTATCTTCAGATACATTATTTTTACATTACTCAATATTATTAATTTGACTATTTCTATAATATTATCTACCGACACTATATACAAGGGTATCTTTGGGTACATTATCTACACATTATTCAATATTACTAATTTCATTTTATATTACGAACATTTACTATCTATAAATTGACATTTTGTTCCCAGATATCCCTTCATTCTGACAAGCTCTTCATTATCATTTCTGTCACATGGACACCACCCCATTATCCGGACACTGCCATTCCATCACCCGTTGCCACCTAGACATATTATGCTGCCTCAGCTCCCGTGCTGGGGTTTGTTGCCTCTGGCTCACTCCGTGCCATTTGCCGTGCGTCGCACTCAGTGCCAGGGTTGGTAAGTGTATGTCTTCTGACCAACCATGTTGTGATTAGATCTATTTTACTCCTCTCTATTAAGATGGAGATTTATTATATGTATATATCTTACAGGTTTGTACTGCATCAGCTCCTGATGAGTGGAGAAAACCATCCACGAAACGCGTCGAGCTACACTTGATGCTTCAACCTTAATTATTTGTATTCTGATGTCATCAGTAATATCTTCTAACTCTTTATATCATTGTGCCCTTTTCACACCAGGTCTCGGGCACACCACTTCGGGTA